>NC_044567.1:70467506-70767506 GCF_007565055.1 Rhinopithecus roxellana | reverse complement strand
AGAAGGGTCCTTCCTATTTTGTGTTCTTGCCCTTTAATAAGTGTTACTCATGTTTTGAGAAGAGAGCTGAAGCTTACACATTGCTAAAAATCTGAACTCCTGTAATCTAATCTTCCTGCATTTGTTCCTCAAACTTGAGTGACTTTTCTTACTGAAAATCTAATGACTAATAAGAGATAATTCTGGTCCCTAGTCCCTGAGGTTATTAAGTAGATTTTTACAATCAAATATTCTTATATATATTTTTATGAGCCATTTCCTATTTGGAGGCCTTTCACAGTATCAGTCTGTATGTATCAATAATGCCAGCCAATGAGTTTTCATTTACCAAATAATTGTAAATGTAACAGGCAGAATGTTATCCAAGATAGTGAATTCCTGAAGCTAGCACAGCGGAAGGCATCTGCTGGTGTATGTTAGTGAGGAGCTGTCGAAGCACTACAGTCTCCTGCCATATAAGTGTGTGGTGGCTGTTAGTTCCCGGCTTGTGCAGTGCCTAAGTATGCTGACTGCCTTACCTATATGGCATCTCCTGTCATTTGTTCCACAAAGCTTGTGCTGCTGCACTTTCACTGTGTCTTTTCTTTCCCTGCTAACGAGTGAGGTTTGGCTTATATTTGTTTTCTCCTTTCTCCTCCCCAGTGGACCGTATCGTGGGTCTGGATCAAGTCACTGGTATGACTGAGACAGCTTTTGGCTCCGCATATAAAACCAAGAAGGGCATGTTTCGTACCGTCGGGCAGCTCTACAAAGAATCTCTCACCAAGCTGATGGCAACCCTCCGAAACACCAACCCTAACTTCGTTCGCTGCATCATTCCCAATCACGAGAAGAGGGTATGCGCTGAGCAAAACATATGCGAGTATTTTAAACTGATCTAGGTCAGGTGCTAAAGATTAAACTACGAAACTATTGTTTGCTTGATTAGGCTGGAAAATTGGATCCACACCTAGTCCTAGATCAGCTGCGCTGTAACGGTGTCCTGGAAGGGATCCGCATCTGTCGCCAGGGCTTCCCCAACCGAATAGTTTTCCAGGAATTCAGACAGAGGTATTGCTAACTTTTACTTATTTTGCTTACATATCAAAGCTTATCTTCATATGAATTCAAACAGTGATATAATAAGGAAATCTTTTTCCTTATCCGCTACATAGTTTTCTTATATAGCAAACATATAGTGACGTACTGGAGAAGGACAACCCTTAATTACCTTGATTATTGGTAGGAAGATTGAGTGCCTACTTTCTAAAAAGGCAGCCTGCTAGGAACTGCTATGGGTGCTGCAAAGAAACATGCCATGTTTTCAGGGCCCTGAAGTGAGCTTTCAGATAAACATAGAAAGCTGAAAGCTTACAGTTTACTCATTCAGACAGTTCTACCTGGGATTCAAACATAATTATGTTTGTTTATTTATTTATTTATTATTTTTGAGATGGAGTCTTCACTCCACCCAGGCTGGAGTGCGGTGGCGCCATCTTGGCTCACTGCAGCCTCCACCTCCCAGGTTCAAGCAATTCTCCTACCTCAGCCTCCTGAGTTGCTGGGACTACAGACACGTGCCATCACTCCCAGCTAGTTTTTTGTATTTTTAGTAGAGACGGGGTTTCACCAAGCTAGCCAGGATGATCTCGATCTCCTGACCTCGTGATCCCGCCTCGGCCTCCCAAAGTGCTGGGATTACAAGCCAAACATAATTATTTTTAAAATTGATTTTTTAAATAGATAAGTAATGTATGTTCCTTTTAGGAAAGTTTGAAAATACAAGAGAAGTAAAAAAGTAAATAAAAATCATCCAGGAGTGATTCCTGGAAACATGTTGGGGTACTTCTTTCCATCTTTTCCCAATGAATATATCTGTATGTGTGTGTATGTATATGAATTTGTTTCCAATGTATGTGTGTACGTGTGCACACACATGCATGCAATTACAGTCTTTTAGCGAACGTAGGGAAAGGAGTACATAGATTAGAAAAGGATTAAGAAAAAACGAAAGGGAAAAGATCTATCAGCCTGCAGTGGAAATGGATACATATGATGAGAGTTATTTTTCACTTTTTTTTTTTTTTTTTTTTTTTTTTTTGAGGCGGAGTCTCGCTGTCGCCCAGGCTGGAGTCCAGTGACCAGATCTCGGCTCACTGCAAGCTCCGCCTCCCGGGTTTACGCCATTCTCCTGCCGCAGCCTCCCGAGTAGCTGGGACTACAGGCGCCGCCACCACGCCTGGCTAGTTTTTTGTATTTTTTAGTAGAGACGGGGTTTCACCGTGTTAGCCAGGATGGTCTCGATCTCCTGACCTCGTGATCCGCCCGTCTCGGCCTCCCAAAGTGCTGGGATTACAGGCTTGAGCCACCGCGCCCGGCCATTTTTCACTTTTATTTGGTAATTTTCTTGAATAGTTACTTTAGTTTGCTTTCTTTCTTCCTTTTTCTGGAAATCAGATTTCAAAGTTTGACACCATTTGTTGTTCCATGAAATAAATGGTGCTGCCGGGTCAAAGAATGGTCCTTGTGCCCTTTCTCCCACTGTTCCAGATAGTCACCTTGAGAAGCCCTTCCAGTCCTTGTGTGTCTTCAGGAAAGCCATCATTCTGATCCTACTGTATGATAAAGTCTGGTAGATTTTCATTTTTTATTGTTAGGAGAAAAGCGGAGTATAATTGGCATCCAAGATACAAAGTTTGACTGATGTAGCCAGGATTCCTCCTTTAATATAGCCAGTATCTTTTATTTTTCTGATTGAGGTATAGCCTGTATACAGTGAGGTACACAGATTTTAAATGTGCAGCTCAGTGAGCACATATACGTGTGTACACCCTGACCAATGTCATGTCACATGTCGCCCTGATGTTGTGTGATGTTCTGAATAGAAGCCTATGAACACAGCTCTTACAGCCCTTCCTGTTATCTAATAAATGCTACAAATTGACAGTGACTTAAAGTACAGAAAGCCAGATTCTCTTTTGCATCTTGAGGATATGAACATTTTGTAGGAAATGAAGAAAAATGAAAGGTTTCTAAAACAGCATGCTTTTGATTTTTCTCTGCCACAACCTCCTAAACCTACTTTTTGACCTGAAAGAACTAACCTCGTTTTTACTTATGAGAAATAGAAAGTAGATCTACAGAAAACATCAGATTATCACCAGTTCATTTCTTTACTCTTAATTTAACATGTATTTACATACCCAACATTCTATTGCCTCTTAGAGCAAAACTCACAGTTAGTAGATACACATTGTCCACAAATTTCTACAAAATAGTTCTTGGAATATTTTCTTACAGATATGAGATCCTAACTCCAAATGCTATTCCTAAAGGTTTTATGGATGGCAAACAGGCCTGTGAACGAATGGTAAGCTTTTCTTGATTTTTTTTCTGGTTTGTAGACTTAATCTAATCTTTCTTGTAGTTAAAAAAAAAAAAGTAAATGAACTCTTTCTCTCTTAGATCCGGGCTTTAGAATTGGACCCAAACTTGTACAGAATTGGACAGAGCAAGATATTTTTCAGAGCTGGAGTTCTGGCACACTTAGAGGAAGAAAGAGATTTAAAAATCACCGACATCATTATCTTCTTCCAGGCCGTTTGCAGAGGTTACCTAGCCAGAAAGTAAGTAGTTATTCACGAATTCATCGTTCACTGAGGATGCACTTGTGCTAAATAAGCATTGCGTTTTGGGCTAGGGATGCAAGAGTATGTGAAACATAAAGTCTGTCCTTACGGAAACTGCTTTATAGTGGCAGAGATAGGTAAATACATGAACATTCTAAGTAATGGGATGTTGCAATAAGAAAACACACAAGGAGGCCAGGCATGGCAGCTCAGGCCTGTAATCCCAGCACTTTGGGAGGCCAAAGTGGGCAGATCACTTGAGCTCAGGAGTTCAAGACCAGTCAGGGCAACATGGCAAAACCCCATCTCTACTAAAAATATAAAAAGTAGCCAGGCTTTGTAACACGTGCCTGTAGTCCCAGCTACCTGGGGGAGCTGAGGCAGGAGGATCTCTTGAACCTGGAAGGTCAAGGCTGCAGTAAGCCAAGATGGCACCGCTGCACCCCAGCCTAGGTGACAAAGTGAGACCCTATCTCAGATACACACACACACACACACACACACACACACACACACACGGGGCTAAGGGGCTTGGGGTCCTGCTTCAGCTCAGGTCCTCAGAGAATGCTTCCCTGAGGCTGAAACCTCAAGGGTAAGAAGGCTGGCCCTGTGAAGGGAGGAGAGAGAAGCTTTTCAGTAAGGGAACTACAGCAGCATCGTGGCAAGAATCTGGCAGCATTTGAGAAGGTGACACAGTCCAGTGTGGCTGGAGCAGGATGAGTGAGAGGGAGCAAGGTGAGAGAAGAGGCTTGAGAATCAGACGCTGGACGGGTTAGGAGCGCAGTGAAGGGAATCTATACTGTCAAGGCCGCCTGGCTGCGGTGTGCAGAATCTACTGAGACAGGCCAAGAGTAGAATTGGGAGGGCCAGTTGGGAAGCTGTCTTAGTGATTCAGGTAGAAGATGATGGTGCCTGGACCCAAGAAGGTGGTGTTGGAGAATGAGAGAAAAGTTGTTAAATTTGAGATAGAATTCAAAGAACTTAGAACTGATTTGGATTTAGAAGATAATACTGGTATACTTCTTCCTACTGAACACTTAGGGTTTGGGAGTGAGAGAAGTTGAGAGAGGTTGAATAGTTTGTCATCCAGACAGTTTTGAGCAAACAGAATCTGAACTCCTGCACTGGAAGTCAGCACTCTGCACTAATGTCTCCTACATGTGGATTGGAAAACAGTTCTGGTTCCTGGGCAGTCTGCTTGCCCAGACTGTGGTCAAGAGGGCTTTAAACAGAAGAAGGTAAAGGCAATATTGGTTTTTTTGTGTGTGTGTGTGTGTGTGTGTGTGTGTGTGTGTGTGTGTGTGTGTGTGTGTTTTGCCTGTAAAATAGAATACAGAGTAAAAAGAGTAGCATGGAAAGTTGAAGACAAATAGATGATATCTTCTGGTTGATACTAAGAATCATTTGGCAAAAAGGAGTAAAAGACTTGGATTTTTATATACTAATGTTTAGATAGTATATAAATAATAAAGTGAACCTGTTGATAGCAAAGAGCCTCCTCATTGTATCCACTGAACTGCAGAATGCCTAACATGGCATAAGGAGTGAGCAATGGCAGGTGCCAGGCTAACTTCATAGAGTTAGCAAAAAACTTGACACCTGCCAGAAACATGCTACAAACTATGTAGATATACTTTGTGCAGCTTTTTCATGGATCTAAACCTTGCTTGCAAAATTTTCAAGATAGAAACTTAAAAACAAGATATTTCACTTGCATTATTTCATCTTAAGGACTTAAAGCTAACAATTCCATGTAATCGTATATGTAGGCTGGCACACCTTTGCCTTTGCAGCCCCTTGCCCCTAAATATTTTAGTCACACTATGTATATGGTAGGCTGGGACTTAGGATACATCAAAAAAAAGAAGATAACCTATTCAAAGGAACCAGATTATACTGTGGAAAAAGGCAGAATAGTGCTAATAGTCAAAAAAAATAGGTGTCTTTACAGAAATCCATGAACTTGAGCTTGAAGCGCCCTGGAGGACATTGGGATAAGGATAAAAAGGGGGAAGGAGCTAAAGTGATTTTGAACACTTTCAAAGTCCACTTTCCAAACACTCGGAGATAGGTTGATGTCACAGCTCCCTCATGAAAACCTGGAGGACAGTGCCTGACACACAGGCTCAATAAAAATCAGCCGACCACAGTGCAGAAGGAAACCAGCTGCCTCATTCCACTAAACAAAGTGCCCAGCATGTTTCTGACTCATCATTTGACAGTTTTATCTCCCAGAGGGCCAAGGAAGCAACTAGGGCAGTAGTTTTTAATAAGAAGATTGGGTGAATTTTTACAGCATTCCTGAAGGTGATTGCAAGAATTGGAAGATGGGTGCTTAATAAATTCAAAAGTCATTTTTGAAACTTTTGTTTTTGTAGTAGAAACTCTTGGAATTAAGACTTGGCCAATCCCGGCCAGGCACAGTGGATCACTTGAGGTCAGGAGTTCAAGACCAGCCTGACCAACATGGCGAAACCCTGTCTCTACTAAAAATACAAAAAATTAGCAAGGCATGGTGGTGCACGCCTGTAGTCCCAGCTTCTCGGGAGGCTGAGGGACAAGAATCGCTTGAGCCCAAGAGGTTGCAGTGAGCCAAGATTGTACCACTGCAGTCCAGCCTGGGCAACAGAGCAAGACTTTGAAAAAAAAAAAAAAAAAAAAAAAAAAGACTTGGCCAATTCTTTTTGGCTGGTAGGAATAAGTTAGAAGGTTTTGTAAGGAGCAAGAATAAAAACAGTTATGAAGCAGTGGACTCAGGGAAAATTCTAACCAGCAAGGAGGAATTCGTTGGCAGTATGGCAGCTGTGGGATTCTTGCAAGGAAACGTGACAGGTAATTTCTGCTCCCAAACAGCAAGTGTCTGTCTTTTCTTAAGACACTCCCACTCCTGATACCGCTGTTTGCTGGAGTGAATGAATAATTCGAAATGTTTTTCTTATTTTTTCCATCGCCTTCAATTGCTTCTCTTTCCCAGGAGCGTCCTATAGCTACTCCTGCAAGCTGTTATAAAAGGACTTCAGAGAAACAATTACAGATTATTTCTAGGAAATACCCAGTTAATTTACTCAACACACACATCCTCAGGAGGCCTGGAGTCTGTCAGTCACTTGGTTGTGTCCACAAAAATGCCTGGGCCGTGATCCCTGCTCCTGAGGAGCTCAGAGTCTAGGTGGGAGCACAGCCGTGTGAGTGGACTGTCGGAGTGGAGCATCAGCACTGTTAGTGGGGCCCAGGAGACTCAGGCCGTTCTGGTGCTCTGGAATCCAAGGATGTGATGTCCAGTAGTGGGTAGTCCCCAGAGGAGTGCGGCGCGCAAGGCACTTGGGATTGGCTGAGGAAAAGCCGCTAAGTTCTGAGTCTCGGAGTCCTTTGTCAAGATCTAAAATGTAGCTTCGGTAGCGTGGTGGGGTAGAAAGCCAACTGCTGGAAGCCAGGAAGTCAGCAATAGGAACGTTTGCCTGTGGACCCTGAGAGTTTCATAAGGAGTAGAAAAATATCAATTGTCAGTCGAAGGAATGGCAAGGTAATGAGCTTCATTTGGGCCTGGGGGTTGTTTTTGGCAGGAGGGGGTTTGAGGGTTTCTGTGTTCCTGAAGGAGAGTGAGAAATTGAAAACACCAGAGTGAAGGCGAATGGGAACTGGGTCTCAGACCCTGGTGTGGGGCTGAGGAGGTAGCAGGGTGTAGTGGGAAGTCCAGGTATGGTCATGAGGAGGCGAGGGCTCCACAGAGCAAGAGTCATCTCCAGGCCCTGGATGAGGCCTGGCCATAAATGAGAGACATTGACAGACCCACAGGCAAATGTTCCTATTACTGACTTCCTGGCTCCAGCAGTCGGCTTTCTACCCCACCACGCTACCAAAGCTGCACTTTAGATCTTGACAAAGGACTCCCAGACTCAGAACTTAGCGGCTTTTCCTCAGCCGAATCCACGTGCCTTAAGCGCTGCACTCCCATTCTAGCTTTTGAGTGCTGCGCTCCATCGTGGCAAAGTGGAGGCAAGGAGGAGAAACATTACCTTGGGAGATGGGGAGAAATGTTTCTTCTGTGACATATCAAAAGGAAAACAAGAGTAGCTCCTAAAGGCACGATAAAGAGCGGCAGCACAGAAAACGGGCCCTTCTGCCTACTGTCTTCATTGCCTCAGGAAAATCGGTGTCTTAGTGTGCGCAGTGTGGGTATATGGCTGAGTGGCAGCAGGACAACGTGCAGGGCAGCATCCATGAAGAAAGTCAGTGCAGGAACTGGTGCCAGGGGCCTGTGGTGGGCTGAGCAGGCCAACAAGCCAGTGTGGCTTCAAGCGGTCGGAACGACTTCCTTGTGCGTTTCACCCAGGACTTCAGTGATGCATCCATTCCCTATCCTAGACAAAGAACACGGGCCTTTAGAAAGGCTTCTTATGACAACAGCCATTCAGGTACTTTTTTCTTTACATCATAAGTTTTTCTTATTGTTCTTCAGGGCCTTTGCCAAGAAGCAGCAGCAACTAAGTGCCTTAAAGGTCTTGCAGCGGAACTGTGCCGCGTACCTGAAGTTACGGCACTGGCAGTGGTGGCGAGTCTTCACAAAGGTGAGCTCGGCTCACTTCTTTCCAGATCTCTTTCAAACAGCAGAATCTGATCAGGAAAAACCCACAGGAAAGAGCTGGAATGATAAACTGCTTAATTTTGTCATAGGTGAAGCCGCTTCTACAAGTGACTCGGCAGGAGGAAGAACTTCAGGCCAAAGATGAAGAGCTGTTGAAGGTGAAGGAGAAGCAGACGAAGGTGGAAGGAGAGCTGGAGGAGATGGAGCGGAAGCACCAGCAGGTGTGTGCGGTGACCCTGTAACTCCCACTTGGCCCTGAATCTCGATGCGATCTTGCACTGATGGCAACCCCCACACATTGCATTATGAATAAGCTATACCCACCATGTCATCTTATTTTATGTGAGGCCTTTTCACTCATTTCCAAATTGTATACATTTTGCCAACAGAGTTAACAGATACATTCTGCCTTGCATTTTAGATTTATGTAAGTTAAAATTAACCTTACCTCTTGCATCTTTGCTTTTGTGATTCTTGCTGTCAAGCATGTACTTAACACCTGTTTTCGATGAGGCTCCCAGTACTGTCACCTTCCTGTGTCTGTTGATGAGGGAAATAGAAAAACAGTCACAGGGCGAGATGCTTGAGTAGAGGTCACCACCTGTACTTTTCTCTAGCAGCGGTGGTCTTGAATGTGTGTCCCTCTTCTGGGAAGTCTTCATGGACAAAGCAGAGGCTCAGGAGATGGCTGCTGTGACAATAATAGAATTATAGTGTTCAAGGCCAAAAATATTAACAGTAAAGGCCAAGGATATCACTTACTACCAAACAGGCATTAGTAATCACCATGAACTTTATGGCGTTTGAATAATATTTTCACTCTCCTATGTATCTGTCCCTTGTAAATTACCTTCATAGATGAACTATAATGAATTTAATATGTATTATTCACAGTAACTTGTGACAACAGGAACAACCAAAATATTTTCATCTAGCTTATTTTGCTATAGACAAAAATGTATTTGAAAGTTCTGCTCATGATGTTATATATTTTCTTTGATGTGCATTGACCATTGAAATCACGGTGAATATATTCTGTGTACGTATGTAATGGAGCAAATCATTGACACTTTATTGTGACTGCAGCTTTTAGAAGAGAAGAATATCCTTGCAGAACAGCTACAAGCAGAGACTGAGCTCTTTGCTGAAGCTGAAGAGATGAGGGCAAGACTTGCCGCTAAAAAGCAAGAATTAGAAGAGATTCTACATGACTTGGAGTCTAGGGTGGAAGAAGAAGAAGAAAGAAACCAAATCCTCCAAAATGAAAAGAAGAAAATGCAAGCACATATTCAGGTATCTATAATAATTTTTACTTAGAAGCGTATTTTGGATTTTCCAGTGGGTCTGTTGAATAAATAGACGTCATGTTTTTGGATTCTTGAGAGAAGCAGAAGGGTTCTGGGTCGTGAGAAGCCACCCTTAGAAGGACGAGCATCATTTAAAACACACCTGTAACAGATTTTCTTTGAACACAGATTTGTCATTTTGAATAGGGATCTTTTTTTATGTTCTAAGTGGCATCTTACAGTTTGCAAAGAGATTCAAAGTCACAAACCTCCCAGGGTCTGTAGCATTCTGTAGAAGACCTAACTTGTCCTTCATGTTGTCAGTGATGTCTAATGAATGTTGCTCACTCCATTCATTAGATAGACATCTACTACGTGGTTTGGCTAATAAGAAATGCTCAGCACTGAAATAGGAGGTGGCCAACAGTCAGAATGAGAATTGTTTAAAACTAGCCCTTCCCTAGTACTTAACTTTCTTTTTGAATTACAGACTGTACTCATGAGGCACAATTTTTGGATTCCGATTGAAACAGGCAAATGTACTTTTTAAATGGGTCTTTATGTTGTAGGAGCACGGCCTGAAGGTTTTACAAATGAACTGTGATGTCTGGGATGTGCTTCAGAATCACCCGGGGGAGAAGGGAGCAGGTGGAGGCACACCCGAAATGGAACTGACCATGAGTTGATGCTTGTTAAGGGCAGGGTGATGCTTCTGTGTGGGGCTCATTATGCTGGTCCATGTGCTTAGATGTGTGTTTGAAATTTTTACAATAAAACACTCATTTTTGCAAGGGTTTCATTCTAAAATTAACAATGAGTAAATGATTTAGCCAAAGATACTCTTGAACATTTCCTTAAGTTGGCCATGTGTTCATTTGTACAACCCTAGTTTTGGTTTTTTGGGGGTTTTTTTTGGTTTTTGTTTTTTTGTTTTGTTTTTGAGGCAGAGTCTCACTTTGTTACCCAGGCTGGAGTGCAATGGCGCAATCTCGGCTCACTGCAACCTCCACCTCCTGGGTTCAAGTGATTCTCCTGCCTCAGCCTCCCCAGTAGCTGGTATTACAGGCACCTGCTACCACGCCCAGATAATTTTTGTAATTTTAGTAGAGACGAGGTTTCACCATGTTGGCCAGGCTGGCGTCAAACTCTTGACCTCAGGTGATCCACCCACCTCGGCCTTCCAAAGTGCTAGGATTACAGGCGTTGAGCCACCACGCCCGGCCTGGGTTTTGTTTTCTTTAACTTTTTTTTTTTTTCTTTTATTGGAGGGGGTGGGAGCTTTCCACCAGAAACCAGAAAGCCTGCTAGACAAATTCTAAAAGAGATGTAACACTTTGTTTTTCATTCTAGTTTGTATGCATATATATTAAGTGTGTGTGTGTATATGTATATCATATATGGGGTACATGAGATATTTTGATACAGGCATGCAGTGTGTAATAATCACCTCATATAAAATGTGGTAATCTATCTGCGATCCTGTGTAATAGCATGTTTATCATAAACAGTAATGTAGATTATAAAGATCTGCATGTTCTAATAGAAATACATGTAAACTCTATACTCCTGCCCAGTTTGATGACGTGCTTCTGCTGTGAAAGGTACACTTGAACTCAGACAGCTCATTTCTCACGACCTGTACTATTTAAATTGTCGTTTTCATGTTCTCTTTCTCTCCTCTTTGGCCAAACATGTATATATTTGGAGTCAGCTAAATTAAATACACATTTGATGAGTGCTACTACATTATTCATGTTTGCCTGTGTTGCTATTATTCCAAAATGTGAATTTTAATTACTATATATTATTCCATTTAACAAATGTGCCAACATTTAATTACCAAGACCTTTTTGTGGCATGTTCATAGTTATTCAATATTATAAATAACTTATCACTTTATGTCTTTTTATATAAATCACATCTGTGACAATTTCCTGAAATTGCTGGTTGAAAGGAAAGGCTCATTTTCAAAGCTACGTTTTTGCCATGTTGGCTTCTAGAAGGATTGACCCAGTTTGTACTTTAGCCTCTAGCGGATACAAATGTCTATTTCACATAACTGCATTTCATATTTTTTAAATATCCCTGGCATTTTGAGAATCAAAAATTAGTATCTAGGCTGAGGCTGATGGATCATGAGGTCAGGAGATCAAGACTATCCTGGCTAACACGGTGAAACCCCATCTCTACTAAAAAAAGAATCAAAATATTAGCTGGGCATGGTGGCGGGCACCTGTAGTCCCAGCTACTTGGGAGGCTGACGCATGAGAATGGTGTGAACCCGGGAGGTGGATGTTACAGTGAGCTGAGATCACGCCACTGCACTTCATCCTGGGCAACAGAGCGAGACTCCATCTCAAAAAAAAATAAGTAAACAAAAAATAGTATCTCGTTGTAATGCATTCCTGTGCATGATGAATGTGTGGTCAAATCTCGAGAAAGTGGCGAGACTGACTGTGTGTTCTTCACAAGGACCTGGAAGAGCAGCTGGACGAGGAGGAAGGGGCTCGGCAAAAGCTGCAGCTGGAAAAGGTGACAGCAGAGGCCAAGATCAAGAAGATGGAAGAGGAGATTCTGCTTCTCGAGGACCAAAATTCCAAGTTTAGCAAAGTAAGAGACTGTTCCCACAAAAAGCTGATTTTAGTTACGGAAAATATTTATATAATACTATGTTGATATACTCATTGAAAGTGACCTCAAACAGAAAATTCTCAAGATTTTAGGTTCATTTACTGAATTTTCTCTGTAAGTCTCTACTCGTACAGATTTCTAAAGACACAGGCACCACTGAATTTTTTAAACCTTACCAAATATCCTGATAATCTTTTAGACTTTTAACACGTGCATTTTGTGCCTATTGGTCACTCAGTGATTACTTGTTTCCATCTGTGCAAGCATTAATTCATCCACCATTGGCTGTGGGACTCTGAATACCAGGCAGCTGGGCCAAGCTCCCGGGGTGGGCACCAAGCCGTGTAAGCCTTTCTGCCCCTTTGGAGTACAGTCGTGTGTTGTTTAATGACGAGGACACAATCTGGGAAATGCATTGTGAAGTTATTTTATCCTCGTACGAACATCATAGAGTGTATTGGCACAAACGACACAGTAGAGCCTACTACACACCTAGACTAGACGGTGTGGCCAATTGCTTCTAGGCCACGCACTTGTACAGCATGTTACTGTCCTGAATACTACAGGCAGTGGGAACACAGTGCTAAGAAGTACTTGTGTGTCTAAACATATCCAAACAAAAGTCCAGTAAAAATATGATAGAAAAAGTACAGTAAAAATGATAGAAAAGATTAAAAATGGCACACCTCTATTGGGCACTCAGCATGAATGGAGCTTGCAGGACTGGAAGCTGCTCTGGGTGAGTCAGTGAGTAAGCGCTGAGTGAATGTGAAGGCCCAGGACATTGCTGTACATGACTGCAGACTTTATCAGCGTGGCACACGGAGGCTGCAGTACATGTATTTTAAAAACAGAGTCATTGCACTGTGGTGCTATGACAGCTCTGATGAAGTTTCCAGCTCCATGATCATCTTAGGAGACCGCTGTCGTGTATCTGGTTCATCCTTGTCCAGAACATCGTTCTGCAGCACGTGAGCGTGTACAGTCTGCTGGGGGAGGCAGTGCTGATAGTACTTGTTTTCTCTCGAGTCAAAGACAGTTGACCTTTATGAGGAATACAGAACCCAAGTGGTTATTCTGAATGGCTTTTCTGAAGCAGTCAATTTTTCCTGTCCAGGAAAAGAAACTCATGGAAGATCGTATTGCTGAGTGTTCCTCTCAGCTGGCTGAAGAGGAAGAAAAGGCAAAAAACTTGGCCAAAATCAGGAATAAGCAAGAAGTGATGATCTCAGATTTAGAAGGTTAGTGTTTGGGGCCAGAGGAATTGAGGACTAGGACATGTGAGTGTTTAGCTTTTACTGTGATCAGAACATGCAAAAATAAACAATATACATGGTGATTACTAACAATAAGGACCTTCAGTTTGTGTTGACTTATTAAAATTGGTCCCTTGGCTGGGCGCAGTGTCTCGGGCTTGTAATCCTCGCACTTTGGGAGGCTGAGGCAGGAGGATCGCATGAGGCCAGGAGTTTAAGACCAGCCTGGGCAGCATAGTGAGACCCCATCTCTACAAAAAAAGTTACAAATTAGCTTGGCGTAGTGGTGCGCATCTATAGTCCCAGCTACTTGGAAGCTGAGGCAGCAGGATTGCTTGCACCCAGGAGCTCACCATAGTGAGCTGTGATCGTGCCACTGTACTCCAGCCTGGGTGACAGAGGCAGCAGAATTGCTTGCGCCCAGGATCTTACTGTAGTGAGCTATGATCGTGCCACTGCACTACAGCCTGGGTAACACAGCGAGACCCTGTCTTTAAAAAATAATAAAAAGGGCTCTTAAGGTTATTCTGTGTTGCCTTGGAGCGATGATAAAATGGTTTTCCTTTTTTTTTTTTTTTTTTTAAAGACAGAGTTTCACTTTTGTTGCCCAGGCTGGAGTGCAGTGGCACAATCTTGGCTCCCTGCAACCTCGCTTCCCAGGTTCAAGCAATTCTCTTGCCTCAGCCTCCCAGGTAACTGGGATTATAGGCATGCGCCACCACAGCTGGCTAATTTTGTATTTTTAGTAGAGATGGGGTTTCACCATGTTGGTCAGGCTGGTCTCAAACTCCTGACCTTAGGTGATCCACCCACCTTGCCCCTCAAAGTGCTGAGATTACAGACGTGAGCCACAGCGCCAGGCCTGGGTTCCCTTTTTTAACTTTGGTACTATGGTAAAAGATATTGCCCTTTAGTGGGCATGGTTGGGGTTAAGTTATTTGGGTCCTACAGACCATTGTGTTTAATCTAAAGCTGCATTAAAGTGCCCAGATTTTACCTCATAAAGGGACTGGCCAGTGACATAAAAGCTGGCAGATACAGAGAAGACACTGCTGAGGGCCAAGCCACAGAGTAATATCAGGAAATCCTAGGACATTACAGCTTCTGCAAAAGAAATGAAAAGAGGATGGAAGTTGGAAAGAGCAGCTAGAGACTGGTACCATCACCAGAGGGAGGGAGCTCTGTGCAGGCGCCTGCAGGCAGGTGCCCACTCTTTCTTAATGTGTGCGTTTATGATAGGAAGACGACGGGGTTGGCTTTTAAAAAATATTTGGGGTTTTATTTGTTTTAGTATAAACAAAAGAGGGAATGTCAGTATGAAATTACTTTCATAAGCCGGGCGTGGTGGCTCATGCCCGTAATCCCAGCACTCTGGGAGGCCGAGGCAGGCGGATCACGAGGTCAGGAGATCGAGACCATCCTGGCTAACACAGTGAAACCCCATCTCTACTAAAAATACAAAAAAAATTAGCCGGGTGTGGTGGCGGGCGCCTGTAGTCCCAGCTACTCAGGAGGCTGAGGCAGGAGAATGGCCAGAACCCTGGAGGCAGAGCTTGCAGTGAGCCAAGATCATGCCACTGCACTCCAGCCTGGGTGACAGAGCGAGACTCCGTGTCAAAAGAAAAAAAAAAAGAAAAAGAAATTATTTTCATAAACCATTTGTACTAGTATATGGTTCTTCTGCTGAGGAAGTACCCATAAGCACATGTGCTTTTTTACTCACCTGTTTGATCAGGCTGTGACACTCGGTCTCATCCTCTCAGCAAATTGGTTCCTGCTGGAGAACACAAAGGCATACAGGTCGCTGTGAGGAAATAAATCATTCAGTGAAATAGATCACTAGGGCTGACTGGGGGATCGCTGCAGAACTTTAGAGGGGAGGGTGGAAAAGAGGCCCGGCCCTCTCTGCCCACTCTTCTGTCTCCTCTCTCCCAGTACTCGAGGATAGCAGTTTTCTTGGTTCAGACCAGGGGTTCCCATGGAAAAGGGGATGGGGTGACAGGCAGCTACGATTGCTGCCCCAGCACCGATTGCTGCCCCGGCACCTGCTGAGCCACTTTGCAAACCTGGGCCCAGCGATGGGTTTGACGTGAGAGGATTCGAGGCCCCTTCGGCTCTGACAGTGTGGCCTCACCTGCCATGAAAGGACATCCTTAGGACACTCAACTTCTTCCTTAAAATTCCCTCCCGACACTAATTTATCTCCCCTCCAGATCTCGGTGGGTTTGAAATGACTGAGCAGTTGACATCAGGGCATGACCATGTCATCAGGGCAGTGACATGCTTTCGAATAAAATGGCTTATTTTCAACTTGGATCAGTCTGAATTTTAGTATATTCCTGTGGTGAGTCACTCGGTGTGTTGAAGAGCCTCTTATGTCTTGCCTTAAAGAACGCTTAAAGAAGGAAGAAAAGACTCGTCAGGAACTGGAAAAGGCCAAAAGAAAACTCGACGGGGAGACGACCGACCTGCAGGACCAGATCGCAGAGCTGCAGGCGCAGATTGACGAGCTCAAGCTGCAGCTGGCCAAGAAGGAGGAGGAGCTGCAGGGCGCACTGGCCAGGTCTGCAGCCCCGCAGCTGTGCTGCACGGGAGCCCATGGGACTGAGTTTCAGCAGACTTTGTTATGTTCGGGAGCATCCAAAAACCCTGGGAGAGTGAGATGGGGTCTACTCACTGTTTGGTGTGACCTGAGAGAGTGAAAAGTCCAGGTGTACAGATTTTGTCAGGGCAGCAAGAAAGTCTCATAAACCATCTCAATATTTATATTTAATATTTAATACTTTAAAATGACAAATTATATTATGAAACCCTTGGAAATTCATACCAGAACAAATTATTTCACTATAACAAATGTTTTGGTCTCTGTACATTACAGATTAACTGCAGTATGTTTATTTATTTATTTTTTTTGACATGGCGTCTCACTCTGTCACCCAGGCTGGGGTGCAGTGGTGCAATCTCGGCTCACTGCAAACTCCACTTCCTGGATTCAAGCAATTCTCATGCCTCAGCCTCCCGACTAGCTGGGATTACACGTGTGCACCACCACACGCAAATTTTTGTATTTTTAGTAGAGATGGTGTTTCACCATGTTGGTCAAGCTGGTCCCAAACGCCTGACCCCAAGTGATCCACCCGCCTTGGCCTCCCAAAGTGCTGGGATTACAGGCATGAGCCATCATGCCACCACGCCCAGTCTGTAGTATGTTTTAGAACTTGAAGGGAAATCACTTTTCAGAAATTATATTTCTCCACTGAGAGCATGATTCAATAATCAGTTCTAAACCATTCAGTTTAGAATACAAATCAGATTTAATGAATATATGTCTAATGTTTCATTTCTTTATAAAGAATAACTATTTGGCTACATGGTTATAATACTTGGAGTTTATAATGTGTTACAATCAAAATCTTACAAGAAAAATCTCCCTTACCTCAAACATCCCAGCTATTCCCAATCAGAAGAATCTTCCAACATTTTAAACCACAGACATAAACAAAAAGTTGCCCTATGGTGTGAGGATGAGAGCCTCTTTCTTCCACTGTGTTCTTTGAGCATCCCTGGTTTGGCTGCATTCCAGTGGGTTCTCTGAGCATCCCTGGTTTGGCTGGGTTCTGGTGTGATGGAGGAGGTCACTCCTTCATAGTTAGAAGCAGATTTTTAACTATAACAGCCTTTGACTTCAGAGAAAATGTTTTCGTATTCTAAGGGCTAAAGTAAGAGTGTCCTACCTTTTAATGGAGAAGCCTGGTCGTTTGGAAAGGGGGCTGGGCTGGAATCTAGTTCTGGCTCTGCCATCATTAGCTTTGGGGCCTTCAGCAAGTCCTCTACCCAAGGACCTCCTCCTGCCCTCGCAGGTGCGGAGCATCTGCACCAGCCTCAGGCCCCAGGAGGAGGGATGTGGGACTGGGGTCTCGTGGAGAGGTGCTCAGGGGCTGGGGCTCACCTGAGAAACAGGCCATCCGGGCGCCGTCTCTGAGCGCCTCTTGTGCCCGGGTGTTTTAACAGAGGTGACGATGAAACACTCCATAAGAACAATGCCCTTAAAGTTGTGCGAGAGCTACAAGCCCAAATTGCGGAACTTCAGGAAGACTTTGAATCCGAGAAGGCTTCACGGAACAAGGCCGAAAAGCAGAAAAGGGACTTGAGTGAGGAACTGGAAGCTCTGAAAACAGAGCTGGAGGACACGCTGGACACCACGGCAGCCCAGCAGGAACTACGGTGAGTGTGGGAGAGGGAGCAGGGCCCGGGCGCCTGCCAACCTCTCCACCGAGCCCGCACAGAAATGCCTAGTGTGCTTGCTGTCTTTGGGAGGTGGTGTGCTTTTCCTCGTGATGGCAGATGGAACGGTGATTAAACAGTAATGGTTAGAAACAGACCCGCCTATGGGTAGAAACACCTGTGCAGGGTACCCCACTTCAGCAGAGTAACTGCTGTTAGTAGTGTGAGTCCTAGGGTAGACAGCAGACTGAGGGGCACAGTGAGAGGGTGTGGTCAGAAAAGCTGTGGTCAGGGATGGATGTCTAGGGAGAGACAGTGACAGCTACACAGAGTGGGGGGCAGTGAAAAGAGATTTATAGAAAGATAGGACCAGAGGGAGAAGGGTAAACACAGGAATAGGAGGAGATACCCAGGAGGCCAGGCACTTATGCTGGCAGTGCCAGGTGGCGTGAACGGTGTAGGTAACCAGCTGAAAAGGGAAGGGTGCCTTCACAAAGATGAGAAGAAGGCTGGTGCAGGCACTGGGACAGAGGTGTGCAGTGGGCAGAGGCATATGCAACATCATGAGCCAGCAGCCGGGGCGGGCATGAAAAAGGTGACAAGCATAGGTGAACATGGCCAGAGAAGGCTCCCAGGTAGAAAACTGCAGTGTGGCAGCCCGCGAGTCTCAGGAGAGCCTTAGCAGTGAGCCAGTTCGCAGGCCTGGAGGTGCTGGCCTGCGGCTCCCACGGACTCACAGGCGTCGTCACTGTGGAGAGCGGTGTAGGGGGTGTGCCAGCTTGCTGTCCTGGCAGAAGCCGTCTGCTCCCTCCCACACTCACACTGCCAAGTGCCTCAGGGCCACCCCAGGAGTCCCAGCCACAAGGGAACCCTCGCCACCTTGGCTGGCTGCAGGCACACCTGCTGGCTCTTCCAGGGTGTGAATGATGGAAAGAATAGCCCGTCATCCTGGGGAGCTGCTGGGGCCTGAAATAAAGCAAGAAACACAGAGGGAATTATTTATGAACGCAAGTGTGGCCAGAGAGGCCGAAAATGGCCTAGAGCAACCAGGAGGGAAATGGGTTGTGGTGAAAACCAGTGCATTTCCCCAGAGGACAAGGATCTCATCAGCTGGGTCCACCCAGCAGCTGGAAACCTGGGCACTCGGTCGTGGAAAGAATGACATCATGGTGTCCACAGGACAGGCCGGCTCGGTAGAGCAGCGAAACTGAGGTCAGATGGTGGGTGTGGGGAGACTCTCCATGCTGGAGAACAGAGGGGTGAGCCTTGGAATGTTTGCCATGATCCTGGCCATGAATATGTACAGCTACGGCAGCCGGACAGAGGTTGGTTGGTTTTTGTCTTCAGTTTTTCCCTCGAGAGAGGAAAAACCCCATCTGAGCCAGGCACGGTTCGAGGCTTCCTACCCCACTTTTTAATTTTATTTTATTTTATTTTTATTTTTTATTTTTTTGAGACGGAGTTTCGCTCTTATTGCCCAGGCCGGAGTGCGATGGTGCGATCTCGGCTCACTATATAACCTCCGCCTCCTGGGTTCAAGCCATTCTCCTGCCTCAGCCTCCAGAGGAGCTGGGATCACAGGTGCCTGCCTCCATGCCTGGCTAATTTTGTATTTTTTAGTAGAGATGGGGTTTCTCCATGTTGGTCAGGCTGGTCGCGAACTCCCGACCTCAGGTGATCCACCGCCTTGGCCTCCCAAAGTGCTGGGATGATAGGCGTGAGCCACTGCGCCCAGCCCTTACCCCACTTTAGCAGAGTAACTGCTTTTCGTAGTGTGAGTCCTAGACTTCTCTTTGATATATCTGCTTTTTTAAAATCTAGAAACCACTGAACTAGACTTGGCTGAACTCTCCACTCCCAGCTGGGCTTTTGACTGCAATAGAAAATAAGGTTCTGATCATTTTTCCATCCAACCCTTGCAAAAAAATAAATGCACGTATTTATTAAAACCATGCCTATGCTCAGCTGTAGCACTCACGGATTCTGTTTTGCCTGCAGCTCAGACGTGTCCTCCATTCTTGCTAAGGACCCTTAGAGAATGCAAACCACCCTCCCTGGGCCCTAGTTCTTCCCATGATTAGTATAAAGTAATAGTCCTCTGTAAATCATCTACTCTTCTGCAGACTCACTGGCATTTTAACTTTCTTGAGGACTTTTGACGAAAGACTGAAAGAAATTGGGTTGTTCAGCCTGGAGAAGAGAAGATGAAGGTTTCCTTTGACCATTGGGTTCAAGTAGGGATGAGGAACACACACACAAAACTATTTTTCTAAAAGACAACATGCTGCTAATAGGAGAGATTTCCCTAGAGTCTGATCAATGAAGCACTGGTCGCTAGAGTGAGCTGAAATAATCTCGATGGGAGCCTTGTAGAAGACAGGACCAGACCAGCACGTCTTTGACCTCTGGCTGAGCCAGTGGAACTTGGGGCTGAGCTAGGCTGGACCGCAAAGAATCCTCAGTGATTCCTTCTGGCTGGGCTACATGTGACCATGGAGCTGGCAGCCACCAGGCCCTGTTCTCTTGGCACAGGGATCTCTCAGCCAGCCCCTGCATCTCGTGACTCCATGAGAAGAGAGGTGAAGAGAGGGAAAATGTGTCCACATGGGAATCAGTGTGTGAATCACTGTTCTAAGTTGTGACATGTTATAAAGTATAGAGCAAGCTTGCTAGAGATGTGCTTCAGGATTAGTGTGAGGTTGTAGCTAATCCAAAAGTGCTAATATAGGTCTTAGCAGGAGCACTGTTTACCTGACTGGCTTCCGTCTTCATCAAGCTTGTGCTTAAACATGGTGCTCAGATTAACAAATTTAGAGTGACTTGCCATGGGGAGTAAGAGCTCTTCTAGAAAGTGAATAACTCTAGTTATTCAGGTTACCCTGTATTTGTTATAGCCAATTTTTAAAATATTAGAAAGCCATGGAAAAATACTTAATGCTAATGTGATCTTCATACCGTAAAGTGCAGGTTAGATAAAAGCAGTTTATGTCAGAACATTCCCATTCTATGGCCATGGACCTGCTGTGTTCTCATATCAAACATCAGAGATCCTTTCTGAACCCTTTGAGCTGCCTTTTAATTTTCCTGCCGCTCCAAAAGATAATGCCCTCCTCCCCAACCTCAAGCCATTTCCTAGTAGAGTTTTGGGAGGATGTTAGTTCATTGCGGCTTCTTCACATGAATGGTAGAGTCTTGCTTTGTTACTGTGCAACATCCTGATTGCTTTGGCCTTTGCTACCCCTTCACTTTTGAAAATCTCTGGGAGACTCCCTTTTTCCAGTTTTATTCAATTCTGTTGGGGCTGTGTCAGGCAGTTTGGCATCTTGTGTTAACCAATTCCTGACCTCCAGTGAAACCAGACTGCCCAGAACAATTTGAAGACCCCCTAGGGATGTCACCCTGTGTCTTGATAAGTCAGATGTGGCATGGAAGTTGCACTGGTTTTTTTGTGTGTGTGTGTGTGGTTTTTTTTTTAAAGATAGGGTGTCACTCACCCACGCTGGCATGCAGTGGTGCAGTCATAGCTCATTGTAGCCTCAACGTCCCAGGCTCAAGCGATCCACCTTAGCCTCCCCAATTGCCAGGATTACAGGCATGAACCACTACTCAGCTCTCTAGGAGGATTTCTGATATCACAGTAATAGACCTGCCAGCCTACTGGAAATAGCACATCAAATATTTATTAAAGGAATTTATGTAATATTTAAAACAAAAACAGTACTTTTTCAAAAAGAAAATGTGTTTCTAATCAGTCAGCTAATTCTGCTCTCTCTCAAAAAATGTCCTTCTCTAGTACAAAACGTGAACAAGAAGTGGCAGAGCTGAAGAAGGCTCTTGAGGAGGAAACTAAGAACCATGAAGCTCAAATCCAGGACATGAGACAGAGACACGCAACAGCCCTGGAGGAGCTCTCAGAGCAGCTGGAACAGGCCAAGCGGGTAAGGGAGACCCTGCCGTGTGCTGTGGCCTGGAGAAAATCCACCAGCAGACCCACTCCCGTCCTATCTGCCCATTCTGTTCAGTCATGTATTGATTATGCTCCAGCATCTATACGTCATTGAGTGGGCTGCTGGGTACCCAGTTGCCAAGGCAGGAGCGGCTTTCTGAAAACACACTGTCTACTTAGGGAAAAAAGCCAGATGCAAATACACGGATCCAGCCGCCATCTCAAATCACACAGTCTCCTCAGTGTCTCCTCTCACTAAATCCTTCTCCCAGTGGCTTCACTCAAAACCCTGAATGATTTGAAAGTCATTCTTCCCTTACTTGTCTGCTGCCAGTAAGTCACAAGTCCTGCCACTGTTCCCCTTCAGGGGTTCCTGACATTCATCTCTCCCTTCTTGTCCTTCCCTGCCTGTGATCTCACCGCAGCCACCAAGCAGAGTCTTGCCTTTCATTCATTGTTCCCGCTTCTGTATCTCAGACACAGGCTTTCCGTTCTGCTGAAACCGAATTTCTTGTGCCCTGTGACTCATGCCACCCCCCTGTGCAGACTGGCCTCCACGACTTCCCATAATCATCCTTGCCTTTGTGGCTTGGTCTTGCTCTGGTTTCCCCATGTCTCTGTTCTTTGCCTAGCCACATGCCACCTTTTAATTCAGACAATGACAATATTAACACTTACGGAACATTTGCATTTGTGTCAGGTACTGTGCTAAGTACCCTATGTGAATTGCCTTCCTTACTCTTTGTTACAACCCTGTGGCACAGTCTCCTATAATTCTCATTTAAAAGACAAGAAAACTGAGGCCCAGCGGTGTTAGGTAATTAAGCCAGGGTCACACAGCTGGTTTGTGGAAGGGCAGCTTGAGGCCAGTCTGGCCCAGATTCCCATGTGACCACCTTACCACACCCAATCGTGTCCCTGAGGCAAGATGTCATTGGAGACACATCCTGTTGTGACCACCCTGCACCAGGGGTGCTTGCTCATGTTAGTACATGTAAAACAGTTTTTACACTAACAACACTTGTTTTATACAAAGGACAGTGTGAGTGATTACGCTGCAGACACGACACACCTGGCATCGACAAGGATCATTACTTAGCACAGTGAGCCCCTAAATACCTGCATCTGCTCCTCAGAGCAGTACGTACGCATGTGTTCCTTACATAGAAATCCTCAGAGAACAGCAAACATTTTCATTCACTCATTTAACAAATGTTGATCACAGGCTTACTGTGTGTTAGGCACAATTCTGCAGACTCAAAAAGCAGTCCTCTGTATGGAGTTTTAGAAAATAATTAGTGAATAATGTTTTCCCTTCCGTCTCCTAGTTCAAAGCAAATCTAGAGAAGAACAAGCAGGGCCTGGAGACAGATAACAAGGAGCTGGCGTGTGAGGTGAAGGTCCTGCAGCAGGTCAAGGCCGAGTCTGAGCACAAGAGGAAGAAGCTCGATGCGCAGGTCCAGGAGCTCCATGCCAAGGTCTCTGAAGGCGACAGGCTCAGGGTGGAGCTGGCGGAGAAAGCAAGTAAGCTGCAGGTAAGCCAGAAACCTCCGCTCTACACACATCCCACCGTAGCATGTCCCTTATTTACCATTGTATCCCTCTGTGCAGTAAGAGACCCACAGCCAGCGTGCTGTGTAATACCTGACAATTGCTGTCCAGTAAATACATCGAGTCTTAGGTGTCCCTAGTGTCTATTATTTTGATGAAGTTAAATAATACTTATTTTAAGAAGAAGACATGAATTGGACTTGATCAGTTCCACTTTGAATTGTTTATAGTTGCTTGAACAGTTTTAAGCACTTCAGCTTCTCCATTAGTCCAGTAAATAATAGGAACAATGGGCCAAAAAATTATACTTCACATTGGCAAAGATTTGCAAGAGTTTTATTTTTTTACACTGCTGGTATAAATTAGTGCAACTTTTTTTTTTTTTTTTGAGACAGAGTCTCGCTGTCGCCCAGGCTGGAGTGTAGTGGCGCAATCTGCCCACTGCACCCTCCATCTCCCGGGTTCACACTATTCTCCTGCCTCAGCCTCCCGAGTAGCTGGGACTACAGGTGCCCGCCACCATGCCCGGCTAATTTTTTGCATTTTTAGTAGAGACGGGGTTTTACCATGTTAGCCAGGATGGTCTCGATCTCCTGACCTCGTGATCCGCCCACCTCAGCCTCCCAAAGTGCTGGGATTACAGGTGTGAGCCACCACGCTTGGCCCTTTTTTGAATATTTTTAATACATGTTTGGTTGAATCCACAGATGGAACCTATGGATAGGAAGGGCTGAAATATTATTTCCAACTCTGGTTGGAAATAACTTTAATGTTTAATATGGACTTCTATGCATCCAGCAAAAACAAGGTAGTCGATGAGTCCTTATTGGTAAGAAAAGATGTACATCCTATATTGCCACATTGAAAAAGCATTACAGAGCTGTGTTGTGTCAGAGGCCCAAGACCACATTACAGTACATGATTCTCCAGGACTCTAGGACTCAGCAGAGAGGCCTGCCCATGGCAGGCTGTGCTGTGGCTGTGCCGCCATCCACCTTCCCTCAGCTGGTGTGATGAGGACAGGCGAGAACCCACGGTGCCTACTGCCCCTCTGCGTCCCTCTGCTTCTTCCCAGCGCCAACTGTCATCAAAAATTATAAAGCATCTTATACCATGAAGATTTGTTTGGAAAATATTTTAGAAATATTAATTGAGAAGGAAAAAATATTATTCATTAAATCTGACCATAAGAAATAAATATTCATGATGAATATACAATACCAGTTTTTTAAAACCTTTAAGAACTTCCGGCCGGATGTGGTGGCTCACACCTGTAATCCCAGCACTTTCGGAGGCCGAAACCCTGTCTCTACTAAAAATACAAAAACTTAGCCAGGCGTGGTGGCGCACATCTGTAATCCCAGCCACTCAGGAGGCTTAGGCAGGAGAATTGCTTGAACCCAGGAGGCAGAGGTCGCAGTGAGCCGAGATCGTGCCACTGCACTCCAGCCAGGGCGACAAGGCAAGACTCTGTCTCAAAAAAAAAGAAAAGAAACTCTTGTATCCCTTTTATAGAAGCCTCAAGTTCTATAAGAATGTGAATTATACTTTCCTCCCAAAGCATGTGGTTAACGCATCTTCATGTGGAGGAGGACCAAAATCAAGCACCTGCTGGCCTTTCAGCCTCCCCTCAGAGGAAACAGTCACTCTTTCAAAGGCTTTGCTTTAATTTTTGTCTCTTCATGATAAAAACAGAAGAAGGTAGAAAACCAGTTAGGAGACACCGCCCCCCCCCCCCCCCCGCCGCCCCATCCTTTCCATAGGTAGAGACTATTAAGGTAGCCAGGGAGGCAGGTTCTAGTACCTACTTATTTGAGCTCCGTTTGAAGGCAACAGACTCTTGGTGGTGAGTCTTCCTTAACTGAATGGGTAGTTTCAGGTTCACACTGCCCCCGAGTTCTCTATTTGTGTTCTGTTTAAAAGCTGTGTTTCTAGACCCTTTCTGCTTGCTTACTTTTGAGTTGAATTTAATCTTTTGCTCCTTACAGAATGAGCTAGATAATGTCTCCACCCTTCTGGAAGAAGCGGAGAAGAAGGGTATTAAATTTGCTAAGGATGCAGCTAGTCTTGAGTCTCAGCTACAGGATACACAGGTATTCCACGGGGAACAAGGAGTCTTTATAATAACTAACATTTCTGTAGTATTTAAGCTGGTGAAATATGCTGGCCCCAGAATTGTCTTCTATGTCACCTCTTACTAGTTTTATGTCATACTTTTATTTGGAGCCAGGCTTGCTACTCAGGATTTCTCCCTGGAAGCTCAGTGTCTTAATGTAGAGCCTCTGGGGTTCCTGTGTCTGGCAGGCATGTGGGTGGCCTCGGAGGCAGCTCCACCTGCCATTCACTGCCGCTGCCTGGGCAGTGGTTTACCCAAGCCATGGCCCTTCTGCACACAATGTCTTGCTGGCCATTTTAAATAAGATTGTTTCATTATGGTTGGAATTTCATTGTGCTGACCTGTGAGAAACAGTCCATTTTGTAAAAGGGTGAGTTGAGGCTAGCTTATCAGATGGTTAAGACCTGCATTGCATCATCCGTTAGGGATGTTTTTAAGTCAGCTACAGGTTACTTGAAAATAATGTAGCACTTTATTCTTGGAGTTTTACAGCTTAATTTTGTTAAATTTACAAACATTTATGAGTGTTTATTTGTCAGGCTTTAGGCTAGGTGCTGGGGATTAAAAAAAATCTCAGGCCGAAAGTGGAATAATTAGGCAGTTGGGGATAAATTCATTTTAACTGAAGCATACCCCATGCATGACAAGGCACGGCCTGGTGAGTGAGACCAGAGGAGGCCAGAGACTCTAGAGCCAGAGCCTAGAAATTCTGCTCCACACGACTAATGCCTGTGAAGATTTTCCAGTCTGAAAGTAACAGGAAAGACATGTTTGTGCTTACATTTTAGAAGTCAGTCTGGCAGGAAATATAAAGGACAGGTAACTGAGGGGATGCCTAAGACGGGAGAGGTGATCCCAGCACGAAGGGCTGAGGGCCTGAGCTAAGACGGGGCAGGGGATAGAGAGGAAGGGATTCCAGGCATGACTGAGGAGATGCGAGTGTGGTGGGGGATGCAGGAGGGGAGGCCTCAGGGATGCCTGGAGCCTCCGGCCTGGGCCCTTGGGTGGACGGCGCCGCCATTCATTCTTCAGGGATCAGTCTGAAGCAGTGTTGGTGTGAAAAACTTCTACAAAGTTATTGTGTGTGTTTTTAAATCGTCTGTGTTTGTTAATGTCACTAGGTGTTCTCATGCACTGAGGCTCTTTTTTATGACATGAATTCTTTAATACAGGTGTACTTGTTTTGGTGATAAATATAACGGAAGTGTTGCCCTTTTAAAAAAAAATACACAGGAGCTTCTTCAGGAGGAGACACGCCAGAAACTAAACCTGAGCAGTCGAATCCGGCAGCTGGAAGAGGAGAAGAACAGTCTTCAGGAGCAGCAGGAGGAGGAGGAGGAGGCCAGGAAGAACCTGGAGAAGCAAGTGCTGGCCCTGCAGTCCCAGGTGTGTGTCCTCTTTAGGAAGCCGCGGTGGCCTCGATGTGTGTCTTCAGCAGCCCCTGGCCCTGCTTTGCTGGGCTGTCTCAACTCCATTTGGGACAGTTAATTAGGTTATACTAAATTAAGCCCATTAAATGGTTTTGCTTTGACCCAGCCACGTGCTGGTTATAATGCTGGAAGCCCTTAAAATAAGGACCTAGGACTACGTCAACAATGTAAAGTTTCAATCCAGTTATCATTTTAATAGACTATTAGCTAAGAAATTAAGTGACCGTCTAAGATTCATTTATGTTAAAAATCACAGTATTGATTTTTCTTCTCTCAAAATATTAAAAACAAAAGTTTTCTTTTTTCTTCAAATTCAAAAACTAATTGAGCTTTTTTTTTTTTTTTTTTTTTGAAACAGAGTCTCACTCTATCGCCTAGGCTGGAGTGCAGTGGCATGATCTCAGCTCACTGCAACCTCCACCTCCTGGGCTCAGGTGATCCTCCCACCTCAGCTTCCCCAGTAGCTGAGACTACAGACAGGCGATTTTTGTATTTTTAGTAGAGATGAGGTTTCACTGTGTTGGCCTGGCTAGTCTCGAACTCCTGACGTCAAGTGATCTGCTCGCCTCGGCCTCCCAAAGTGCTGAGATTACAGGCGTCAGCCACCATGCCCAGCCCCAATTGAGAACATTAATACTTTGTTTATCCTTGCACAAAACCTAGTTGGCTGATACCAAGAAGAAAGTAGATGACGACCTGGGAACAATTGAAAGTCTGGAAGAAGCCAAGAAGAAGCTTCTGAAGGACGTGGAGGCCCTGAGCCAGCGCCTGGAGGAGAAGGCACTGGCGTATGACAAACTGGAGAAGACCAAGAACCGCCTGCAGCAGGAGCTGGACGACCTCACGGTGGACCTGGACCACCAGCGCCAGGTCGCCTCCAACTTGGAGAAGAAGCAGAAGAAGTTTGACCAGGTGGGTCAGCCACGTGTCGTTTCCTCTTGCTTTTGTTCATATGGTTTAAAATAATCTTATTTAAAGGCAATTAAATGTGATACATATTTATATCAAAATTGGAAAAAGGGGGAAAGCAAAAAAAAAAAAAAGGAAATATAATATAATGGCAGCAATCTGGCGAAAAATCAGCCACGCCGTGGAAGAGAAAAGCTGATGTCACTGTTTCGGCTTTTCATATTCCCCCATCCCCTTGTGCACAGCTGTTAGCAGAAGAGAAGAGCATCTCTGCTCGCTATGCCGAAGAGCGGGACCGGGCCGAAGCCGAGGCCAGAGAGAAAGAAACCAAAGCCCTGTCACTGGCCCGGGCCCTTGAGGAAGCACTGGAAGCCAAGGAGGAGTTTGAGAGGCAGAACAAGCAGCTCCGAGCAGACATGGAAGACCTCATGAGCTCCAAAGATGACGTGGGGAAGAACGTAAGTCGCCTGGTGGGGTCCACACTTCTGCACGGGAGAGTACCCCAGGGGCCTGGGCCTTCACACGGGAGCAGGTGGCTCCTTGGGGGTGCCTGAAGGACCTGGGAATGTACAGCCCAGCCACGAAGCCATCTAGGAGTGCTTTGGCCTGTGCATGAAGAGGGGGTTCAGGTCTTCTGGGACCGTTGTCAGGTTTTCTGCAATCTCCCCCCAGCTCTGGCTAGAGGTGAACGTGTTTCTTCTTCCTTTCACTGCCCTCCCTGCCCCAGCCTACATCCTGGCAGGGGGGCCTTTCAACAAAAGGTTTCATGGTTCTGCCATCACAGGTAGTTGCCAAACATGAGGTGAGTGGGGACCTGGAGAGGAGGAGGAGGAGGGAATGGCAGCTCCCTCTGACCCGGTTCTTCCCAGGGAGGCCCCACTGTTTTCTCTGAGAGCTTCAGTAGCTTTGGGGGCTTATCCACAGCTTAGAAGCTTCTGTGGCACAGTTTCTCTTTCCATTGCATACATCTTCCACAGGAGCTGCCATGACACTTATTTACCCCACGTCTCTCCCTTAGTGTATGACGTGTTGAAGATAGCAAAACAAAGCCAGGCCTGGTATCAAAGGCAAGGTTCCCTGGCTCCTCCACGGGCTTCCATTCTGACCATGGGAAGCCACTTAAGCTTTTGAAGCCTAAGTTTCCTTATCTGCCAGATGGACATTATACTTGCCCAATTTCATGAAGTTACTGCATCTGCTTTGAAAAGCACAAAGTCCTCTAAAAAGGCAGGGTCCCATTTTCATGGGCTATGGGCCATCCGGCCACATCATACATCAGCAAAGGTGGCCCCACCTTCCTGCTGGGTCTCCTACAGCTTGGCACCCAGGGACTAGCCCCATGGACAAGAAGAGGCCACTGAAAGTAGAAGTGGCCATGGTTACACAGTGAAATGTGGAGAGAGAACGCTACAGTTGACTTCATGTTCGTTTTCTGTAGCATCAACACTCACACGTTCATCCCACAAACATGTCTTGTGCCTACCGAGCACCAGACACTGTGTAGAAATGGGCCCTCCTCCTGTCCTAAGATTCTCCACGCCTGTCCCTGTGAGAACTGCGGTGGTCCTGGACCCCAGAGGGGGTGCACAGCAGCACCAAGGCCTCCCTCCACAGGCTGCTGCGAGAATCAAAGGGCACAGGAGGTGAAGCTCTCAGCACAGTGCTTGGCACAGAGAACAAGGGAAATGGTGCTGGGGAATCTTTGTCCCTGGGAGCGATCAAGGCCTCTGTACTGTGCCCTGCTTCTTAGGCTGAAGCCACCCGAATAGTCAGCAGTTTCCACATGTGCTTTTCAATACGAATGATCTTTTCTACAGCAATAAGAGGTGTACTGTCATACTTGCTCCTCACAGACAGCAGGCAAGGGGTCAGTCAACAGACAGGTTCCCTGACATAGCTGTTTCCTTTGTTCTTTGGCTCACTGAAGAACTCTCAGCTTACAGGTCAGCAGAGGAGGATGACCAGAGAACACGTGTGAATAAAGAAATCCGCACTGTAGTTCTACGCTGCATACATTGAAATGGACAATAGCAGCAGACTTCAAGGGAGAGGGAAGGATGTGTGTGCATGTGGCAGGGGGCCGGCCCAGGGGGACCAAAGTGGCCAGCATGCCACAAGTGGGCCTGTAAAACAGGAAGACTGCTGTTCTTCCCACGTGCCTCCGCCCAGGTCAACTCTTTCCTGATGCTTCGGTGGTTTAGGTTCACGAACTTGAAAAATCCAAACGGGCCCTGGAGCAGCAGGTGGAGGAAATGAGGACCCAGCTGGAGGAGCTGGAAGATGAACTCCAGGCCACGGAAGACGCCAAGCTTCGTCTGGAGGTCAACATGCAGGCCATGAAGGCGCAGTTCGAGAGAGACCTGCAAACCAGGGACGAACAGAATGAAGAGAAGAAGCGGCTGCTGATCAAACAGGTAGGGCAGAAGGCGCAGCCTCCACAACAAGGGGTGCAGGCTCTCAAAGCCCAGCGCTGGGTCAGTATCCTGTTCATGCATGTTAGAACACATCTGAGTAAACACAGTAACACAGAGAGTAAAATGAATTTATTTGGTCATTTGAGAATTTTATTATTTAAATTTTATTGTAATTAGTTTAGGTTTTTCTATTTCTCAGACAGTATCATTGCTGCTTACACATCAATTAGAAAGCCCTCAGTGGACTCCCAAAGTAATCTGTGGTTAGGTTCAAGTTCCTTGTCTTAGAATGTGGGTATAGGAAAGAATTGATGCATCCCAGACACAGTGATTTGGCAGATGTCTGCAGTTCAGATCCCAAGTCCTAATAATTAGATCACTCTTCAAAAGGAAAAAGAGCAGATATTTAAATTTGTCATTTTATAAAGTTGTTATCCACGTATAAATTGTATACTTTTCTGAATGTATATTAGGCACTTTTCTGCATGTATGTTAAATTTATACTGTAAAACTTTACTTTAAATATGAATTGTGGATATTTTGCCAGTCCCTTAAAGTTCATGGCAATAAGTCTTGGATTTGGCGGGGGTGGGGGTGTGTGTGTTTTGAGACGGAGTCTCGCTCGGTCACCCAGGCTGGAGTGCAGTGGCATGATCTTGGCTCACTGCAACCTCTGCCTCCCAGGTTGAAGTGCTTCTTCTGTCTCAGCCTCCCAAGTAGCTGGGACTACAGGCACACGCCATCATGCGCGGCTAATTTTTGTATTGTTAGTAGAGACGGGGTTTCATGGTGTCGGCCAGGCTGGTCTCAAACTCCTGGACTCAGGTGATCTGCCCATCTTGGCCTCCCAAAGTGCTGGGATTACAGGCATGAGCCACCGTGCCCGGCCAGATTTGGGATATATTTAATTTTGCTTTATTTTGTTATTTTCACTCCACTAATTATTGGTCATTTATTGCTGGATAACAAATTACTCCAAACTTAACAAATTATTGCAAACTGTGACAACATTTATGTCACAGTTTCTGTGGGTGAGGAATTGGAAAGCGATTGAGTCAGTGGTTCTGGTACAGTCAGGACCTTGGCCCTGGCTGCATCATCTGAAGGCCCGACCAGGGCTGGAAGAGCCATGCCAAGCTGGCTCACACATGTGGTGTCAGCAGGAGGCCTCGGCAGCTTGCCACATGGGCCTCCTGAGTGTCCTGGAGGAGCTTCAGGAGAGAGAGATCCAAAAGAAAGCAAGCAAGGAAGAAGTTTCCGGGCCTTTTATGACCTAATATCCCACGTCTCATGTGATCACTTTTTTATTGTTTGTCAGAAGGAAGTCACCAAGTCTGGCCCACATTCAAAAGGAGATTATGCTCCAACTCTTTAAGGTGGGGAGTATTAAAGAATTTGTAGACTTTTTTAAACCACCACACTTTGAAATTCATGTAAGTGGCACTACATTGAAATTCATGTAAGGGTGCCTCCTGCTATCCTGCGCCTTGAGGTACAGCCCCAGGTCTCTGCAGAATACAGCAAGTAGATGACGAGCGCCTCTGCATTATGCGGAAGCAGCTGCCCTGCTCCTCGTCTCCCATGCCAACCCCTGCAGATGAGCAGCAGCAGCGACCCTGTTTCTCCCCTTTGGAGAGGACCAGTGGAACCACCACTCTGTCAAGCCTTGGTGCCTCCATACCAGCTCCCACACCACCCATCATCCTCTTAGCAGGAAGTGGAAGCTCTGTGAAGGCAGGGACCTTTCCTTGCTCACCTGAGCCTCCAGCTGCTAGAATACTACCTATGGCATAGGTATTTATGAAGGTATTTATGACCTATACCTTAATAAATACATGACAAAGCATTTATTTGTGGCTGAATAAGTGGACAAAGCAGGACAGGTTGAGGAGGCCATGTCAAGGCAGTGACACACAGTCCCTGTGGACTCATGGGCTGATAAGGTTTGGAGCTCAGCAGCTTCGTGTCTGGGCCCCGTCATTGGTGACGGAGGCATTGGGATTTGGTTTAAGGACTCCAGAGCACCTTCTTCTGAGCATCCGTCAGACAGTGTGAGCGTAATGCCCCATCCCCACTGCACACTAGGAGGCTCACTGAGCGAAGAGTGCCGCAGAGTGAGTGAGTGGCTGACAGGTGTGTCCCCCTCGGTTTCCTGCCCACATCTTACTCATCCTCACGCTCCCATCTGCCTGCTCCAGAGCTGGCCTTCATTTCGTCCCTCCTCCATTGGACCGCTTTAACTGCTCCCCGCTTTCCTGCTGATCAAAGGCAGTTTCTGCGTGGTTCTGGCACCCTTGTAACTTGGCCATGCCCCACGTCCTCACAGCTCTAGGAAACAGGCATGCCCGCTTAGTCCTCTGCACCTCTTAGCAACCACCCCATGCCCACTCTGTGCCTACTCTAGCCTTTATTACGTGGTTACCGCATTGTCTTGGGTCTTTCCATCTTGGCTTCATCTACACTCTGAGCTCAGGTCACTGGCTGCCTTCTCGTGTGCCCTCGCAGCAGTCAGTGGGATGGTTTGTATGAGGTGGTGGTGTTTAAAGACCCCTTTGAACACAATTCAGCTACTGTGGTTTTCTGTTGATAGTAACTGTTTGGTAACAGAGACCTCTACAGAGTAACAGAAGGTTACGCTCACCCGAGTCACCAGAGTCCCCACTTGAGAACAGGCTGCCTGCTCTGTGAGCAGAAAGTTGGATTTAACCCAGCATAACCCAATGCTGTCCATTAGGTGCGGGAGCTCGAGGCGGAGCTGGAGGACGAGAGGAAACAGCGGGCGCTTGCTGTGGCTTCAAAGAAAAAGATGGAGATAGACCTGAAGGACCTCGAAGCCCAAATCGAGGCTGCGAACAAAGCTCGGGATGAGGTGATTAAGCAGCTCCGCAAGCTCCAGGTAGGTGCCACCGCCCATGGAGTCTCTGGATGGCATCACGTGGCCCCACTGAGATCCAGCACCACGTGACCTGTGTGGCTTCTACAGAGTCCAGCAGTGAAGCTGCGGGGACAGCACTGCAGTACCACCCTGGGGCCACAGCACCGCTGTCACCCACCCTAGGGGCATAGCACTGCTGTCAGCACAGCCGGGGGCGGGGCAGCAGGCCGTGAAGACACTGCTTGTGTGTCCGCTGTGTCCATGGGAGATACTTGAATGCACTTAGCAACACAGCTGGGGTGGAGGCACCACGCGGGGTTCCTGTGGCCCTGAGAGCCTGTGGCGATACTTAAAACCCACCCTTCCTCACCTCAAGAGGAGGGTCATGTGGACCCAGGCCCTTAGTGCTATAGCTTTTGTGATCTTTTTGGTCTGTTTTTAATCATCACTTTTTCTACCCAGATAATGGGCCAGTTTTTACTACCACAATGACAAGAAGTGATCTCTGCAAGAGTTCACGGTGTGAGCAGGCAGGCAGTGGCCTCACTATAGTACGGATGGGAGCCACTTCTTAGGGGAGCTGCTCCTTTATGACAAAAACTTTTTCTTTGACCTTGTTGACACCACATCTTAAAAATTTATTTTAACCAAATATAAAGAAGAAATTTTTATGTACAAAGATCTTTAGCTGAAGTGTTATTATTTATGATAGAAATGGAAACCCTCTAAATGTCAATGGACTGCTAACCATTTAAGTGACGGGGTGTGTGGGGTACAATGGCCGGACTTAAATGAATAAAGGAAAATACAGTGTAGGGTGGTTTAGCTTGTAACTCTACACAAGTGTGTGTATACATTTTCACATACAGACATGCAGGCAGACATACTTACCTAGAAACAAGTTTGGAAGGAAAGTCATCTCTGGATAACAAGTTGGTAGGAACTTGTTTTTATATATATATATATTTTTTTTTTTTTTTGAAGCTAAATGTGTTTTTTGTTTTGTTTTGTTTTGTTTTTAAAGAGAGAGAGTCTCACTCTGCCATCCAGGGTGGAGTACAGTGGTGCAGTCATGGCTCACTGCAGCCTGGGCTCAAGATTTTTATTAGCTAATTACAAAAGTTATTAAGCTGGCCGGGCGCGGTGGCTCAAGCCTGTAATCCCAGCACTTTGGGAGGCCGAGACGGGCGGATCACGAGGTCAGGAGATCGAGACCATCCTGGCTAACACGGTGAAACCCCGTCTCTACTAAAAAATACAAAAAACTAGCCGGGCGAGGTGGCGGGCGCCTGTAGTCCCAGCTACTCGGGAGGCTGAGGCAGGAGAATGGCGTAAACCCGGGAGGCGGAGCTTGCAGTGAGCTGAGATCCAGCCACTGCACTCCAGCCTGGGCGACAGAGCAAGACTCCGTCTCAAAAAAAAAAAAAAAAAAAAAAGTTATTAAGCTAATTAATTACAAAGAATATAAATTATAATACTGTGATTTTAACAGCTTTATTGAAATATAGCTTACATACCATACAATTCATCAATTGAGCATTTTCAGTGTTTTTTAGTTTATTCATAGACTTATTAGGCCACCACTATCAAATTTGGGGCATTTTGGTCCCTCCTAAAAATCCTCTACCCATTAGCTGTCACTCCCCATTCCCTGTATCCCTGCTGCATTCTGCATTAATCAACTACTAATCTTTCAGTCTCTATAGATTTGCCTTTGTTTCATATTTCACATCAGTGGAGTCATACAGTATGTGGCCTTTTGTGACTGGTTTTCCACTTAGCATAATGTTTTCAAAGTTCATCCATGTAGCAGCATGAATAAGTACCGCACTCCTTTTTATTACTAACACTCTACTGTGAGGATACATCTACCACATTTTATTCATCTATCCCTGAGTTGGACATTTGGGTGTTTCCAGTTTTTGACTTCTGGATAATGCCTCTATGAATATTCATATGCATTTGTGTGGACATGTGCTTTCAGTTTTCTCAGAAATATACCTAGGAGTGGAACTGATCTGGGGTATATGATACCTCTGTGTTTAACTTTGAGGAACTGCCAAACTTTCCCACAGTGACTGCAGTTTTACATTCCCACCAGCTATCTATGAGGGTTCAAATTTCTCCACATCTTGTCAACACTCGTTATTGTCCATCTTTTGATGGTAACCATCTTAGTGGGTGTGAAGTGACATTTCATTGTGGCTTTTATTTTTATTTCTCTAATGACTACTAATGAGGTTGAACAGCTGAGCTGTCTTTTAATTACTGAGTTGAAACAATTCTGTATTCTGGATATAAATTCTTTATGAGATAAATGATTTCCACACCTGCCTTAGCTTGTTAATTTCTGCCACCCAAAAAAAAAAGTCAGCTTGGGTTTTGAGAGTTTATTGTGTTGATGTGTAGATCAATCTGGAGAGTATTGCTATTTTAACAATATTAAGTCATCTGGTCTATGAACATGGATAATCTTTCCTTTTATTTAGATCTTTTTTATTTTTTTCAGTGATGTTTTGTTCTTGGTATACAAGTCTTTCACTTCTTTTGTTAAGTTTATATCTAAGTTTGTATTCTTTTGATTCTATTATAAATGTAATTGCTTTCTTTTGAATGTTCATAGTTAGTGTATAGAAATATAATTGATGTTTGTATGTTGATCTTGTATTCTGTAATCTTGCTAAACTCATCTATTAGTTCTTGCGGACTTTCTTTTTTATTGTCCATATTACCAGCAGTTCTAATTCTTTTTGTGTCTTTCTTAAGCCTGTCTATATACAAGATCAGATCATCTGCAAATTGAACTAGTTTTACTTCTTCCTTTCCAATCTAGGTATCTTTTATTTCTTTGTCTTGCCTAATTAATTACCCTGGCTGGAATCTCTATTGCAGTGTTAAATAGAAGTGGCAAGATCGAACATCCTTGTTTCTCATCTTTTAGAGGGAAACCATTCAGTCATTAATCCTTAAGTATGATATTGGCTGTCAGTTTTTCATTGATGCCCTTAATCAGAGTTGAAGAAATTTCCTTTTGTTCATAGCTTGAGTATTTTTATATTGAAAGGGTATTAGATTTTGTGAAGTGCTTCTTCAGCATTTATTGTGATGATTATATGGTTATATTAATTCATTTTTGGTTGTCACACCAACCTTGCATTCCTCAGATAGATCCCACATTCCCACTTGGTCATGGTATATAATCCTTTTCACATGTTGCCAGATTCAGTTTGCTACTATTTTGTTGAAGATTTTTGCATTTGTATTTACAAGGGATTTCATTTTGATCTGTAGTTTTCTTATGATATCCTTGTCATTTCCATATACTTTTATATTTACAATGAAAGTATATTACTTTTATAATCTAGAAAAAAAAAAAAGTCATGTTTACAATCTAAGAATGGGGCCAGGCACAGTGACTCACAGCTGTAATCAGGAGGAATGCTTGAGGCCTTGAGTTTGACACCAGCCTGGGCAACATAGGGCTCATCTCTAAAAAAAAATTTTTTTAACTAAAATTAAGAATGTAAACCACTCCAAAACCTTCTTATTAATAGGCTCAGATGAAGGATTATCAGCGTGAATTAGAAGAAGCTCGTGCATCCAGAGATGAGATTTTTGCTCAATCCAAAGAGAGTGAAAAGAAATTGAAGAGTCTGGAAGCAGAAATCCTTCAGTTGCAGGAGGTTGGTTGGTTATTTATTCATCCATTTGTTCAACAAATATATTTGCCCTTGAAATTTCTCTAAGATCAAAAAAAAGTTTTAATATCTTTGTAGCCCACTGTAATGTCAGTATACATTTTTGTTGTTTTATTTATTTTTTGGTTTTTGTTTTTTTTTTTAAGTATCCATTTTTAATATGGTCCTCCACCTTCTTGCTGCTTCAGTTTGGAAACAGAAAATGATCACTTCGACACTGCTCATATATATTCCTCTACCTGGCTAAAGGCAAAGGAGCTGATGAGCAGCTTCTCAAGCCACCTCTTGGCCTGCTCCCCTGTGCAGGAAAGGGAAGTGATACTTTAGTGTTGATACGCAGCAAGTACTGTGTAACTCCAACCTTGGTGATGCAAAATTGCCTTGTTTTTACACAGAAGCACTATTCATGTGATAACTTAAAAGGAGAGAAGTTTGTTTCATTGAATTCCTGTTATTCCTTCATTTATCTTTTTTGTAAGTTCTCATGAGGCAGAGACTGATAAAGTGTTGCATATAGGAATTGTAACAGTGCAAGGCACACTTAAATACACACATTACCGTACAAATGAGGGAGAATCAAAATTTCTTCACACCTGAAAAGATAAATATTGTCAGTTAATATGAAAAAATTCCCAATACAAATACCTACAAATATTGGATAAAATATTAGCAAAGGCAGAGTTGAGCTTGCAAGAAAGGAGCGTGGCTCTCTCGGTGTCAGGAATGAACAAGGAACTGAAAATCAGATCAGTAAAACCGAGCAGACCCTGAGAGGGGACCTGAAAGCCAGCTTCGGGAGGTTTTCATCCTGCTGTCCTCTATCTCACCATTTTTTGCTCCTTGTGTTTTTTTTGACTTCTTGAGTTGGACACTTAGCTCATGAGCTTTCAAGCTTCTTGTCTAATATGTTTATAAAAGACTGTAAATTCCCCTCTAAGATCTGTTTTCATCATGTCCCACAGATTTTGATGTGGAGTAATTTCATTGTCATGTAATTCTAAATTTTTCTGATTTCTATTATGATTTCTTCTTCATCCCGTGAAGAATTTAAGCTTGCGGTTTAAATTTCCAAATGTCTGGCATTTGCTTGTTTTTTAAGTTGCTTTCTAGTTTTATCACATTGTGGTCACAGAATGTTGAGAAGGGCTCTGGGACCTAGAACATGCTAGTTTTCAGAAGTGTTCCGTGTGTACTTACAAACGATGCGTGTTCATCAGTGAAGCAGATGTGTAAGCTCTATGTATCCATCATGGAGCTGATTGGTGAGGTCCCCACATGCGCATTTCCCCAAAGGCGATGTGGCTCCTGGAGCCTGCCTCCTAGAGAGCGCTCCTGGGCCATTACCCAGATGTCCAAGCGGCATTCTCTGTACCATACTGTTTTTTCTGAAAGTGTTTCTTTCAGACTCTCAGGCAAGGCCTGAATCACACTGCATTAAGGAGAAGAGACTGAGCTGGAAAGCTGGCCCTGCCCTTCCCCCTATTTCTGACACTTTTCCTTCAAACACCTCTGTTAATCTGGCTTAGAGGCCCCTGGGTCCCTCAGTCTGCCTAGAGCTCCCCCACCGCGCCCCCAGCCAGTGGACAGTGAGTGTTTCATAGGCCCAACAGGACAAAACACCAGAGGCCAGATGGCAGAGTTGTCTGGAGTCAGTGGCTTGGGATCAGGCCTGGAACATTCTGTCTGCTGCCTCTTTTTCCTTCCTGACTCCCACCATGCCGTGTGCCAGGATGTGCTAGAACCTGGGCCTGTTAGAGGCCTTCGGCCCACACTCATGTAAGGCAGGTGCATGTGCCGGAGCAGACAGAGGCGCCCCCGTGCAGCCCTGCTCCTAAGACACCTTCAAGGTGTGCTCTTGCCAACTGCGGCATCTTTTGGAAGGGGCAGCTGGTGGGAAGAGCCCTGGACGGAGAGTCGGAACCCTGACTTTTTGCTGCTGACTAACCTTGGGACTTTGGGCCAGTATCTTCATCCAGGTGGGCCTTAGCTCCCTTATTTATAAGATAAATGCACCCTTGAGTCCTTTCTGTGGCAAATCATCTTTCCAAAGAAGTTTGTGGAAGAGCAGCCATCAGGCAGTTCCTTCCGTGGGCTGGCAGGCACCAGGCTGTCCCCATTGTCCTGCCCAGTCCTCTGAGAGCCCCCCGTGGAGCCACAGTCCCCTTCAAGAAAGAGGCCTTGCCCACCTCAGAGGCCCAGCTCTGCAAACACTTGAGCCCCTGTGGAGGTGCCGCCCTGCCTCCTCCCCATGGGAGCGTTGGTCCTTGTTGCTGCACAGCTGCCTGGATCCGCACTGGTCTGTGCAGCCAGCGTCCTTGATCTCAAACTGTTTATGTGAAAGATACTTCAGGATCATCAGTTGGTACAGCTCAGGTTTCTTAGGGTTCAGGGTTTGTATAAAGTTTGTATTCAGTTTATATTAAGAGGCACCAGCTTTCCAAGAAGGGCAGGAACATAGCCACCCTTACGCTGGAGGTGACAGCAAAGCCCTTATGGCAATGAAGACTTCCCTCTGGACATTTTTGTGTAAGATGCTGACACCACACACCACCTGGCTGGTCTGCACCGAGCAGATTTTCGCCAGTTTAATTTCTCAAATCTAAATGACAGTTCGAGGTACAGGTTAACAGTGACAGGAACAAGGTCGCTGTAGCTTCAGGCACTGTCAGATTCCACAGTGAGGAAACTGTTCATAGCCAGAGCTTAACGCAGTCTCCACTGCTTAGGAACTTGCCTCGTCTGAGCGAGCCCGCCGACACGCCGAGCAGGAGAGAGACGAACTGGCAGACGAGATCGCCAACAGCGCCTCTGGCAAGTGAGTCTCCCGTGGCCAGGGCGGGTTCGTCGCCTTGAGGCACACACACTGCTGAGAAGGCTGGAGGTGTCCACGCACCTGGTATCAGCAGGTGGTTTGCTCCTCTCTAACTGGGCCTGGGCTGCCTCAGCCATCCTACCCCGGGGCCAGTCCTGCTGAGCCCCGCACACCGCAAGCGGGAGCCGTGGTGCACACTCACGGGCACTGCGGGCCTTCACTTTCCAGTTCATTAGCTTTGGCGAGCAGGTTCCTCAGACATGACCTTTCTCTGAATTCATTTTTTGTTAAAAGTCATTATCTTTTTTTTCCAATTCAGTTGATTTCTCCACTTAATTACTGAACCAGAGGTTCATCGCGTGCCTTTTTGAGCATGCCATCATGAGTAGAATTTGATTCTCAGAGAGTCAAATACTGAAGAGTTTCAGCGGGGGGAGGCTGGGGTCGTGCTTGCGTTTTGTAAGTGACTCTGGCTGCTGTCTGTGGAGAACAGCTGGAGAGAGGCAGGCAGGGCAGCGGGAGGCCACCCCAGCGGTCCGGATGAGAGATGACAGGCCTGCATCTGGGTGGTGGCAGTGGGGGGAGGATGTTTGGAAGTGTCATCAGTGGGACCTACTGATGGATTCGGGGATGGCTGCTCAGGTTTCCAGCAACAGGGTGGGTGGAGGAGCCTTCGCTGAGGCTCCCAGGCTGTGCTGAGCTAGGATTGAACTGTCCCCTCCTCCTCTCCCCACCAGGTCCGCGCTGCTGGATGAGAAGCGGCGTCTGGAGGCTCGGATCGCACAGCTGGAGGAGGAGCTGGAAGAGGAGCAGAGCAACATGGAGCTGCTCAACGACCGCTTCCGCAAGACCACGCTACAGGTGGCCCATGCAGGAGCCCGTCACCCGGGGAGGGCTGTGCCACTCCTCAGGCACAAGTGACCATAAACTCCTCTCTCCTCTCTAGGTGGACACGCTGAACGCCGAGCTAGCAGCCGAGCGCAGCGCCGCCCAGAAGAGCGACAACGCGCGCCAGCAACTGGAGCGGCAGAACAAGGAGCTGAAGGCCAAGCTGCAGGAGCTCGAGGGTGCTGTCAAGTCCAAGTTCAAGGCCACCATCTCAGCCCTGGAGGCCAAGATTGGGCAGCTGGAGGAGCAGCTTGAGCAGGAAGCCAAGTAAGAGGTTTTTGCTGTCATAAACCAAAACTTACCAACCAGGCTCAGTCAGAGACAAAACAGACATGTCCCTTTTGGGAGGGGCTCCCCACTGCATGGGCGGAGAACCCATATAACCAGACTGGGAGACAGAAGTTGGTGTGAGCTGTGAGAGAAGAGCTGCGAGCGTTCAGAGTCTGGGAGGACAGAAGGCCTCTGTGAACAGTCAGGGAAGGCTGGGCTTTAGGACTCAGCTCAGGGCTCACCACACGGCACTCCCTGATTTCCTAGGCACTCTGAGTTTGCATCTCCTACCCAAAGTCGATTTCCCAAGCGTGTAGCATGCCATGAAGCGCTAGTTTGCTGCCAGAGAACAAATGCAGTATGACAGAAATCAAAGCCTTTCTTCTCCCATAGGAAAAGATTGCTTAACAGCTTTCATATTGTATTAAAGCATGAAAAATTGTACAGTACAACTGCTGGCAGGCAGGCGTTTACAAAGCTATTAGGTCATAGTCCCCAGAGCCAGGGTAGACCTTCAGATTCACCCTCTTGTTGGGGAGTGTGGAGCCCAGACATGCAGGGCTCGTGGCCAGAACGCCTGCATCCTCCCCGGCCCCCTGGCCCAGGACTTCCCACTCCACTCTTGGACTCCAGTGGGCTGAATCAAACAGTTAAGGGTTTGTTTCTGGTTGGAACTAACAGAACTCACCCTGTCGGCTGACTCCATCCCTATCCCTTTTTGCATATTTGTTAAGGAACAAAATAACTTTTTCTGTCTCCCATGGAGTCCTCCAAATAAGTTACCTCTCCTTCACATGGGACAGTGTAGACCTATCTAGAAACATGGATTTGTTTCACCTCTAACCAAAGAGGGAGTGTAGGGGGTTTGCTTTTTGTTTTTTTCTTTTGGTTTTTTTTTTTTTTTCAATGTGAGCTGCCAAAGCCCTGCGTCATAGGAGGTAATTAGTAAATTCTCAAGTGAAACAATCAATATATTGGGTAGTTTCTCAGGGGAAAAGTTTAGGTGATTAAGGATGGCATATTCAAAAGTCTGTGTTCAGTGTAACTGACAGGTAGCTTGTATGTAACATTTGCTGTTTAGAAGATTACTGTGTTCGGGCCGGGCACGGTGGCTCACGGCTGTAATCCCAGCACTTTGGGAGGCCAAGGCAGACAGATCACCTGAGGTGAACAGTTCGAGACCAGCCTGGCCAACGTAGTAAAACCCCGTCTCTACTAAAAATACAAAAATTAGCCGGGTGTGGCGGCATGCACCTGTAGTCCCAGCTACTCGGGAGGCTGAGGCAAGAGAATCGCTTGAACCCGGGAGGTGGAGGTTGCAGTGAGCAGAGATGGTGCCATTGCACTCCAGCCTGGGCGACAGAGTGAGACTCCGTCTCAAAAACACAAAAAGTAAGATAACTGAGTACAGTGATTAATACCTGTATACAGTAATTAATACCTACACGTGCAGGAATAATGTGCTTTTTCTACCTTTTCGCTACTGAGGAATACATTAAAGGCAATTCCTATTTTGACCAGAAGGAAAAGGTCTCAGCACCACATTAGTCACGATATTCTGGGCAGAGAGGTCCATGACGCCTCCACCATGTGTCATCTTCCCAAAGAAAAAGGGCTTTAAAAACTATTTTTTCCCCACACAAAATATCATTTCAAGAATTTCAGAACTACTGTGACCACTTTCACAGGGAACGAGCAGCCGCCAACAAATTAGTCCGTCGCACTGAGAAGAAGCTGAAAGAAATCTTCATGCAGGTGGAGGATGAGCGTCGACATGCAGATCAGTATAAAGAGCAGGTACGTGAGGAAATGCCTCTCTGGGAAGCGTGTGAGTGAATGAGCTGGTGGAGAATGAGCTGGTGGCACAACTGTTTCGGCTAACATGGGCTGTTCCACGTTCCTGGCGGGCACTCTCAGTACCCGAGACATAGGAGGGAGGGGACAGCAGGTCAGGAAGCAAGTTGCAATGAGGCCTGGACTGAACTGTAAAGCTCCTGCTTTCTCCACTAGAATGCGCACTTCGTGAGTACAGGGATTTCTGCCTATTTTGCTCCCTGTTATCTCCATAATGCCTAGTACAGTTCCTGGACATTGCTGGCAGTCATGAGATACTGGCTGGGTGTAGGGTGGACCCAGGAGATAGTGAATAGAAAGGGAAGGGAAGACAGAGGTACTACACGCTGCACCCGAGTGGCTTCAGTGTCTGCATCCAGGCCCCCTTCTCTAAGTGCGCAGGGAATGTTCCGCAGGACTTTCAACTGTGGGGCAGGCCTGCCCTGATTGCAGCGTGGGCAGCTGTACCCTCCCTCCCGCTCCCTGCCCTCTGCCTGGTGAGACTTCGCACTGCAAACACTGGCCAGAAAGGTGGATGGATCTGAGGACTTCACTGCCTTTGGCCCGAACCCTCCCCAACTTCACTCACTCAGTCAAGCAACCTGGCCTTCCCTTCCCACCCCTACCCTTGGGGCCTAGCAACATGGAGAACAGTTGAGGGTGGTGTGCGCTGGGCCCACGAGGCACTGGCCAGCCCCTGTGTGGCTCAGGAATGAAGGGTCCTAAAGGGAGGCTCTTAGTTCTGTGGCAGGTCATCCCAGGGTGGTTTTCTGCTTGAATCCGAGTATAATATCTGAGATGTGCCCATCCTTGAAAGGAGGTGTAAAGATGCATTGTGCAACCTCCCGGGCTTGGGGATTGTACCACATTGCTGTTTCTTCCGCATTTTGCAAGAATAGCAGTTCCCTTTCAGTCCCCTAGGTCACGTGTGTGAAGATAGTAAACTCTGTCATTTTTCTGCAGAAAACTCACCGGTAAAAACAGTCTTGAGTATTTTTTCGTTTTTTTGGCCTAGTGTGCTTTGTAGATGCTGGCTTTGCTGAGAGCAGCAGGCCAGTTACAGAGCCTCTGACCAGCCCCCAGGCCTGTGTGTACATCCGTGTACACGTGTGCTCACAACAGTAACAGGCAGAGCCCCGCACTGCCACACTCGGGGTGCAGAGAGGCTGACACTGGACTCACCAGTTTGGTTTGTTTTGGTTCATGTACCCTCCCCAAGATGGAGAAGGCCAACGCTCGGATGAAGCAGCTTAAACGCCAGCTGGAGGAAGCAGAAGAAGAAGCTACGCGTGCCAACGCATCTCGGCGTAAACTCCAGCGGGAACTGGATGATGCCACCGAGGCCAACGAGGGCCTGAGCCGTGAGGTCAGCACCCTGAAGAACCGGCTGAGGTGAGCAGGCATGTGGCCCCGCGCTGACAGGCTTTGTGGGTTAGCTTAGGCTCGGGGCATAGCTGGTTGGAGGAAGTTTACTTAGATCCATGCCCGGTGATCCATTCTTTCTCCTGAACCACTTCATTTAAAATTTCTGACCTTGATAGTCATCCTCGGGGAGAATGAAAGAGGAGCAAGCCCACTCATTGCCAGTCACTAGAGGACCACACTAATCCACCACACCAGCCACTAGAGGACCACACTAATCCACCACACCAGCCACTAGAGGACCACACTAATCCACCACACCAGCCACTAGAGGACCACACTAATCCACCACACCAGCCACTAGAGGACCACACTAATCCACCACACCAGCCACTAGAGGACCACACTAATCCACCACACCAGCCACTAGAGGACCACACCAGCCACTAGAGGACCACACTAATCCACCACACCAGGCTGGAGCTGCGTCAGGCGTCCATCCCCGTCCAGACATCCAGTAGCGAGGCGAGCTCCCAGCCTCTGTTAAAAAGCAGGGCAGGAGCTCCTCCCGGGACCTGGTGCCATCAGCCCTCCTCAGCGCCGTCCTCCTCACTACACTGGATCTGCTGTGTACCAGGGAGGGGGCGGAGCATGGGAGAGCTACAGCTGAAGTCCCTGCCCTGCAAGACCAGCTCAGCCGAGGTTACAGCACTTCTGGCCGATGGGCAGATTTGGTGCATAACCTGCTTTTGTACAGCCATCAAGCTAAGAATGGTGTCTACGTTTTTAAATGGTTATAAAAAAAAAAAAAAAAAGTATGCAACAGAGTCCCTAGGTGGCCCACAAATCCTCAATAAAATATTTGCTATCTGGCTGATTCCCTGGTTAGCAGGTAGAGCTTGGCCTTAATCCATCTTCCTTACCATTTCCATCACAGACAGTCCTAGGCTGAATCAAGTCCTCCCCGGTTCTCCGAGGACCCTGCTTTGCCTACTCTGCAGGCAGGGTTGTGGGAGAGGCAGAAAGGCACACAGTCTTTTCCCATTGTACCGCCACCCCCACAAGGTCGTGTGTCCAAGGAAGGGGTGCAGGGGAAGGTTCTGCGGCACTGAGTGGTTGGACGTACTGACAGCCACGTGCTCCTGTCTGTTTACCCACACACATCCGCTTCCTGTTCTCTCCAGGCGGGGCGGCCCCATCAGCTTCTCTTCCAGCCGATCTGGCCGGCGCCAGCTGCACATTGAAGGAGCTTCCCTGGAGCTCTCCGACGACGACACGGAAAGTAAGACCAGTGATGTCAATGAGACGCAGCCACCCCAGTCAGAGTAAAGTCGCAGGAAGCCAGAGGAGGCGATACAGTGGGACACTTAGGAACGCACCGGTGCCAGCCTGCCTTGGGGCCTCCTGCAGATTTAGGAAATTGGCAAGCTATGGGATTCCTTCCTGAAAGATCAACTGTGTCTTAAGGCTTTCCAGCCTACGCATACTGTATCCCGCTTCAGACTTAGGTACAATTGCTCCCCTTTTTATATATAGACACACACAGGACATACATATTAAACAGATCGTTTCATCATTGCATCTATTTTCCATATAGTCATCAAGAGACCATTTTATAAAACACAGTAAGAACCCTTTTTAAACAAACTCCAGGCCCTTGGCTGCGGGTTGCTGGGTTATTGGGGCAGCGCCGTGGGCGTCGCTCAGTCGCTCTGCATGCTCTCTGTCGTACAGGCAGGTCACCTAGTTCTGTGTTCACGTGGCCCCCGACTCCTCAGCCACATCACGTCTCCTAGACCATTGTGGACTCTAAACTGCACTTGTCTCTCTCATTTCTCTCAAATAATGATCAACACTATTTCAGTGAGCAAACTGTGAAAGGGGCTTTGGAAAGAGTAGGAGGGGTGGGCTGGATTGGAAGCAACACCCATTGGGGGTTACCATGCCCATCCCCCACGGGGGGCCCTGCCCCTCGAGTCGATGGTGTCCCGCATCTCCTCATGTGAACTGTCCTTGGCCAGGGCTGGTCTGTGCATAGAAGGGATAGTGGCCACACTGCAGCTGTGGCCCCAGGTGGCAGCCATGGATCACGTAGACGTCCAGATGGTCTCCCAAACCACCTGGCTCAGCCGGCGCCCTCCTCAGGTCAGGAGCAAGCAGCCGCGGACCCCTAAGCCGAGCTATTGGAAGGCCCTCCCTCGCCAGCCAGGCCCTCGCGCTGACCTTGCAAACTCAGCCGCTGCTTTGAGCCCAAAATGGGAATATTGGTTTTGTGTCCGAGGCTTGTTCCAAGTTTGTCCATGAGGTTCATGGAACCTCCAGAACATATGCCATCTTCCTGAATGTTGACATGCCAGTGGGTGTGACTCCTTCATTCTTCCTTCTCCCTTCCCTTTGGACAGTGTTACAGCGAACACTTAGCATCCTGTTTTTGGTTGATAGTTAAGCAAACTGACATTACGGAAAGTGCCTTAGACACTACAGTACTAAGACAATGTTGAATATATCATTCGCCTCTATAACAATTTAATGTATTCAGTTTTGACTGTGCTTCATATCATGTACCTCTCTAGTCAAAGTGGTATTACAAACATTCAGTGACAATGAATCAGTGTTAATTCTAAATCCTTGATCCTCTGCAATGTGCTTGAAAACACAAACCTTTTGGGTTAAAAGCTTTAACATCTGTTAGGAAGAATTTGTCCTGTGGGTTTGGAATCTTGGATTTCCCCCCTTTATGAATTGTACTGGCTGTTGACCACCAGACACCTGACCGCAAATATCTTTTCTTGTATTCCCATATTTCTAGACAATGATTTTTGTAAGACAATAAATTTATTCATTATAGATATTTGCGCCTGCTCTGTTTACTTGGAGAAAAAAAGCACCCGTGGAGAATAAAGAGACCTCAATAAACAAGAATAATCATGTGAACATGGAATCTGTTTTCTCACCTTCTGTTCTCGATTTCCCATCTGTGATCTGACTGGAGGGTGGGCGCTACACAGACTTCAAACGACGGCGCCAGGCCCTTTCGCCGAGGGCGCCGTCTCCCAGATCAGACGACAGAGTAATTCTCAGGCCAGTCCTGGCTCCAGCTCTTGTTCCTGCCAGTGCCTCGCAGGGTGCAGTTTCGCCGAGGGCTCCATCTCCCGAGTCAGACGACAGAGTTAATTCTCAGGCCAGTCCTGGCTCCAACTCTTGTTCCTGCCAGCGCCTCGCAGGGTGCAGATGCACTAGAAAGGGAAAGACCACCCAAAGGCAGAAGCTGGCCTAGCTGTCAAGGGAGTGATTTAGGAGGGTTCTGGTCACCAACCAATGAAGCTCACTGCTGGGTAGGACGTTTTCAGAGGTCCAAGACATTTCAGGCTGCATTTTCAGGCAGACACGTATTGAAGATGCTTTTGAAGGCTTCAGTGATGAGGCCACAGCCTCTCCAGTGCAGGCCAACTAGGATGAGAGAGATCCTAGGGCAGTACAGAATCACACAGAGAATGCCCATTTCTTATTCCATGGTATTCTTGGGTGAGGCTGGTTCTGGGAGTAAGGGGTCTGTGACTAGGCTTCTCGGCAGCAGTGGAAACGTGTGAAATGGGCAGAAGTGCCCTCTTCCTCCTGTGCCACTACCATGAGAGAGGAAAGGTGAGTCACAGGGGTGGTGCTTCACCCCCACATCCAGTATTTTATCCAAGAGTGTATGGAATTCAGAGGCTTGTTTTTCTCAAAAAGTAAGAACTCTGGGCTGGGCGCGGTGCTCAAGCCCATAATCCCAGCACTTTGGGAGGCCAGTGGATCATTTGAGGTCAGAAGTTCAAATCCAGCCTGGCCAACGTGGTGAAACGCCATCTCTACTAAAAACACAAAAATTAGCCAGGTGTGGTGGTGTGCACCTGTAGTCCCAGCAACTTGGGGGGCTGAGGCATGAAAATCACTTGAACCTGGGAGGTGGAGGCTACAGTGAGCTGAGATCACGCCACTGCACTCCAGCCTGGGCGACGGAGGGAGACACCGTCTCAAAAAAAAAAAAAAAAAAAAAAAGAATTCTTCCCTACTGGCTGGTCTAACTGGTGTTCCCGTCACAGTTTCCCAATTACTCAGCGTGCCAGGAGAAACAACCTGTGTGGCCCAATTCCAGCCCCTGGTTCTGCGAAGATACTATTGAATAACTAGAAGGGACCTTTCTTTGCTGACCACCACTCCAGGCCTAAGGAAAGGTAGTTTACACAACCTTTGTTGGGCATTCAGAGCACAGGGAGGACAGCTGACGGCAGCTGGGCTCTGAGTGTGTCAGAAGGTCAAGCTGGTCAGCTTCTGCCCAGCAGCAGCGTGGTTCCCAGGGAGGAGGAACTCACACAAGACCAGAAAGGCTTGCTCTTTCGTTGGGCCTGAGTTTAGATGACATGAGGCGACTCTGAGGCTTCATTTAGGGCCTTAAATACTCTGTCCTTGCCATATCGTAGATGTCGTTTTTTGTTTTTTCTTAATGCAGCCATTCCAGGGGACTATTTTAAACTGCTTTGGAGGGATAACAACTTTTTTTTTTTTTTTTTTTTCCCCGAGACAGAGTCTCACTCTGTCTCCCAGGCTGGCTCACTTCGGCCTCCACCTCCGGGTTCAAGTCATTCTCTGCCTCAGCCTCCTGAGTAGCTGGGATTACAGGTGCCCGCCACCAGGCCTGGCTAATTTTTGTTTTCTTTGAGTTTGTTTTTTTTTCTGTAGAAACGGGGTTTCACCATGTTGGACAGGCTGGTTTTGAACTCCTGGCCTCAAGTGATCTGCCCGCCTTGGCTTCCCTCCCAAAGTGCTGGGATTACAGGTGTGAGCCACCATACCCAGCCGATAACACCTATTTCTAGCCTGGTGGCTTGAGGGGACACTTCTAATTCCTGATGGCATCAGGCTATAGATTCGTCACATTTTTGTGTCACCAATTTTTCCTGTCCCAGGATACCTCGGCTAAGATGAATTGTGGGCCATAAGGCCAAGCTGTTCTCCTAGCCAGCTCTTCCTACGGCTCTGGGTATGACTGACCCATGGCCCTTTTCCTGGAGGCTGGTGCTGCTGAGAGACCAGGTCAAGACTGGAGAAGACCTCACTGTTGTCAAACCACACCTTCCTGCTCTTCCTTCATCCCCCCAAAAAAGAAAAAAGCCAGAACAGGCTCCAGGTCAGAATGGCCAGGAAGTGGTGATGACTCCTCTCCCTCGAGTTCCAGGCAGGTCTCCCCTTACCAGGCCCCACCCACACAGGCTTCCCAGTCTCTGGGAGGAACGCAAGAAAGCACCTCTCCCTTTCCACCTTTCGCGGACAACATCCGCACCAAGAGCTTTCCCAGATTTTGAGTGTTTGCCAAAATGCCGTCCTGAGCCAACTGTCAGGACCAGACAGAGAAGCCCACTTCCTTCTGTAGGCACCTGCCATTTGGGAATCAAGCAGATTGCGAAGCACCCATTCTTGTTGGGAATCTTATATGAAGCTATTGAAAGGGTGTAAGTCCATCATACTCCAGCTTTTCAGAGACATTCACTGTAGCTACAGAGCCTGTAAACTGGGCATAAAGTGTGGCCTCAGCCTTCAGTCCCTACTGAGAGTAGGCAGCCCAATAACAGGCTCCATTCCAGCTGACTGGATGCCACAAAGCCCTATTTGAGAGGTAACGTGACATAACCGACAAACCGGGTCTCACAGATCCCCACACAGCGCTGCCTCTCCCAAGTATGTGCCATACTGCACTGGTGCCAAGGCACCCTGGCTTCACGTGGGCCACATCTCCCATGTCTCACAATCACTGTCAGGAGGCAGCAGCTGTGATGGTGTCATTGCCCGACTCCTGGCGAGATCAATCAAGCCCAGCATCAAAATTTGCAGAACGGGAAATACAAAATTAGGCGGGCGTGGTGGCGCACGCCTGTAATCCCAGCTACTTGGGAGACTGAGGCAGGAGAATTGCTTGAACCTGGGAGGTGGAGGTTGCAGTGAGCCAAGATCACACCATTGCACTCCAGCCTGGGCAACAAGAGTGAAAATCTGTCTCCAGAGGAAAAAAAAAAAACTTGCAGAATAAGCATCAGCAGCTTAGAAGGAAATTCTGGAGCCGCACCGGAATCTGCTTTTCAGGAATGCTGTATCACCAACACACACCAGGAGACAGGGCACAACACTGTTACAGTCGGGGAGGGGGCAGAGCTGGCTACAGGGCGCTCCCTAAAGCTGTGGCTCCACGCAGGATGCCTCCCCTCTCCCAGAAGTGCCAGCTTCCACCTTGGCTCTCAGGAGACCCGCACTAGTGGCGTCTCTGGGGCAGCTGCCAAGAGAGGCGGAGTCAGCATGCGCAGCGGGCACAGGAGGAAGGCTACGTGAACCGACTCCTGCTGCAAAGGCTGTGCCGGCCCCGCCACCCGTCACTTCCAAGCCTTCAAAACCTGCTCCTCTCCTGAGGCATGGCACAGAGAGTGGGAGTCAAGGCCACTGAGGCCTCAAGTTTGGAAAGGCACAGCAGCAAAAGACTGGGCTCGTGCCCAAGCCTGGCTTCATGATGAATTAGCCGTGCGAGCTCAGGCAACTCAAACCCAGGCTCATTGTCCTTTCTGCCACCTGAGGTCAGAGCACTGTGTCCTGTCCTCAGGTCACCTCTGTATAGTTCTCGCAGGCCTCACTGTGACTCAGCGTCCCAGCTTTGGCCCCTAGGTCTCAGCTGCATTGGTCAGGGGTCATTTCTGGGCTGAAGGAAGTGGAGTGCTGGCTACGACTCTCTTCTAAGACGACACTTGGGAGTGAGGGATAGGACTGAGCGGCTGAAACGAAAACACCTGGAGGCAAGAGGCTGTCCACCGCCCGGGAGATGAGCCCACCAGCAGGGAGGAAGGGCACACGGGCGCAGATCAAGGAGGCCTCGTTCCTGAGGTTTCGTGGAGAGCCATGCGAAACCAGATACCCACAGCCCCAGGAAGAAAACCCACCCAGAGGCACTCTTTAGCTAGACAGGCAAGCAGCACATAGCGGCATTCATGCCAGGTGGCAGATGCTCTCTCTGACCATGTCCAAAGTAGCATCTTACACCCCACAGTCCAAACAGAAAGCAGGAGATGAGGTCCAGGGAGTCGGCTGGTTTCCTCACGAGGGGGTCATTTGCCAAGAGGTGCTATAGCCACAAAAAAAAAGTCACTAAGGCCGGCCACGGTGGCTCACACCTGTAATCCCAGAACTTTGGGAGGCTGAGGCAGGTGGATAACCTGAGGTCAAGAGTTCAAGATCAGCCTGAACAACGTGGTGAAACCCCACTTCTACTAAAAATACAAAAAAAAAAAAATTAGCCAGGCATGGCGGCAGGCACCTGTAATCCCAGCTGCTTAGGAGGCTGAGTCAGGAGAATCGCTGAAACCTGGGAGGTGGAGGTTGCAGTGAGCCGAGATCACACCACTGCACTCCAGCCTGGGTGACAGCGAGACTCCATCTCAAAAAAAAAAAAAAAAAAAAGTCATTGAAGTTGGTATATAACTCTCAACTGCTAAATTAGACTAAGAAAAATTTTTTTTTTAATTTTTAAAGTAAAAGTCTCTTCCCAAAGGGACCAGAAATAAGCCCAACAGCACACTGCTACCCTCCAGGGACCTGGCCCAGGCTCTTCTGGACACAGAGCAGTGGTGACATGCAGTGGATGACACGTGGGCCCGTGTAGCCAGGGCCCTTCCTCCAGCTATCAACTGAGTGGCCAGCAATTGGCAAAACAGTCTGGATAAGATGAGCCCAGGGTGGGGCTGGGCACGGTGGCTCACGCCTATAATCCCAGCACTTTGGGAGGCCAAGGTGGGTGGATCGCGAGGTCAGGGGTTCGAGACCAGCCCGACCAACATGATGAAACCCCCGTCTCTACTAAAAATACAAAAATTAGCTGGGTGTGGTGGCGGGCGCCTGTAATCTCAGCTACTCAGGAGGCTGAGGCAGGAGAATTGCTTGAACCCGGGAGGTGGAGGTTGCAGTGAGCGGAGATCACGCCACTGCACTCCAGCCTGGGAGACAGAGCGAGACTCCGTCTCAAAAAAAAAAAAAAAGATGAGCCCAGGGTGTTCAGATGCAAAGGAAGTGAGAAATCACTTGGGGAGCTCGGGATGAAGATTCAGGGCTCCAAACATCATCTGTGCTTTAATCAGAGTCAAAGACTTGCCTGCTGTGTTTTAGTTGGGGTTCGTACGTAAATAAAGAGGCCAGTTAAATGCTGAAACCGCTCATCTAATCCAAACCTTCCAATGAGGGTTGGGAAAGAAGCTGGACGTTGCTGCACATCAACAAGAGGCTTAGGATTGTCCTCTCAGCCACTGCAACTGAGCCGAGCACAGCACACACCCACTGCAAGTGTCCCTGGAGACTCAGCTCAGGACAAAATCTCCAGGAATAACAGCAGATATTCCTGTTCATAGATTAATAGAGAAATGTTTGACAATGGATCCTACTTAATAGTTCTTATTCACTCAGGATTTTATTTTATTTTATTTTGAGACGGAGTCTAGCCCTGTCACCCAGGCTGGAATGCAGTGGTATGATCTCGGCTCATTACAACCTTCGCCTCCCGGGTTCAAGCGATTCTCCTGCCTCAGCCTCCCGAGTAGCTGGGATGACAGGCACATACCACCACACCCAGCTAATTTTTGTATTTTAGTAGAGACGGGGTTTCACCGTGTTGGTCAGGTTGGTCTCGAACTCCTGACCTTGTGATCCGCCCGCCTCGGCCTCCCAAAGTCACTCAGGGTTTTGATTCACTTCATTTTCATTTACTTATAGTTTTAAAACTATAAAATATACTGTTTCTGTTGTTATAAGCAAACAGTGCTCAAAATCTGATGCATTCACACCGAACCTCAGTTTATGCGTTCTTCAATGTGTTACCTTGTGTCTTGCTTCCAAACATCTGACACCTTCTCTCACTTGCTAACATTAACCTGAGGGATGAGAAGAAGTGCCAGTTCAAAGAGACTTCTAATCCCAGAATGACATCTATCATGAATGGCAGCACAGCTGCAGGACCAGCTCCTGGATCCATCCCAGTTACTCTGGGACTTCGTGAACTTCCACCCTCAACATCCTGGTCCTTCCTTCCAGATTTTCACATGGGGCCCAGGCCACCCTCGAACTGCTCCTGGAAATCACAGCCAAGCCCAGAAGCCAGTGCCAAGAAACAGCATGAGGACGCCCGCGCTGCACATAAGACATCTCCAGAGGCCGCCTGATCTCTGTCCCATTCCACAGCTGCTGTCGTTGGAACCTGACTTTATGGGCCCCAGCTCTCCTCTCATGGGATGGCAGAGACTGAATAAAGCAACGTCAATCCTTTTTTTCTGTGAAATTTATTGTTTCCACATTAAAAGACTTTTTTGGAGGGAAGTATTTTTTGTAACCACATGATGATCCTATACAGCTGCCCAGAGTAGGACACCATCAGAGTCATTAACATGCCATATGAGTTCTGAATAAATAAAAGCTACAAAGCCCAAGTTATATACAAATATCTTAGGCAATAATGTTTACAAACCTATGTACAATAAAACAAATGTAAACAGTAAATGCAGCATGAGAGTAATCAAAGGATGCACAGGGACAGCCGCCGCTGTTCAGTCCACCCCGGAGCTGGTACCAGCCCGCCCTGGAACCAGCCACTCACCCTTCCGAACACAATGGGACGGCCCTTGGAAGAGAAAACAAAAACGCTCCAAAGATGTGGTTGAACTGAAGGACGGGAAGGCTGGCGAGAGGCTGCCCGCCTCCCTCACCCCGAGTCTGAGGCGCACGGAGGAGGAGACAGCACAGAGGCTCGGCCCGTGTGTGCCCCGTCCCAGAGGCTCCTGCCACGTGGGGCTCAGACGGGCATTGTGCTGCTCTGGGAGGCAAGTCCATGGAATGGTAGCTGCGTAAGTAAAATCAGAAGGTGCAGAAAATGTTCCCTAATTCAGTAACCTTCCTGACTCTTTGCCAGAAACAGGCCCAAACCGTGAGGGGCGGAGTTGGGGGACACATGATCATGAGCACTGGAGATGCCTGGGGGGGAGCTCAGGAGGGCACACATTGACCTGATTTGGGGGAGAACTTCTAGAAGATTTGCAATGTCCTAAACACAACTAAATCCTATCAGTACAGCAGAGTGGGGGCTATGAGGCAGGTGCGAATGAATGGGTACTTCTGCATCCAGTGACCAAGTCATACACGTATGTATCACCTTGTGACCCACGAAAGTGCAATCATGTGAAACCAACGGCACTACGGCGAGAAGAGAAAATAGCAGTATTGATACCGCGCAGAGTTCCAGGGCTGGGCAGGGCCCAGCAGGCGCCACTGCATGCAGCCTGCCCTCTGCCAGCCGTGCGGAGGCAGACGGAGGGGCACGAGGCTGGGCCCAGGCACCGAGGGGTGAGGCGTGGGTGTCCTGGGTTGCTGGAGGAGGGCAGGAGCCCCCACCTGGAGGCTGGGCACTCACACACTGAGAGGCAGCACACCCGGCGCTGACGACGGCCGCGAGGAGCCCAGACCAGGAGGAGGAGGAGCCGGGTCAAAGCCGTTTACTGCCCTGTGGGAGCAACCAGAGCACAGAAGGGAAAAAGAGGACAAGAAAAACAAACTCATTTAAAATCACTCACACACAATAGGAAATTCATCTGCTTTCTAAAACTATTCCTTGCCCGCAGTAGGGTCCTGATGGCCCAAAGGGGACTGGCTGGCTGGAAAGCACCAGCTGGTTAGAGAATGGAGCATTTGGGAATCCTGGGGAACCAGGGTCACATGACCCTTCTTGGCAACTTCTGCACACCGGCCACTGAAGCCACAGTCCTGATTATTTCCCCATAGAGCAGGTCTAAATGCCTGGCAATAGCGAACTAGTTAAATAAATAATGGTGCAACTAAACAATAAGATATTACACAGCCATTAAAAACACACTCCACAAGCTTTTTAATAGCATGGGAAAATATTCAGAATGTAACTAAGTGGGAAAAGATGCAGGTTACCAAACTCTGTATGTTCAATGACATGAAAGAAAAAAAAGCAAATAGTATATAGTCTAGATTCTAGACTATGGCGCCTTGGACAGACATTACTATCCATATAGCTAAATCCACAGTGCAGGGGTGGGGCGGGGAGTGTGTATAAATAAGTGTATATATACACACATTATATATATGCACACACACATATGTATACACACACACCAACACATACGTACATAAGATCATATATATCATAGAAAGAAAATTTAAGACTCGTTACTTTTCTTCCCTCTGGGCTGTGGGTGAATTTTGTTTACTACTTTATCCTTTTTTAATCATTTTCCAAATCTCCTTACATTTTCCAAATATAATGTATTAATACATGAATATCTTAATAAGGTGGAGAAAAATAACTTTTTAAAAACTGTTTAGCAAGCAATGCCAGATGAGTAGGCTTTCCAATGCAGACTGGTGTGCAGACAGCCCAGCCCAACCCAACAGCCTGCAGCCAGGACCCAGCGCACCCGGAGCCCAGCGATGCAGGGAGCACCCCAGCGTCCCCCTCACCCACCGTGCAGCGCAGCCACAGGAAGCAGCAAGAGAGGGAGGGAATGTGCAGCCTGGAACCTCTCTCAGGAGCCACTTCAGCCTTTCCACCTTGAAAAGCTTCCTAGGAAAACTGGTCCCACTAGCAATTTGGGAGACAAAGCCAACTACGGCAAGGGGCCACACTGCGGCACGCCTGCGCACTACTGCCCCCGCCCGCTCCAGAGGGCTCCAGGGAGCTGAAGACAGACTCGTGGAGAGAGGTTCTCCTTAAAAAAAAAAAGTGCGGACACACACTCCCTGCAGAGACAGCTGTTTCGTGCACTGGCGAGGCGAGGAAAACCTGACAGAGAAGCAGGCATGCAGAGACTTGACAAACAGTCCCTGCCTACTTGGAAGAAACAAAGTTCATGTCTAAAGAAACTAAACTCAGAGTACATATGTGGAGCTTAAATTCCAACCATGCATACAGAGACCAAGAGCCTCAGGAGAAAGGCTCTGACAAATGTCATTTCTCCCTGTTGCCCACTGTCCTACTTCAACGACAAACAGCCAGATTGTCCCTTTCCTCGCTGGGTTAGGAGAGGTCTGATTTTTAAGCTTCAACACATTTGCAAGTCTGAAACCATCCTTCCTGTTCTCCCAAGGTCACAGGCCTGTGCCTCTTCTGGGGCCAAGGCCATATCCTATTTGCCACGGTAGCCCTCATATAATAGGCTCCATCTGTCTGGCTAGTCCCAGAGTCCCTGACACCTGCTTCCAGAAACCTCAGGGATCACCAGGCAGGCCCCACAAATGGCCGCAGCTCTCAACACGTGAACCTCAGATTCCCAGCCTCACACATCACAGGGGCAGGGCAAGCCCCCAAACCGGGACAGCAGACAGCCCCCGGAACCCGGCAGAGAGGGAGCACTGCTGCATGCCAAGAAGAATCTGGCACCTGGGCCATGGGGGTGTGCAAAAGCAGCAACTAGGAGATGGCTCCTCGAGCAGGTTGAGGATGGGATTCTGGCATTTTCAAGTGAGATGGACTTTAAGGAACATCAGGTTTGTCCCACTGTTCCACTGCCAAGGCAACCAAAGCAAGAGAAGGTCCAGCCATTAGCCTAGGCTCACCTAGTGAGACGCTGATGGGGAAGTCGGGCCCACAGCTGCTTCCAGATGCCCAGGACAGGACCCTTGCCTAGTCTCCTCCTGGTGAGAGGCCACCTAGAAGCCCTCAGCAAGCAACCACTTCAGCACTCCCAATGCAAGCCGGCTCTAACGGGAAAAGTAAGTGGTGCAGCCCAGGCTATAAAGAGAGAACCGGTAAATGTCTATCTGGACAGAAATGGAACGCTTAATGTGAAGGCGGGTAGAGCAGAGAGAGAACGCCAATCCACCAGCGTCTCACCTAGCGCCTCTCTCCTGAATCAAGAAGTAGAAAGTTAAAGAACAGAGAGAGAAGAAAGCTGGCCTTCTAGATGGGATGACAGGTCTGGTGAAGTCCCCTCGGGGTCTGCAAAGCTGTGCACGGGGAGATGATTTTCAAGAGAAGAGACTCTCGATATTCAACATACTCAGTTTCAGGGAGCAGCGAAGGACCACAGGGCAATGTCCCAGTGGACAAGACCGGACTGAAGGAAGAGAGATGGGGCAGGCTGGAAGGTACAGATCTGGGAGTCATATATGTAGGAAAAGGTTCCAGTTATAAAATTTCACGATCTTACCACCAAAGACTAGTTCAGGAGACTGAAATGTAGAGAATCCAGCTAAGAAAAAGTGCTAAGGTCAGTTGTAAAATGGCAGTGGAAGAAGTGAAAAGAGGGAAGAGACAGGGCACATTTAGAAGCTACTCGGGACAATAAATCTAAAGCAGCCGAGATAAAGGATGGAAACATTAAATCTGTCAAAGCCGCAAGGATGAGGACACTGGAGAGGGCAGGAGGGTGGGCTCAAGCTATCCAGAAGAGCCGGCAGGTAGGCACACGCCACACCAGAGTCTCCCTATTTCAGTGGATGAGTGTGGGCTCAGAGCAGCTCCGGCCTGCTCCAGTCCTCAGCCCAGGCTCTGCAAACTGCAAAGCAGTTCTGAAATGTGAGGCAGATCTTACACACGTCCCCATCTACCATTCCATTTTAACTGGGAACTCCATGCGTGAGCACAGAGGTGAGGGAGTGCTCACACTGGTCCTTGATGTGAGAAAACAGAAGCAACTGGGTAACGGGAAGAACCCCAGTCCCAGGAAGACAGTCAAAGGTGATCCCAGGGCCTGAGAGTAACCCTAAACCGCCATCGCCAGACTCTGAAATCAACACTGCAGCGCCCTAGCCCACTCAGGCGTGCCACCTGGCATGCTACTCCCAGCCACCCCAGGACCACTGCAACTAATTTGCTCTTGTTTCTCACAGTTGAACTAGTAATAATGGCATCCAGTCAAGTCGAATAGGACCGTGAAAGCTCACGGATGGGCTGTAAGTCAGTTAAAGCTGGGTCAGCCCCATGCAGTTAGTAAAACCAGACTGTTAATGTGTCTTCCACCACACACCAGGATTAAGAAAGAATGAAAAAGAGCACAGCAAACAAATTCAGTTACCCATGAATAACGTGGGAAATATGACTTTTTCTTGCCTAATAAAAGAAAGGAAAACATATTAAACAGTAATACAAATACTATTTCCACACTGGAAATAGCCCTAAATTTAGTTCATGCCCACCTACACACAGCCCAGAAGAACTCAGAGTGGCTTACAAAAATAGAGACACGTTACATAAGAAACTACATAACGTTATGGGGGGAAAAAAAGAATGGTTTGGAGAGAATCCAGGTGACCACACTCCACATGAAATGTGCGTCCTTTCAGATGGTGAGACAAAGAGTGACCACAGTTGAAGGAAACAGCTCGGCACCTGGGAAGCAGGCACGGCAGCCCACATTTCAGGAACTGGCAGAAGTGATCAGAGACTAGACAAAATCCTGATTCCAAGAAGCCCTCCAGTGACCAGAATTTACAAAATACTTTTGAATCCCACAAAGCAATATGCTCAGTTAAGATATATTGTTTTATGTTAGAAGGCTTCACTGCATCTAAAGTTTCAGCGGGTGGGAAGGTGGAACACACGTACACCCACACACACGCACACGCACACAAACCTACTTTGATGACGTCTCTCCCCCAAACAACCCTGCCACAGGTTTCTAGCGGCACTAGTGAGCTATCGCCACGGTGCTACAGACTCCTCACGAGTGAGCGGGAGGGCACGCAGGCAGGTTCTACAGTGGACTCAGGAGTGAGAGGGAGGGCAGGCAGGTTCTGCAGTGGACTCAGGAGTGAGAGGGAGGGCAGGCAGGCTCTGCAGTGGACTCAGGAGTGAGAGGGAGGGCAGGCAGGCTCTGCAGTGGACTCAGGAGTGAGAGGGAGGGCAGGCAGGCTCTGCAGTGGACTCAGGAGTGAGAGGGAGGGCAGGCAGGCTCTGCAGTGGACTCAGGAGTGAGAGGGAGGGCAGGCCGGTTCTGCAGTGGACTCAGGAGTGAGAGGGAGGGCAGGCCGGTTCTGCAGTGGACTCAGGAGTGAGAGGGAGGGCAGGCAGGTTCTGCAGTGGACTCAGGAGTGAGAGGGAGGGCAGGCCGGTTCTGCAGTGGACTCAGGAGTGAGAGGGAGGGCAGGCAGGCTCTGCAGTGGACTCAGGAGTGAGAGGGAGGGCAGGCAGGCTCTGCAGTGGACTCAGGAGTGAGAGGGAGGGCAGGCAGGCTCTGCAGTGGACTCAGGAGTGAGAGGGAGGGCAGGCAGGCTCTGCAGTGGACTCAGGAGTGAGAGGGAGGGCAGGCAGGTTCTGCGGTGGACTCAGGAGTGAGAGGGAGGGCAGGCCGGTTCTACGGTGGACTCAGGAGTGAGAGGGAGGGCAGGCAGGTTCTGCAGTGGACTCAGGAGTGAGAGGGAGGGCAGGCAGGCTCTGCAGTGGAGGCTTTTTCAAATGGGGCGCTTTTCTCATGCTGAAACTACAAGCCATACTTCTACACTTCTATACAGACAGGCTTTTGCGTTCTTTCACCTGCCAGAGTGTATAATGGACCTAGGAACTGCGATATCCTGCCCTTCCTTTTGCAGCTGGTACACAACACCTTGGTTTTTATCTGGTCAACAGGTCGGCAGGAAGAAAGGCCAGAGGTAAAAAGCCAGGCAGGCCAGAAGCCAGAATCGAAGCAAAGCGGCAAGAAAGTGAAAACACAGCAAAACCCACAAAAGAGTTATCCTCAGGGATACAGCAACTAGAACGGTAACTCCAGCAACAGCAGGTTAATATTTCAGTGTGCATACACAATCTGCTTATCATATAAGCGAAACACTCACACAATAGCCAGCTCACAAAAGCATATTTCTTAATAGAAAAGGCACAATGTAAAATGTCTATCATTTAAAACCAACACTAAGTATCTGCAACTGTTCTGACTGGAAAGCACAGCCATTCCGGGTTCAGCTCAAGAAGAAAAGTCTACAATTGCATCTCAGATGCTCTCAAGGGGCAGGGGTGCAGTCAGTGTGCCCAAGGCCCGTTCCTGGCTTCAGCTCACCCTGAGGTCCCCACATCTCTTGGCAATCCCTGCCCTGGTGCTCTGCCTTGGGAGGCAAGTGGCAGGCAGGAGTAGTGACCCTGAACAGACAGTGTCATCCTTCCCTCCGCGTGACTGTTCTTAAGGGCTTCCACACGCACAGGCACCTGTCCAACCTATCCATTTATGGTTCATGCCTGCTCTCATGGAAGGCACCTGAGGCCCATCAAGAAATATGACTCCAAGGAGAGACCAATAACTACTCTAGTAGAGGGTCATTATAAGCTGTAGGGAAAAATAATGAGGCACTGTTTCCAACATGTATGAAGACTACCCTAAACATTCGCCATATCATTTAGGGGAAATGGCTACTTTCATGTCAAACCGTCCAGTCATTCCATTTACCATTCCAGTATAAAAACAAGGGCTGCCTCAAGTCTGCCTGAAACTCCTAAGCCTGAGGAAAATGAATTTTATATCTACTCCACCCGAGGAAATTCAATGGTTAGAATAAGGTTCTGATGTCAGCTGGGTGCGGCGGCAATCCCAGCACTCTGGGAGGCTGAGGCAGGAGGATCACTGGAGCCCAGGAGTTTGAGACCAGCCTAGGCAACATAGTGAGACCGCATCTCTTCCAAAGAAAAAAAAATTATTTAAAAAATTTGTTAAAAAAAGAATAAAGTTCTAATTTGTATAGTGAGGTTTTAGAATGTGTTTTTAACACAAAATCCTTAATGAAATGTATATACCTCAGGGTAAAATTCTCTTAAGGGACAGAGATCAACCAAAACATTCCACTACAAGGAGAAGAGCCTTTTCAGAGTCACTGTGTGTCAAATCTGCTCCTTTATAAATGTGCCGTAACTATTGAGGACGGCAGAAAGTGCCAGCTGCTTTAAGAAATTGTGAACATTTCCAGAGTTGTACCTGTCCTGCTTTCAGAGAAAAACAAGCAAGAATTACCTCTATGACTCAAAGGAAAGACAGTGGCAGGGGATCATGGGTGCCTGTTGGCTGCTTCAGTAACAACTACCTTAGGCAGCACCGTGAGCATCCCAGACCACAGGTCCTACCAGTGACCCATATTAAGGCATACTTGTACAACCATGTATTACCATGGAGTATTTAAAAATAAACAAGTACATTGAGGTAGAATAATATACATGACATGGAAAGATAATGGCAATATAAGTCGTGATAGGCACATTGCAAAGCAATATTTAAAGTAAAATCCCATAACTGTGTTACAAACAACTTAGAGCAGATGCATAAAAATATGATTTGACATGCCTTAAAATAACTGTAAGGAACGCAGAAACAGTGTGAAGGCAGGAAACAACGACTTTTTAGTTCATATACTTCTGTACCAACTGAAATGTTTTGCATTAAGGATGCTTCAATCTTTTTTTTTTTTTTTTTTTTTTTTTTTTTGAGACGGAGTCTCGCTCTGTCGCCCAGGCTGGAGTGCAGTGGCCGGATCTCAGCTCACTGCAAGCTCCGCCTCCCGGGTTCCCGCCATTCTCCTGCCTCAGCCTCCCGAGTAGCTGGGACTACAGGCGCCCGCCACCTCGCCCGGCTACTTTTTTGTATTTTTTAGTAGAGACGGGGTTTCACCGTGTTAGCCAGGATGGTCTCGATCTCCTGACCTCGTGATCCGCCCGTCTCGGCCTCCCAAAGTGCTGGGATTACAGGCTTGAGCCACCGCGCCCGGCCAGGATGCTTCAATCTTAAGACAATTTTATTTCAGTCTTCAAAAGAGCCTTAACTTTATACAAAAGTTGTATTTCCTAAACTGTATTTGATCCAGTGCCTAAGTACTTCAGGGCTTTATATTTCTCCAAAATTCTCACAGGGGATGTCTGTTGTACAGTTTGCATATATTTAATTGTGATGCTCTCTTCTACCCCGAAAAAGTATTTGCAAGTCTGCCAGCCTGTAAGCACCTGGAGAACAGGGACCTTATCACAGTCGTTTTGACTCACCAGAGCCTCACACTGCTGCCTTTCAAGAGTCTGCTTCCCAGGACAGAAGCCTCAGATTCAGGGTTCCTGGGGCAACAGACTCCACGGGGACTAGGGGACAACAACAGACATCATGCCCCTAAGATTAGAATGATAACAGGCTGCAGGCAGGTTTGCCAAGCTGAGTTTACCTTTTCAAGGCTTCATTATGCTCACTTAATAATCTGTCACTTTACTACTCAAAAAATCATCACTTAAAACATTTAGGACTTACCCTTTGTCGAAGAAAGATGTATGCCCTGATCGAGAGAACTTTGTGCCATTGCCATTCAGCACCCCACAGTTAACATTCCCTGAAATATAGGATTTTCGTGATGCTTGGTCCTTTGCAAAATTCCTGCAAGCTGCTAATTTGGATTCTAAAGCCTATAAAAAAAAAAAAAGAAGGAATGATACGGTTGTCAAAACAGTAGCTGCACATAAAAATTTGCATTTCAAACCATTTCTATTTCAAGCCTCAAAACCTACTCATCTCAGTTGATAATGGTGGTTAGTTCAGCCATGATCAATCAACTTTCTAATAAAAAGGCGGAATACTTATGCTCCCTTTCTAATGAGCTCAGAATATTTTATTTTTTCCTCTTAGTGTTACTGAGGGAAATACACGTAATCTTCCCCTTACAAGTAAGAAAAGTGTGGTACGGGAGGTCGAACAGCAGACCCCAGGTCTCTTGCCCCTATCCATTGTTCGTTTCTAAGTTGTAGACTGTTGGTTGGTGTTAGGAGCAGGGTGTGTTTTGGGAGCAAGCACTATTAAAGAACCCAAAAATATCACCTGATAATTTTTTTTAGGGCAGCCAATTCTTTCTCTAGGTTCTTCATTTTTTCTACTGCATGAGAATGAATGAGAACACTTACAACACTTTACATGAAATTAAAAGCTATTTTATTTCTAATGGCATTCTGTAAAATGTTTAACTGATACCCTTTGTCTGTAATTAAATAATTCACCTGCAAATGACACTGGTCTTTTAGCATTTACCTCTAAATTGGGCACCCTTGTTTTGCACCTGTCACCACAACATCTGGCAAGCACCAGGCTCTGCCAACACAGATGTCATGGAGAGATGAGGCGTTTCTCATGTATTTCCACGTGCTTACACATCATCAACTGCCTCTTTCCCATAAACACTTTGCCCAAATCAAACCCCTCCTTCTCCAAAAAGAAAAATACTATCCCTGGCCAAAATATATATATATATATATATATATATATACACACACACACACACACACATATATATATAATATATATATAATATACACACACAATTCATGTCTATTATCCACAACAGTAAAGGACTGGGAATGCACAGCTAAATTAAATCCACAGGTAAAATATACTTCACTTTGAGAATCCATTTGGACATCCTCCCCCGACATTTCAATAAGAGCTATTAAAGAAACAGCAACAACGGCTGGGCTCAGTGGCTCATCCCTGTAATCCCAGCACTTTGGGAGGCCGAGGCAGGTGGATCATTCAAGGCCAGGAGTTCGAGACCAGCCTGGCCAACATGGTGAAAGCCTGTCTCTACTAAAGAAAAAATTTTAAAAATTAGCTGGGTGTGGTGGCATGCACCTGTAATCCCAGCTATGCAGGAGGCTAAGGCACAAGAATCACTGGAACCCAGGAAGCAGAGATTGCAGTGAGCCTAGATAGCACCGCTGCATTCTCACCTGGGCGACGGAGTGAGACTCTGTCTCAAAAAAAAGAAACAGCAACAAAAACAGACAAACTTTTTTCTTCTCCTTCTTTCCTATGACAAAAGTACAATGAGCTACTAAAACGACAACAGAAACAAGGAAGAGAGGTAATGACCTTGTAGGACAAACTCTGAATAAGCATAATTCAGCAATAATTCAGCAGCTTATCAAAGCTACACATATACAGTAGAAATTGAGAGCCATTCAATTCCTATATTCAAGACACACATTCATTCACTCAAATACATACTGAGTATCTATCACACGGCAGGCACAACTTATGTCTGAGACATCAGTGAGACATCCAAGCACGAGCACCAGGTCTTTTCAGGGGGAAAAGGGTGGTCTAGAGATTAAGATTTGAAAGATATCCCCACCCAGGGGTGGATGAAACTATGGCTGTGATTAAGAAGATCAGAAAATCAAGGACAGAACTCTGACTAAAACCAATGTCGAAAGGGTGAGCAGATGAAGACCTTACAAGATGACTAAGAGGAATGGAAAGAAAGTTGGGAGCAGCCATGAAACAGCATCAGAGAAGCAGAGAAAAGAGGGCATTGAAAAAAAAAAAAAAAGGGTCAGTGTTGAATGCTTCAAGTAAAATTAGGACAGAACAGCATCCACTGGATTTGACAGCACTGAGATCACCAGTGAGCAGTTTTAGCGGCACGAGCAGGGGACAGAGCCCAGGCTAAAGTGTCTGGGGAGTGTGCATGCAGTCAAAATGCTAACAAAAAACAGAGACACGCTTTCAAGAAGCTTTATGTAATACCACATAAGTATTACATATATTTATGTGGATAGCATGCAATACAGAAATATCAAAGTATACATGTATAATACATAACATATAATGTGTAATACGTAAACATTACACACAAATATTAACACATATATAGTAAAAGGCTGAAGATACAGGAGAAATAAAGATTTGAGGGTTGGAAGAAATGAGATCCAAAGCACAGATGGACCAAATTAGCCACGGGTAGGAATTTGCACTTTTACCACCGGGACAAAAAGGAGGAATGGCTACAAACAGAGGTACTAATGGGAGGGTAATAGCAGAAGATGAGAAAAGAAACCAAAGAAGCTTAAAACAAATGGCCTTCATTTTCTCTGTGAAGGGGATGCAAGAGTAGAGAACGGCTTCCAGTTCAAGTCAGCGGACAAAGTGTAAAGAGGTATAAATGAAATATTCATAAAAGCCAACAAAGGCTGGTGGACAGCAGCAGACGCAAAGTGTTGATGACTTTTGGAGGTCGTTATTTTGATAACTCTTAGAAGACAGATTGTCAGCTGAATGTGTAAACCATACAAGGATGCCAAATTAAACTTTCATGCACCACTTCTGAATAAATTAAAGTACTAAAGCAAAACAAGGAACAAAGACAGACGACGACGTGGGGATGAGGAATAGGCAGAACTAACCCAAGAGTAAAACGGAGAGAAATCCGAGGGCAACAACAATGCAGCAGCCCTCGAAGCCCATCAGGGCATCCCGCAAAGAGTGTGAAGAAGAAACTAGAAGATAGGAGAGCAAAGAAAGATACAGGTTTTTTTCTACTCAAAAGAGAGAAGGGGAAACAAATGCTAGGAAAAGAAAGCAGCATACAGTCAGCTACAATACGAAATATTAAAAAAGCCGGTATGATTTTGAGTAAATTACAGTTAAAGAACAAAATTCTCAAAACACATTTGCTGAGTGGCACAAATATAAAGACCCACCCGACAGTCCAACATCTCCTCTGTGATGACACAGTAAATGACACACATACGGGCATTGTTACAAATGCTGTTTGACTGATTTTCCATTTTTAGAACCAACCAACAGAGAGCTCACACAGCTAGTAGAGGGCTCAGAAAGCGGAGTGGAAGTGTCGGGGGAAGAAAGGGAGAGAACAGAGAGTTAAGATATAGCCTTATACTGGCCAGAAATGGTGGTTCACACCTGTAATCCCAGCACTTCGGGAGGCCAAGGCAGGCAGGTCACCTGAAGTCAGGAGTTCGACACCAGTGTGGCCAACATGGTGAACCCCGTCTCTACTAAAAATACAAAAATTAGCCAGGCATGGTGGCGGGTGCCTGTAATCCCAGCTACTCGGGAGGCTGAGGCAGGAGAATCACTTGAACCCAAGAGGCAGAGGTTGCAGTGAGCCAAGATCATGCCACTGCACTCTAGCCTTGGCAACAAAGTGAGACTGTCTCAAAAAAAAAAAAAAAAAAAAAAGATATAACCTAATACATTCGAAAATGAAAGTTTATGAACGTTAATTTTTTTACAAGAACAAAAAATAAAAATAAAAATTTGGGAGGAGGTGATCTAAATTCCTCATCTCTGCTTAAAGTTGAATAAATCAAGATAAACAGAAAAATAAGCATATTATTTCAAGTACTAAAGACAAATACTCCAACACAGAGGATTTTAAAATGGTTATCTTGGGAGTGAAGAAAGATTACTCTACGTACTATAGGAATGACCTATGCACTTTACTTTGTATTTTAACTTTAAAATGCAGGTTTAATCTGATGGTCAGAAAATAACCCCTATGATGAGCTGAAACAGGCAAACATAAGACTTGTGTCTTAGCCTCCCATATCTGCTTTAAAGTATAACGCAATTTCTACATTTTTTAGAAAGTGTCACACACGAAAATAAGTGAAGGGGGTAGTAGATACTGGGAAACGGCAAGGGCTGGAGAGGTAAAACTCACTAAGGGAAACATGAATGGAAGCTAATGCTAGAAATGCAGACTTGATAGTGGCATAAATCCACATGGTTCTGCAACTGTTTCCAGTAATTCAGATGGCAGACCTTCTATGTGGCCAGAGAGACCATGAAGTAAGTCAACAGTGACAGAGTAAGAGATGTGTGAGATCACCGATGAAAGAAAGGAAGTAAAAGCAAGAGATGGCAGATAAAAACAAACACACCAAAAATGGGGTAATACTCTTGATGAGGTTAAAGAGTAGGTATGATACAGAGTAAAACACTGACTAAGCAGAAAAACGGATTTTTTTTTTTTTTTTTTTTTTGAGATGGAGTCTTGCTGTCTGTTGCCCAGGCTGGAGGGCAGTGGTGCAATCTCGGCTCACTGCAACCTCCGCCTTCTGGGTTCCAATGATTCTCCTGCCTCAGCCTCCCAAGTAGTGGGATTTCAGGCACCTGCCACCACGCCAGAATAATTTCTGTATTATTAGTAGAGATGGGAGTTCACCATGTTGGCCAAGCTGGTCTCGAACTCCTAACCTCAAGTGATCCACCCGCCTCAGCCTCCCAAAATGCTGGAATTACAGGTGTGAGCCACCGCGTCTGGCTGGGTTTAATATTTCAGAAGCAAAACTGTTCTGGAATACAAGGCTCACACCAAGGAGAAGGCACTGAAGTTGAGGTGGCCAAGGAACAATAAGGTGGGCAAGACTAAGAATAGAGAGTAATGCCATGAGCCAAATGTTAAAGTCCCACAAGCACAAGACAAGGGAATGACCAGGAAGACGGCAGACAACAGTAAAGACCAGGATGAGGGTGGTAGAAGACACACAGCAGGCCTTAGACAAAGTATTCTAGACAAGGACAGAGGCGTCGTGCTGTTGAAACAGGAATGGAGAACAGGAAGAATGCCCCGGTGGGAACCTCAGAGCTCAAGGTACAGGCTCTTGTGCAGGGGCATCCTGAAGGGTCATCTGGACTAGCCTCTGGCCAGTCAATGGATGCTTTTGCCTGTCAGCTTCATGACAGCCTTTACCACGGGAAAGTCTCCTTTCTTTCTCCCCTCACTTCAAACTAAGAAATAATTCAATACCTTGTCAGTAGAAACACCTAGTGATAAATAATTGAAACTTACCCCTACTTTCCGTAAAAGATCCCCCACGATGTTTAGTGCTGATATCCTAGCAGAGGGAGTTAGTGGACTGGTACCAAAACCGTTTGGTATAGCTAGAGAAAAATAAAAGCTGAGTGATTACACTTGCAGTTTCCTTGATATTTGGGTTTTGTTGTTGATGTTACAACGTAGTGTAACACTCAACGCAATATCAACAAACAACTTCCAACTATGGACAAAGTACAGATACCATAAATAGGCTTAACCACTCTCCAATGGGTGGATATTTACATTATATCAAATTTTTATTTTTATATCAAATATATATAATTAAATTATATCAAGTAATGCTACAAGGACATATACTCTTACACATCTAGACAAGTATTTCTGGAAAAAGAGATTCCTAAAAATAGAACTGCCGGCTCAGGCATACATCCATTTTTTTCACCTTGACAGACCCTGCCAAAATGCTCTCTAAAAAGCCTGTACTAACATCAGCAATCTATGTGGGGGTGCCCTTGATAATACTAGGTATTATCTTTTTTTTTTTTTTTTGGACAATTTGATAGTCACGTTGTTTTACTTTCTATTTCCATAGTAACTAATCATTTGAATCTCTTCTGAAAATCAGCTGTTTCGTCTTTGTATGTTTCTCCACTGGTTTATCTTTCCTCCTGTAATCTATCTGTAAGAGTTCTATACATTCTGAATATTCACCCTTTCTCTTACATACATTGTATCTCTCAGTGTGACATTCATCTTGTAAATGCTGTGTTTTGGTAGGAGAACCTTTGGCTTCTCCATCTTAATGTCATAATCTTTCCCACACTTTCTCTTAGTATTTTTCTATGTTTTTTACATTCAGATCATTTAATTCACCTAAAAATTATAGTGTCTATAAGACACATACCTAATTTCTTTCCTCTAAATGGATAGCCAATTGTCCTAGTATCATTTAGGGAAAACTCATCTCATCTGAAATGGCACTATAACTATAAACTAAATTCCCTAAATATATGAATATATTTCAGTTCCATTGAATTATTAGCCTATTCTATCAGAAGTATGCTACTTTAATTATTATAATGTTAAAATACATTTTGATATCTCAAAAAGCAAAGGTCCTTCTTGTTATTAGCCTATTTCAAGCTCTTCTCAGCTGTTCCTGCACATTTACTATTCCAGAATAATTTTAATACCAACATAGCAATTTTTAAAATCGTGTTCGGCTTTTTATTAGAAGTTGAAATTATAGATTGACTTGGGAAGAATGGATACTGTAAGAAAATTCAGTCTTCCCATTCAGAATCATAGTATTTACCATGATATTTACCCACATCTTCTTCCGCACTCAGTAAGGTTTTCAGTCGTGCACATTTCTTAATTTTTAAGAGATAATATGACATCATGATTAAGGGCTCTTGAGCTGAACTACTGTATACAAATCCAGTTCAGCCATTGGGTAAGTTACCCATATGTAAAAGGGGATAAATAACATCTACCTCATCATAAAGTTGTTGTGAAGTTTAAATTAGTTAATGTACTTTAAAAATGCACGTAGTAAGTACTCAATAAAGGTTAGCTATTATTTTTTATGTTTGTTTTCCACAGAGTGCTAATCAGCAACGAGAACACTTGAGTGGGGTTTTTGTTGTTTCTTATCCTTCTTCTCCTCTAGAATGCAATCTCATTGCAGGCAGGGGCTTTGTCTTACCACTGCGCTCCCAGCATCTAGAAAAATGCATGACATATAATAGGTGCTCGATGTGCTATAAAACACTGCTGTACTGTTCTTGGCAGGGATTTCTAGATCTCATTTTTCCCTATTTGAGTTTTATATTTTAGGTGTTATTAAACCTGTGCTTTTATGGTAAGGTGCATTAAATGCTTTTTAGAAACAAACATTGTAGGCCAGGCACAGTGGCTCACACCTGTAATCCCAGCACTTTGGGAGGCCGAGGTGGGTGGATCACCTGAGGTCAGGACTTTGAGACTGGCCTGACCAACAGAGCGAAACCCCATCTCTACTAAAAATACAAAATTAGCTGGGTGTGGTGGAGGGTGCCTGTAATCCCAGCTACTTGGGAGGCCGAGACAGGAGAATTGCTTGAACCCAGGAGGTGGAGGTTGCAATGAGCCAAGATCGCACCAATGCACTCTAGCCTGGGCAAAAAAAGCAAAACTCCGTCTCAAAAAAAAAAGGAAAAGAAACATTGTAAAAAATAAAATACAATTAAAGACAGACCACTTCAGAAAGACCAGCTCTAAGATCTCACCGATTTCTCTGACTACCTGCTGCTGCTCACAATTCTGTGCTTGCTTTTTTTTGGCGGCGGGGGACGCAGTCTCGCTCTGTCGCGGAGGCTGGAGTGCAGTGATGCAGTCTTGGCTCACTGCAAGCTCCGCCTCCCAGGTTCACACCATTCTCCTGCCTCAGCCTCCCGAGCAGCTGGGACTACAGGCGCCCGCCACCACGGCCGGCTAATGTTTTGTATTTTTAGTAGAGAGGGTTTCACGGTGTTAGCCAGGATGGTCTCAATCTCCTGACCTCGTGATCCGCCCGCCTCAGCCTCCCAAAGTGCTGGGATTATAGGCGTGAGCCACTGCACCCTACCAATTCTGTGCTTTCTTGTAATGAAATTGCAGTGATCTAGTACACAGCAGCTTTTACGTTAGCCCGTGAAAATTCATGCTATTGGTTCCAGCCTAAAAACGTATATATTAAGCAAATATTACTGCCATACAGTTGGCACATCTCATGATGTGCCAGAGCAGGCTCCATGTCCTGCTGACTTCCCAAGTCCCTGAATGAAAACTCTTAACGGGCTATTTAAAAAAAAAGTGCACCACCTATGGGTGTCACCTCAACTGAGGGTTTTCAGTATTCTGATGAGTCTTCAACTAAAGGATTTTCAGATCTGCATAATTCTAATCAGTAACATAAAACCAAAACTGTTAGTCCTCAGATGTAATTGGGAAATCTTCAAATACACAAGTGGCTAGTCTGAAAAACTGACCGCAAGGGCTCCTGGTGACTGCTAATAATCTATTGCCTGCCCTTTGTCCTCAGCAGTAAACCTGGCACATACTAGTGCAATTAGTAACACCTTATGACCATATAGCACTTTCACATACTTTATCTGATATCATCTCGTAACAAGGCAAAGACAAGTGGAATTATCTACTGAAGGGCCACTGAGCACTTGAAATGTGGTTAATGTGACCAAGAAACTTAATTTTATATTTTATTTCATTTTAGTATACATTTAAATAGCCACATGGGCTGGTGATAATATACTGAGTAGCAGAGACATACAGAGCTCACTGTACTAGCTGCCCACACAGCATTCTGAAAGAGAAAACCCCATATTTTACAAAGGGTGGGACGACAGCTTCAATATAGGGTGGGGAAAAAAAAGCATGGGGGGATGAGAGTAGCTGAAATATGAACTGCGAGCTGCAAAATCTAAACAAATCTCAATTGAGAGCTTTAGGATTCTATTGTAAGGTTCTATCTAGTGGCTACTAGACGGTTTTTCTGCTTATGTGGATTGAGAAAAACACACTGGCTGATGGCAATGTGAGTATTCTGTATGTGCCAATCATCAATTACTCCGAATGATGCTTTTGAAAATGGCAGCTCCTGAAGCATGTAACAGAATGGGCATGTCTACTCAAGCTGGTCTTACATGAGTCTGAAAGGCAACTTAATGATTCTCTGTACATTCTATGTAGAAACATCTCAGGTCTCCCAGGATATGGAAAGTGGCAAAAGGAAGAAATAAAACTGTATTTAAATATCATCCCCAAATCTGTATGTGACAAAGAAATGTGCACAAACATACACAAGCACACAATAGAAAAAAAAAACTCAAAATGTTAATGGTGGGTGCCTGTAAGTGGTAAGATAACATGATTTTTATTTTCTTTTTTTTCTGTGTTTTTAAAATTTTCTACCTAAACGTACTGCTGTAATCGCAAAATCTATTGCTATCATCAAAAAATAAACTTTCCTTAAAAACCTTTAACTTTTAAAAATCTCATCTTAAATGTAGCCATTGTTTCACTGTTTCCTATGTATGAGTGGCCTAGGAAAACAATTCCTTCTTCTGTTTCACATAGCACTAGACTTCACCAACTTTTAAACTAAAATTACTCTTTAAACCTTAGCAACCGCCTTCAGCAACAAACCCCCTTAAGCTGATCATCTAACACACGGCCTCAAAAAGAAAAGACATTACAAACCTTTCGGTGATGGAAAAGTGTTCTCCGTTCCTTTGCCAACGGGGGTAGCTGGCAAAGAGAGTGATGCTTGGACGGCGGAGTCCATCTTTTCACAGTCTAGAGTTGGAGAGCTAGGAGCCGACTTTCTAGTTACTTCCTGTTGTCTTTCCCGAACTGCTAGTTCTTGCCTTAGATCTGTAAAATATTCCAAACAAGGGCAGGAATACTCACTAGAGGGAGCAAATATATCAAGAAAAGTGACATCTAAAATGTCATAAAGACCTTCTTCCTAAATTACTATTTCTCAAAAACGAATTTTCTATTTAATTATTAACAACTTTATTTCTAGGGGAATAAAAATGGCAAAACTACTGTCTAAATTATCTTTTAGAATTTAAAAGTGTTATAATCTGAGAGAAATTACTTATGTTCGTATGCAAAAAGTAACAGTGCAGAGTCCACGGTACAATTCTCACAAAAGTAAATATTCTTCACCAACTCATTTGCTTTTATTTTCAAATGATGTAGTTTTGGGGTTATTGCAAAATCAACTAAGTGCATTTTTGTAATTTTAAATGGGTTGGCATTAACTATTATCACGATGAAATATTTAGTTTTAGAAAAGAAGTATTCAGAGTGGTTTAAATTTTTGTCATTCTTCTTGCTTTGTTGCCCAGGCTAGAGTGCAGTGACACAATCTCGGCTCACTGCAACCTCCACCTCCTGGGTTGAAGAGATTCTCCTGCCTCAGCCTCCCAAGTAACTGGGATTACAGGGGCACACCATCACACCTGGCTAATTTGTTTTCTATTTTTAGTAGAGACAGGGTTTCACTATGTTGGTCAGGCTGGTCTCGAACTCCTGACCTCAAATGATCTGCCAGCCTCAGTCTCCCAAAGTTCTGGGATTACAGGCGTGAGCCATCACACCCAGCCAATATCAGGTTTTTAACCCAAAATTAATGTTATCTTTTCCGATTATGCAATTTAACCTACAGAATATTTGCTTACGTTAAAAAAGGAACAAAGTCATCCCCCTTTTGGGCATGTATCCAAAAGAATTCAAAACAGGATCTCAAAGAGGTATTTGCACACCCATGTTCACAGCGGCATCATTTGCAAGAGCAAGAGATGGGAGCAACTCGATGTCCACCCACAGATGAACAGATAAAGAAAATGAATACATACAATGGAATATTATTCAGCCTTAAAAAAGAAGGAAATTTTGTCACATACTACACATGGATAAACCTTGAGGACATTATGCTAAGTAAAATAAACCAGTCACAAATACTGTATAATTTCCCTTATATGAGGTTTCATAGAAAGTAGAACTGTGGTTGCCAGGGGCTGAAGGGAAGGGAAAATGGGTAGTCACTATTCAAAAGGTATAGTTTCAGTTTTGCAAGATGAAAAAGTTCTAAAAATTTATTTACACAACAATGTGACTATACTTAACACTACTGGAGTATACACTTTAAAATGGTTAAGAAGCCAGGCACAGTGGCTCACACCTGTAATCCCAACATTTTGGGAGACAGAACCAGAAGGATCACTTAAGGCCAAGGGTTCAAGACCAGCCTGACCAACATACTGAGCCCATCTCCACAAGAAAAAATTTTTTTAATTAGCCAGATGGGGCCAGGCATGGTGGCTCACGTCTGTAATCCCAGCACTTTGGGAGGCCAAGGTGGCCGGATCATGAGGTCAGGAGTTCGAGACCAGCCTGACCAACACAGTGAAACCCCATCTCTACTAAAAATACAAAAATCAGCTGGGTGTGATGGCAGGCACCTGTAATCGTAGCTACTCGAGAGGCTGAGGCAGGAAAATCGTTTGAATCTGGGAGGCGGAGTTTGCAGTGAGCCAAGATTATACCATTGCACTCCAGCCTGGGCGAAAGTGTGAGACTATGCCTCAAAAAAAAGTTGACTCTAAGCTTCTTCTGGCATAAGGGACAGTAAGGTAAGGGAAGACAAACACAATTGTCCCTCGGTATACATGGGGATTGGTTCCAGGACCCCCACGTACACCAAAATTGGCGCATACTGAAGTCCCACAGTCGGCCCGTATATATGAAAAGTCCGCCCTCCATATACAGGGTTTTGAATGGCATGAATACTGTATTTTCAATCTGTGTTTGGTTGAAAAAAATCAGAGGATAAGTGGACGCATACAATTCAAACCCATATTGTTCAAGGGTCAATTGTATTCTTTAAGTTATAGATTTTACCTCTTGCTTCATCCTTTAACCTCTGCACAGAGACCAACAAAGATTCCTTTTCATCAAGTTCACTTTCTAAAAATGCGTTTCGTTCAATGGCCTGATTTAGCCTTTGTTCAAAGTCTTCCAGTGAAACTATTGTTGCCCTAAAAAGAAAAATTAGTGTACATGAATTAAATAAATAACATGTGCAAACAGATAGTACAAAAGGAAACTGTCAGTTTATCTCATGACATTTCCTGACCTAGCCAGCCTGGTCCCATTCAAAGAAGATGATCCTGCCCCTTCCTGACCACTGCTGGCACTTAGTGTCTCTATCATTTGGGCAATATATGCAATATATTCTCTTAAATTCCCATCTATTCCTTAATGTTCCCTACGGAAAGGCTGTTTGTTACACTATTTATATCTCCACTGGGTTTTGAACACAATACAATTTAAGTTTACACATTTTCAGAAAGAAAACTTTTCAAAACTTGTAATATATGTAAGAGTTTGTTTAAAACATTAAGTCCCGGCCGGGCGCGGTGGCTCAAGCCTGTAATCCCAGCACTTTGGGAGGCCGAGACGGGCGGATCACGAGGTCAGGAGATCGAGACCATCCTGGCTAACACGGTGAAACCCCGTCTCTACTAAAAATACAAAAAAACTAGCCGGGCGAGGTGGCGGGCGCCTGTAGTCCCAGCTACTCGGGAGGCTGAGGCAGGAGAATGGCGTAAACCCGGGAGGCGGAGCTTGCAGTGAGCTGAGATCGGGCCACTGCACTCCAGTCCGGGCAACAGAGCGAGACTCCGCCTCAAAAAAAAAAAAAAAAAAAAAAAAAAACATTAAGTCCCAAGTCAGGGAACCTAAGGCCTATTCACACTGACTTCCTAGAACTAAATCAAAAGGAAAACCCCAACTTTCCACATCTAAGTCACAAAAGGACCAGAGTCACAAAAAGACCCTTTGCTTGCTGCAACCACTCAGACATTTGCATAGGGTGTCCCTTTGTAACTTCAACTTCACTTCAGCCTCTGACTGGCTGCCCTCCACAACCAATCAGGCTGCTGCCTCCTTTACGCCCTGAAGCAGCTTGCCCACTGTTTTTAACTAGGGTATTATCATAGTGAATGTACGTATCTGTCACCCCCAATGGTAGTGACCAGACTAGCTCCGCATCTGTAAGTTTAGCATCATGTCAGTCACTTAAGATTACTGGATAAATATTAAGGAAGGAAATACCAGGAAACAATTATAAAGCAATAGGAATTAAGTTTGGAATGGTTAAGAAACAACTAATTACAGATGCATAAAAGTTTGGCAACAGAGATAACAAGCCACTGTAGGTTGCTCAGAAAATGTGAACTGAAATCAACATTTTAAGAAAATCTATCAGTCAGTATTAAAACAAAAGAGAATAAAAAAGAATAGAAATATAAAGACCTATCAGCTAGAAGGTAACTACAGAATCCAGGTATAAGATGTGAGGACCTACAGGAAGTATGGAAGTGTTAAGAGCACAGAGGGAAGATGGGGGAATGCATGAGATAGTTTTTAAAAAAAAAAAAAAAAAAAAAAAAAAACCTAGGCTGGGGGAGGTGGCTCACGCCTATAATCCTAGCACTTTGGGAGACCGAGGCGGGCAGATCACTTGATGCTAGGAATTCAAGACCAGCCTGGAAAACATGGCAAAACCCTATCTCTACTAAAAATACAAAAATTTGCTGGGTGTGGTGGCACATGCCTATAATTCCAGCTACTTGGAAGGCTGAGGCACAAGAATCTCTAGAACCTGGGAGGCAGAGGTTGCAGTGAGCCGAGATCATGCCACCACACTCCAGACTGGGCGACAATGCGAGACCCTGTCTCAACAAAAACAAAACAAAACAAAACCAATAGGATCGACCATAGTGTATGAAAGAAGGAAAAAAGAAAAATTGAAAGAGAAAAGCTTTGAAGGGCATTATCTGGGAGATGAGGATTTGGGGTTCCTTTCCATCCGATGAGTTACAGGTGACATGAAACACCAGTCGCAAATGTTCTGGGACTAAGATCTAGGGGAAGAGCCTAATAAAGATTTTAATCACTAATTACCAACGTGGTTTTTTCTAACAAAATGCAGTCATTCGTTTACCTTTTGGCTCGCTCCAGGTCGTCGTTGGCCTGCTCCAGCTCTCTCACATACTTATGCAACTGCTCCTTAATGGCCCGAGTCTGACTTAAATCATCTTCTAACACTGAGACCTGCTTATAACTCTGTGCATATTGATGCTCTAGCTTCTCCTGAAGGCATCAGTATAGGAAAGTACATGTCATTAATATACAGTCCTCTTTAATAAAGAGGTAACTCAAGTTAAAAGGGTGGGGGGGAACCCGAGGAATTTACCCACACTCTTGTAACAATTATTTTAAAAACAACTAAATGACACATTCATTCTAAGTACCTAAACTCGTGTTAAATTCTGTCTACCATTCTCCTCTCAGAAAGAAACCCAGTAACAATGTCTCTGAAAAGAAGTAATATAAAAAACCCTTGCCTCAAAATCCCCAAACTTGTTGAGGAAACCTCTGGGTTTTCAGGCTAAACGCGGCCCAGGGTAAGCACAGAGTTCAAATTCCCTACCTTTTACCTGCCCACCCAACCTTCCCCAAACCCACCCACTGCCCAGACACTAAACACCCTCAAGCACGTGGCTACAGCAGATGGTGAAGGGCAGAGAAAGGAGTTAATCCTTTTGCTCCTGAAAAATTCCTTTTAGAAGGGAAATTTTTAACCCAAACTGAACTCCAAAACTGAAAGGGCTATGAACAATAATGAAATAAATGCATATTCCCTATCAATATAATTATATACATACAGCAGAATGACGCAATCTATCTGTCAAAACAAATAATCAGGTAGCTTTTGAAAATTATAGGAACTATAATAATATAGCTAGGAACATTATAGCTAGAAAAGTGACAGCTACAAAGTTTCAAAGTGAACTCCTAAACTCTAAACCATCTTTTCCCCTGGTTCCATGAAAGAAAACATTTTATTCAAAATTTCACTTTAAGCCTTTTTTTCAAACTATTTTTTGTCACCTGCTTCTCTTAAGCACCTGAAAAATATATTTCTCATTTTAATAAAACCCAACACATTAGACACCAGCGTCTATCGCTGCAGTTACCTTTAATGCCTCCACTTCATATTTCAGTCTTTGGTTATCAGCCTGTAAGTCTCTATTTCTTTGTTCAGCCTGTACTAATTGTGCCTCCAACTCTGCTTCTAATTCTCTGCTTCCTTCCTGGAATTCAACTAGCTCATCCCGAGCTTCCTGGAAGCTAATCAGAAACAAAGTGGGAAAGACGAGTTACACTAGGAACCACAAGGATTGTCTTGGAGGTGATTCTATAGCAATTCGATAATTTTTGCTTGAATGCTAATGCTGTCATAAAATATAAAGACAATCTGTTTTGCATCTCTTACTGTATATATTCAGGGTTCAATGAAAATGACAAGCCCAAAAAGGAGCCACAAGTTAGTGATTATAATATTTAAGAAAAGTAAGGCTACATGGCTCAATACTATTAGCTTCTTCCACCACAGAACTCAGATGCGAGAAAAATGCATTTTTGCTTTCATTAAAGTAACAAATTTGGCATTTCCTTCTACGATATTCAACAGACATCATATTCACATCACCATAGAATTGCTGCATATCTCTCTAAATACATTTATTCTCATGACTATTTCAAAATTAGGTAGTTATTACATTCACTTCTGTATCTTTTTTTATTTAATGCATTAATAGAGAAGTACCTATTACTATGCCACAAATTAGTTTAATATTTAGATAACTTTTTTCAATATAATTGATTTTCTTTGTAATTCTATTATTCTATGCATTTAAAAATATTATGCTGAGTCCATAGGCTACCCCAGCCTATTAAGACATCTATGACACAGAAAAAGATTAAGAACCCTGCCATAGATACACACCTTTCATATCCACTGGCACAACAGAATAACTGACTTCGGTAACAATAATGAAAGGGCAGTAAAAGGTTTGATAAGACTTAGTAAACTCTGTTAACCAAAATAGGAAAATGTATCAATATTTTATTTAGAAAGATCCCATTTTTAAAAAAGAAATTTGAGACAAGTTTTGGTGCTTAAAAGGTTGTTACCTAAAAGTTCTTCCAACCAAATAACTGAAATTTTATAAAACGTTCCATACCCCTGAAGCTCCTCCCGCTCCCTCAAAGCTTTGCTGGCTCCAGACACTGATCATGCTTGCCTGAGGAGAACGTAAAGTCTGTTCTGTGGAGCCCTAGACAGTTTATCAGAATCTCCAAATGACCAAAATGATGAGGCAGAATCAGTGCCCCAAAGCACACCAAAGAGGGCCCGGTCTACTAAAAAGCATAAAGGAGGCAAACGACCGGAAGAAATCATAAATGACAGTTTTCCTACTATTTTAATAATTTGAACAATATAAAGACTTATGGCATGTTTACACTATTTAAATATAACCAATGTGGTGACTGTTTCTAGAATCTCAATCCTAGAATCCTAAATCTGCAATTCTAAATTTAGCTTTATGTTAAAAAGAAAAATGCACAAACAAGACATGGTGTATTCCAAACGCCCTCTCCTACTTTTACTGTGCTTTCCAACATTACCTTTGCTTATACTTCAAGGAAAGTTCCTTCCAATAAGCAGTTTCCTCCTTTAAACTTGAAAAATCTGGTATATCTTCACCATCCATGATCAAGAAAGCCTGTGAAATATTAAGGACAAACTGTTAACAAATTAGCGAACAGAGAAATCTAAGCAAAAGCATAAAATCTGGGACAACACTGAACTGCAGCATTCTGGAGGGAGTAAAACATGAGCGATCCAGTGGCTAACTCTCTTCCAACTCAGGCACGTCAATCACTTCACAGCTCCACTCTCAGGGACCGCTAGTATTGTGAATGAGATCATGACAAAAGTCCTTTGATACAAAGCAACAGGAGGCACTATCAGTTGCAGCATAGGTGCTGGGTGACTTGGGCCCACAGAATCACCCTGCACAGAGGTGTAGCGTCGGTTTAAGGCCACGTGGTCTTCTGGGAATCGGGAGACAGAAGCAAGCTTATTGTCAGAGATGCTGCCACCGCATGCATGCCCTTCCCAGGGGTACAATTGCTTCAAAATATCTGCTTGGAACATTTGATACCAGGTGACCCTACTAGAAAATCAGGCACCACAGTCCCAATAATTTACTATTATCAAATTTCTAAAAACTTCCAAAGCTTCCTTCCAAAAGTCCACTCATCTCCAACTTCAATGATCTCTCTTTCATCCTGGTTCTTCTCCCAAGGCATTCAGAGAGGGGGGAAAAAAGCAATTTAATTAACTTACATTTGGACTGGCTACTTAAAACTCCCAACTGATTGCCAGGCCCACTCTAGAGGCATGCCTACCGTCTCCTAGCACTCCCTCCCCACACATCCCACTCTATATTCTGGCCATACTGTTCGAAACTGTCTTAACACACCATGCTCTTTCAGGTCTGGAAAGCTACTCCAGGTTTTCTCTACCTGGAGTGGATCCCCTAAATAGGAAAACTTCTATTTATCCTTAAAACCTAATTGTCATCTTTTCCAGAGAGGTTTTCTTGCCCTCCATTGGACAGCATTAAAATCTCCTGCATTCTTTGCTACCTCTGTACCCCACACATGCTTTCACTGATACAATTACCACAGAGCAATGCATTTGCTTATACCTTTGTGTCGCCTGTTAGGCTGGTTTACTTATTTCCGTTTCAGCCCAATGCCTGCACAATACTGGATACTCAATATTTACTGAATAAAACCATAATTCATTCAACCTATTCCATACTGGGCAGCAAGAACTCAAAACCAGCTTTAAAAGTACATTAATAGGCAGGATGCAGTGGCTCACGCCTATAATCCCAGCACTTTGGGAGGCCGAGGCGGCCGGATCACGAGGTCAGGAATTTGAGACCATCCTGGCTAACATGGTGAAACCCCGTCTCTACTAAAAATACAAAACATTAGCCGGGCGTGGTGGCAGGTGCCTGTAGTCCTAGCTACTCAAGAGGCTGAGGCAAGAGAATGGCGTAAACCCGGGAGGCAGAGCTTGCAGTAAGCCAAGATTGCGCCACTGCACTCCAGCCTGGGTGACAGAGCAAGACTCCATCTCAAAAAAAAAAAAAGTAAATTAATAAAAACCTGGAGATGCAGAGAACTTCGAGTTTATCTAGCACAAGCCACTCAGGAAGGTTTAGCAAAAAAAAAAAAGGAAAATTATTTTTAAAAGAATGAACGGTTAAATCTCTCTGCGTCATCAAACACAGAACACAGTGGAAGTTCAATAAATAATTTGAATTGAGGCTGGGCACGGTGGCTCATGCCTATAATCCCAACACATTGGGAGGCGGGAGGCTGAGGCAGGAGGACTGCTTGAGCCCAGAAGCAGTGAGGCTGCAGTAAGCCATGATTTTGAGGCTGCAGTGAGCCATGACTGTGCCACTGCACTCCAGCCTGGGTAACACAGCAAGACCCTGTCTCTTAAATAAATAAATAAATAAATAAATAAATAAATATCTGAACTGATTTATAATCATCCTTTCAATATTCCCTCTTGACTTTCAAAGTACCACTTTATTAACATCTGAATTCCTATTTCAGGAATGGAGTGAGCAAAAAGATGTGTGGGTAGTTTACTTCTACCTCACAATGTACCACCATATATTAAATCAATATGAGAAAATTCATCATTATCAGTTAGACAAAAGTATTAATCTGATACATGGGCAGCCACATTCAGTCACTGACATAGGCTCAGTACAGCCTCCACATCGAAGAACAGGGAGCTGATGGGATTTCTGGGAAGAACCTTAGAGATAACCACTGCACACTAGCTACCTCAAATCATCATCATCCGGCCCTGAAATACAAATGGACAACCAAGAGCCATCTGATAAATAAGAAAATCCAGTAGCATGAATAAGAAAATTTTAGGACCTACTGAGAGGAAACAGACAATTCAGGAAATGAGATTTTTTCTTATACAAGAACTCAGGAGGTACTAGACAAAGACTTAAAAAAAAAAAAAAAAAAAAAAAAGTCAGCAGGGCTACCTCCTACACATTTCCTGAGACAAGTACAAAAGAAGGGAGAAAATCATGACCTGGACAGCATGGGATGCAGGAAAGACAGGCTCCAACCTAGGGCTGCAATGAGAAGTCCCAGGATGAAGCCCAGTCCATCTGGCCCATAGAATGCTTCAGACAGATGGACAACACCGAGAAAAACAAGGAATCCCACAGAACAGATAGCATAGAGCACGAGTAAAATGCTAGATATATTTAAGGTTGTAGTGAAGACGTGTTACTCTACTGTCACTAAGAAAAAGAGCAATTTAAAAGCTCAGGAAAATAAAAAAAGCAACACAAGAAAGTCCTGATCCTTATATAAAGCATTTTGTAAGTTAATGATTTCAACTCTAAAATTTGTAATGTATTGCTTTTATCTTATTTGAGGCAACTGGGATAAGTTCCATGACTGTGTAGCCATTGATGAACTTCCTGTTTTTGGTCTTAGCTTTGCCCTAAGTCCCATATGCTGCTCTCTTGGAAGCTTCCAGGATTTGGTGAACAAAATTGTATTCTCGTTTTTTATGCCCCTCTGGTTTTGTAGCCTTTGATGATAATACCTGTCAGCCTTGATCTTCCCAAAATGATTACTTCTTGCCTTTTTAGCTTATAATGATTTGGCAGCCATCTCAGTCCCTGAAATATTTTGTCATGCTTTGTATTGCCCCTAGATTACCTATCTGCCTTTCTGGGGCTGAATGCCTAGTGCTGCTTCTGTACTGAACATTTGATTGACCGGCTGGATCAGTTTTATTTTGAGTTTTCAGTACTCTTTCTGTTACTGTGCAGCATTTGATGATATTGCCAATAGTGTGGTCTGTGAACCGGTATCATTAGGAAAGTTCCTAATGACTGTTAGATACCTTCCTTGGCATCGATCATTTATTTGAAGGTGTTTAAATGTGGAGCCAATTCTTCCACAAAAAGAGTTAGGATTGTTTTGAATCTATAAATGTTATTCAGGAGTCCACTTCAAATCATTTCCATGTGGGGGTATTTTTTGTTGGTTTTGACCCATTTACATAGTATCAGAGGACCTACTAGCAGCTAATGCTTTGAAGGGCGCTTAAGTAGTGATCCCTGAGGAATAGCATTGTTTACCCCTCTGGATGTACTGCGAGTATCCATTTGTCTCTGACTTTTGGTTCTTGAACAGGGACATATTCCTAATACAACACCAACTTTTCCATGAGTGTCCCCTAATAACTCAGGTTTTAAATAGCCTTTTGCATGAAACTTTTTGAGAATCAATTTCTGGCCCTTGCATCCTCTTTGTCCAACTACTTACATTCAGTGTCAAATAATTCTAGCAAAATTATTTTACTTCACACTCATTCTTTATTTTCTTTTTTTTTTTTTTTTTTTTTTTGAGACAGAGTCTCACTCTGTTGCCCAGACTGGAGTGCAGTGGTGCAATCCCAGTTCACTGCAACCTCCGACTCCCGGATTCAAGCAATTCTCCTGTTTCGGCCTCCTAAGTAGCTGGGATTACAGGCACACACTACCACACCTGGCCAATTTTTGTATTTTTAGTAGAGATAGGGTTTCACCATGTTGGCCAGGCTAGTCTTAAACTCCTGACCTCATGATCTGCCCTTCTCGACCTCCCAAAGTGCTGCCATTATAGGCGTGAGCCACCACGCCCAGCCACATTCTTTATTTTCTTGCTGAATCTTACGTGAATTGAATGTTGACCATAACTTTTCTAATCAACAGGCTATTTTCACAACCCACTTATTGGCCCCTCTAACAGTATTAGGTTACTATGTTGGATATAATTTACTAAAAGGACCATCAGCTCTTCCAGATCAAACCAACGTAAAACATTTAACCAAGAATAAGTCATAGGAGCAGCATAGCATAGTAGTTAAGAGCCCAGACCCTGAAGCCAAACTGCCCAAGTTTGAAGTCACACCTGGAAGTTCTGATTTGCTACTGATGCATCTACTCACTACTTGGGTGACTTTGGGCAGGTTACTTAATTACTCAGTGCCCCATTTCATTTCCTCACCTGTAAAATGGGGATAATCATTAAAATGAGGTTATGAAGTGAGCTAATATTTGTAAAGTACTTAGGACAGAACCTGGCACATAGTAAAAACATAAATGTTCAATAAGTTAAATAAAAATTGGTAGTTCAGGCCAGGCGCGGTGGCTCACACCTGTAATCCAGCACTGTGGGAGGCCGAGGCGGGTGGATCACGAGGTCAGGAGATCGAGACCATCCTAGCTAACATGGTGAAACCCTGTTTCTACTAAAAATAAAAAAATTAGCCAGGCGTGGTGGCAGGCACCTGTGGTCCCAGCTACTAGGGAGGCTGAGGCAGGAGAATGGCGTGAACCCAGGAGGCAGAGCTTGCAGTAAGCCGAGATTGCGCCACTGCACTCCAGCCTGGGCAACAGAAGCGAGACTCTGTCTGAAAAAAGAAAAAATTAAAATTAAAAAAATTTAAAAAAAATAAAAATTGGTAGTTCAATAGCAGAACTTTCAAGTATGACCACAAAGTAAACAGGCTTCAAAATTTAAAACATGCAGATGATTATTTAAAATTGATCATTTCGAGAAGCTATATGCATATTCCAGTGATATCACCATTGCTGAAAAACATTTCCAAAAGTTTTTATGAATAGCCTTTATGAGCCACATTAAGAACAAAGCAGGCGAACAAAGCAGGCCAGGCGCAGTGGCTCATGCCGATAATCCCAGCACTTTGGCTCATTTTAATGATTATCCCCATTTTACAGGTGAGGAAATGAAATGGGGCACTGAGTAAGTAACCTGCCCAAAGTCACCCAAGTAGTGAGTAGATGCATCAGTAGCAAATCAGGCGGATCACTTGAGGTTAGAAGTTCGAGACCAGCCTGGCCAACATGGTGAAACCTCGTCTCTACTGAAAATGTGAAAAAAAAAAAAAAAATTAGCTGGGTGTGGTGGCAGGCACCTGTAATCCCAGCTACTCAGGAGGCTGAGGCAGGAGAAACGCTTGAACCCAGGAGGAGGAGGTTGCAGTGAGCTCAGACTGTGCCACTGCACTCCAGCCTGGGCAACAGGGCGAGACTCCATCTCAAATAAAAGAAAAAAAAAAGAACAAAGCAAACCTTCTTACTTTGTAGTCACACCTCATCTTTATTGCTTCCTAACAGGTATTATCCAGCTCTATCGCCCTACTTTCACCCATCAGATTTACTCTTTCTAAAAATCAGATTCCGGCCAGGCATGGTGGCTCACGCATATGATCTCAGCACTTGGGAGGCTGAGGTGGGAATGTCACTTGAGCGTAGAAGTTCAAGCCAGCCTGGATAACATGCTGAAACCCCGTCTCTAACAAAAATACAAAAATGAGCTGGGTGTGGTGGCATGCACCTGTGGTCCCAGCTACTCGTGAGACTGAGATGGGAGGATCGCTTGAGTTAGGGAAGTTCAGGCTGCCGTAAGCCGTAATCGTTCCACTGCACTCCAGCCTGGGTGACAAAATGAGACCCTGTCTCCAAAAAAATGAAAACAAAAATCAGATTATTTACAAATAATAAAATTTGCTACCACTGCAGATACTCAAATGACAGGTGGGCACCTGAGGCAGGAGAATCGCTTGAACCCAGGAGGTGGAGGTTGCAGTGAGCCAAGATCGTGCCATTGCACTCCAGCCTGGACGGCAGAGGGAGACTCCATCAAAAAAAAAAAAAATTATTATTCTCTGCCCACCCCCACCCCATCTTTATTTAATACCAGGTCTCAATATGGACAGAGTCTCAAAAGCATGACAATTTTTACGTAAAGCATTATCATACCATGTATGACCTTCAGAAACCTAGCAACAATCAACTCATTTGAATTTAAAACAGCCCGTCCAAAATGCCTTTTATTTACAAGGAAATTACTCTGTGTACAATGGTAAGAAAATCTATTTTCAATATTGTTTCTGGTTAACAGTTCTACGATGGACTAATGACGCTGGAAGAGTTCTTTCAGAGCTCTTCCATGTTGGTATGTTGGTAATACATGCCTTTTTACTGAAATTCTACTGCTCTCAAAGATGACATTTACAGAATTTTTAACTCTTCGAAGTTGATCATAAACATGGTCTCTCTTTGATTCTATCAGACTTCTTTTTCTACTTTATGGAGTGCTCAGAAACTTACGTCAGAAGTAATTTTAAGCTTTAGTAACCAAATTTATCTCAGCATGGTTTACAATGAAAATAAGTTGTTTTGCAGATGTCATGAAAGCAAGATCTAAGTTTTACTAAGGTTCCTACTTATTTTAAGCTCCTTATCCAACTTCAATCTATTTAATTAAAAAAAATCAAAAGAACTACAGTTTCAGAAGATTTAACAACTTCCATCTGGATCAAGTCAACCTCTAACCAGGGCTGGCCAAAGGTTTTGTTTCTCATGCACTCTAATTTTAAATAACAATAATTTTAATAATAATTCAGAAGAGATATTTCAGTTGGTTTCCCTTTACTTCTCTTCAGACCATGACTTAACGCTGCATTGTGCCCATCAACTTCATGATTTAGCAAAGACATTACCCTGTCTTTTAAGCATATTAAGAGCAACACAGTTTAGCAGACAAAATGTTAACCAGCAACTCCTGAACAAGCTTCACAGTAAGATTTTTCTCATGACTGAGCAGCAGTTTTTATCCTAGGTGAGTTTGCTCAAAAATAATTAAGTAATCTACCAGCTTCTGGCATATCTTTGGCAAGTCACATTTTCTGCCTTGTTTTCTAGCTGAGAAGGGTATAAAAATCCCATGAAAAGAAACCAGAACTCCGAGCCTAGAAATGTAAATTATGACCCAAGCTAAGCCACTCACCAGTTGATTGAACCTAAGTATAAATCAATTACCCCCATCCCAGCTCCATTTCTCCATCGAAATGGCGATAACATAATCAGCTGCAACCACAAGGTGATGCGGTTCGAAAGAGATAGAGAGTTCTGAAGCGTGTAAAGGTGCTACGTAAATAGAACGTAATAATTAGTAGGGATAGAACTTTCACCTGCTTTGCAAAACTTAAAGGGTCATCTCGTGGCTTACGGCTAGAAAAGAGTGGAGCACAGGTAACCCGAGCCAGTTGGTGACACTTTCCCGAACTCCAGGGGAGGATGATTAGCAGTTCTGGGCGGGAGTCAGGGGAATGCCAATCCGAGCCCAACGTGGGCTGCTCGCGCTCTCGCCCCCCATGGGAGAGAGGCACTGCGAGATCAAAATGCAACCCCGCTCCAAGACACCCTCGCAAATGAAGGAATTTCGGGGAGGGGGTAGGAGGAGGCGGGCTGGGCGCGCCGCTGCCACCTCCGACTGGGCCACTCCTTGCGCCGCCAGCGCCCCAGCCCGCGGTGCCACGTCCCGGCCTCCGTCACCGCCAGCCCTCACCCCACCCGGAACGGGGCACATCCTCCGGAGGCTACCGGGATCGTTCCCTTGCAGGCGCCCCTGGGGGACCACACGTCGGACCAGGGAAGGGAGGGGACAGAGCGGTTGGAACAGTTGTCCCCGGGCTGGCCGCCCCAGAAGCCGGCCCGGCCCGCCCCGGCAGAGCCTCAGACACGGCCCCGGGCCGAGAAGGCTCCCCAAGGGCAGGCCTCGGCGCCGCCGGCCCAGCGCAGCCCCTTAGGGAGCGGCCCCGCGCTGCAGGCTCACCTCCAATGTGTCAAAAGCGCATGTTCACCGCCGCTCGACCCACGTCTCCGCTCCGCTGGCCTGGCCAGGCCCGCCCAGCCGCTCGGCTCAGCTCCCCTCCGCAGCCCCGAGCTCCACTCCGCGTACCTCCGCAACCGGCTCCTCCCCGACACGTCAGGGACTGCCTGGGTGTCCGAGACCATTCTGTGACGCACGGGGGCGGGGCTCGGAGCATGCGCGGCAGCGCGCGGGTATGCGGGGCGGGGCGGGGCGGGGCGGGGCTAGTGTCACAGGGGGCGGGCCAGAGCCCGGCGCGCTGACGTCAAGCTGACGGCGTCCTCGTGCGCAGGTGCTCTTGGATTCTGGGACCGGCTGGTTATGGCTTCAGCAGTTCCCTGAAACTGCTATTCGGGAGAGTGGTGCCAAGACGGATGGGAACCTGCCTTCAGTTTTCCGGCCACCAAGGCCCTTCAAGGGTCCAAGTGTCAGTGTTCCCGTTTATAAAACGAATCTCGGCTCATAGTTCACCTCCGAGTCCATTCCCCCTGCCCGAACACCCAATGGAACACCAGGGGCATTCTAAGCATCACTCCCACGAAGCTGTGTTGTTTTTACAGCACTTCCACTGCTTACATTTTGTATTTGTTCTCATCTTCCTCCAGTAGAATTCTAAGTTCTATGAGAGCTAGAACCTCTTATGCCTTGCTCATCCCAACAGATAACTTGGTTCTAGGCAAAGTGGACGCTCAAATATTTGATGAATGAATGAATGGATTCGTTGGCACCAAGGGGATTTTATATTTGCCCATTTATATATTGTATATATCTGAGCATATATTCATTTTGTATACATGCGTGTACGTGTGTGTATGGCTGTGGCTTTCTCCCCTCCAGGGCCCCCAAGAAATGGAGTCCTACATTATATATATAATATATAATAATATATAATTACATATAAATTATATTTTATGTATATAATATATAATATAATTATATTTTATGTATATAATATATAATATAATTATATTTTATATATATTATATAATTATATTATATAGTATATATTATATAATTATATAGTATATATTATATAATTATATAGTATATATTATATAATTATATAGTATATATTATATAATTATATAGTATATATTATATAGTATATAGTATATATATATAATATTAGTATATATTATATAATTATATAGTAGTATAATTATAATAATTTCACAAATTTATATATTATATATAATTTTATATATTATATATTATATAAGAGATACATTTTAAAAACAATTTAAGAACTTTTGCTGTATATTATATATAATATAATATGTAATATATAATTATATGTAATATATAATATAATTATATATTATATACTATATATAGTATATACATTATATATTTTATATATATACCTCTTACAATCCATCTTACTTTTTTTTTTTTTTTTTTTGAGACGAAGTCTCGCTCTGTCACCCAGGCTGGAGTGCTGTGGCCGGATCTCAGCTCACTGCAAGCTCCACCTCCCGGGTTCATGCCATTCTCCTGCCTCAGCCTCCCGGGTAACTGGGACTACAGGCGCCCGCCACCTCGCCCGGCTAGTTTTTTGTAGCTTTTAGTAGAGACGGGGTTTCACCGTGTTAGCCAGGATGGTCTCGATCTCCTGACCTCGTGATCCGCCCGTCTCGGCCTCCCGAAGTGCTGGGATTACAGGCTTGAGCCACCGCACCCGGCCCATCTTGCTTTTTTTTTGAAACGGAGTTTTGCTCTTGTTGCCCAGGCTGGAGTGCAGCGGTGCGATCTCAGCTCACTGCAACCTCCGCCTCCCAGGTTCAAGCGATTCTCCTGCCTCAGCCTCCCAAGTAGCTGAGATTACAGGCGCCCGCCACCACGCCCGGCTAATTTTTGTATTTTTAGTAGATTTTTAGTAGAGACGGGGTTTCACCATGTTGGCCAGGCTGCTCTCAAACTCCTGATCCGCCCGCCTCGGCCTCCCAAAGTTTTGGGATTATAGGCGTGAGCCACCGCACCCTGCCCCATCTTGCATTATTAATGTTTATATATATTTTAGTATATAAATACACACATATGTGTATATGTATGTGCGTGTGTGTATGCCCTAGCGGACCTGGAAGCATGCTGGAGGGGATACTAGTTCAAAAAGGAGGGAAAGAGGGATAGGCAATTTACATAGGGAGTGGAAACTTAAAGGAAGGGATGCATGTTAAAAACAATTTTAAGAACTTTTGCGGCCGGGCGCGGTGGCTCAAGCCTGTAATCCCAGCACTTTGGGAGGCCGAGACGGGCGAATCACGAGGTCAGGAGATCGAGACCATCCTGGCTAACACGGTGAAACCCCGTCTCTACTAAAAATACAAAAACTAGCTGGGCGAGGTGGCGGGCGCCTGTAGTCCCAGCTACTCGGGAGGCTGAGGCAGGAGAATGGCGTAAACCCGGGAGGCGGAGCTTGCAGTGAGCTGAGATCTGGCCACCGCACTCCAGTCCGGGCGACAGAGCGAGACTCCGCCTCAAAAAAAAAAAAAAAAAAAGAACTTTTGCTGTACAATATACAAAGTAATCCTTTCTTTTGTTTTTTAGAGACAGGGTCTACTATGTTGCCCAGGCTGATCAAGAACTCCTGACTTCCGCCAGGCGCTGCAGCATTTTGGGAAGCCAAGGTGGGCAAATCACCTGAGGTCAGGAGTTCGAGACCAGCCTGGCCAACAGGGTGAAACCCCGTCTGTACTAAAAGCACAAAAATTAGCCAGCCATGGTGGCAGGCACCTGTAATCCTAGCTACTGGGGAGGCTGAGGCAGGAGAATCGCTTGAACCCAGGAGGCGGAGGTTGCAGTGAGCACTACTGCACTCCAGCCTGGGTGACAGAGTGAGACTCTGTCTAAAAACAAACAAAATAAAAAAGAACTGACTTCAGGCAATCTTCCCACCTCAGTCCCCCAAAGTCCTGGGATTACAGGCGCCAGCCTCCATGCTAGACGCGATGTAATCCTTTCCAATTTCAGTGCTTTTAGGATTGGATTTGTGGGTGTGGACACAAAAATAATGTGTAAGACATGCCTCAAGGTGAAAGCAAAGTGAGTCTAGGAGGCCCAGTTTATACTTTTGAAGGAGATAGACATAAACATGAACAATGCAAGACGGATTGTAAGAGGTACCCAAATCAATAAAGATCAGAGAAGGGATTAATGGGGTTTGTGGGAAGGGTAACATATTACATATGCCTATTACGAATAATATTATAAATAATATGCATATTCTATGCAAGGATTTCCAATTTTTTTTTTTTTGCACAAGGCCAAGCATGGTGGCCCATACCTGTAATCCTAGCACTTTGGGAGGCTGAGATAGGCAAATCACTTGAGCCCAGGAGTTCAAGACCAGCCTGGGCAGCACAGTGAGACACCTGTCTCTAAAAAATATAAAATAAATGTTTGCACCAAAATAAATTTGTTCTAACTTGCTATAACATATCTGAACAGGATCTAGCTTGAAGCACCAGGAAAAGAAATCAGTTTGAAGAGAGTCCCTATATGAACATGTATTCTACAAAATTGAAGCAATAAAAAATATTAAATTTATGGTGAAGTCCGGGTGGAAAAATGGTGGAATCATTGATGCTTCATAAAAGTGTATAAGGACAATGCCCCAAAAGAAATCAGCAGTTTACAAATGGATAATCCATTTTAATAAAACATGATTTTATTAAAACATGTTTTAATAAAAACATGACGATGTTGAAGATGAAGTCCACAGCATCAGACCCTCCACATCAATTTGTGAGGAAAAAAAGTAATCTTGTTCATGCCCTAATTGAAAAGGTTCAATGATTAACAGCAGAAACAATAGCCAGCACCACAGATATCTCAACAGACTTGGCCTACACAATCCTGACTGAAAAATTAAAGTTGAGCTAACTTTCCACTCAATGGGTGCCAAAACCATTGTGCCCAGGTCAGCTACTGTCAAGAACAGAGCTTTCAAAATTTCACACATTTTAAACAAGTGAGATCAAGATCCTGACGCCTTTTTTTTTTTTTTTTTTTTTTGAAGAATTGTAACCAGAAATGAAACTTGACTTTACCAGTACAATCCTGAAGACAAAGCACAATTAAAGCAATGGCTACCAAGAGATGGAAGTGGTCCAGTCAACGCAAAGTGAACCAGTCAAGAGCAAAAATCATGGCAACCATTTTTTGGGTTGTTCACGGCTTTTTGTTTATTGACTTTCTGGAGGGCTAAAGAATAATAACATGTGCTTATTATGAGAGTGTTTTGAGAAGGTTAGCCAAAGCTTTAGTGGAAAAATGCCCAGGGAACCTTCACCAGAGAGACCTTTCCACCATGATAAAGTTCCTGCTCATTTCTCTCATCGAACAAGGGCAATTTTGCAAGAGTTTCAGTGGAAAATCACTAGACATCACCTTACAGTCCCAATTTGGCTCCTTCTGAAGACTTTTTGTTTCCTAATCTTAAAAATCTTTAAAGGGCGCCCATTTTTCTTCAGTTAATAATGTAAAAAAAGACTGCATTAACATGCTTAAAATCCCCAGACCCTCAGTTCTTTGGGGATGTACTAAATAAATGGCTGATATCATTGGTTACAAAAGTGTCCTGACCTTGGCTGGGCACAGTGGCTCACACCTGTAATCTCAGCACTTTGGGAGACCGGGGCGGGCAGATCACTTGAGGCCAGGAGTTCAACACTAGCCTGGCCAACATGGTGAAACCCTGCCTCTACTAAAAATATACAAAAATCAGCTGAATGTGATGGTATGTGCTTGTAATCCCAGCTACTCAGGTGGCTGAGGCTTGAGAACGACTTGAACCTGGGAGGTAGAGGTTGCAGTGAGCCAAGATCATGCCACTGGGTGACAGAGCGAGACTGTTTAAAAAAAAAAAAAAAGTGTCTTGACCTTCCTTGATGGAGCTTGAGAAATAAAATTTGTATTTTTTAATTTTATCTTTTAATTCAATTTTTCTATGAACTGTTCGAAGTTCTCTTGTATGCACTGGCAATTGTGCTAAACACTTGGTCTGCTTAATTTCGTTCTCACAATAATCCCATGAGATAGGTACTGTTATTCCCATTTTTTAAATGAGGAAACAGACTCAGCAAGGTGAAGTTTCCCAAAGTCTCTCAATTAGAAAGATGAGGCCTCAAGCCTCAAACCCACCCTGTTCCGATTGTCTGACTCTCCAGAAAACACACTATTAACAACTAGTATACTGCTAATCAAGAAGGGGGAGTATTAGCAATTACTACCATGTATTGGGCTAGAGCACTGTGCTAAGTGCTTTACATGCTTTCCCTCCTTCCATCCTCACAATGAGCCTGTGAGGCTGAAAGTATTGCTTCCATTTTACGTATTGTAAACTGAGACCCAGAGGAGCTAGGGCTTAAACTCAAGCAGGTCTTACTTCAAGGCCAGTGACCTGGGACAACGAGCTGATGCAGCTCGTTCAGGCTCCGGGACTCTGCTTCCCTGGCTGAAGCTGTGCTCTGGCCGATGAGATCACAGACAGGGAGAGGATGAATGAAGGCTTTCCTATGGACCTGGTGTCAGGACAAAACAGTCCTATCCCAAGAGGAAAAAAATTAAGAAGGGCTGCGGCTCTGTCCCTGCCTCCTGGCTGAGGTGCTGGGAAACGCACTGAGTCATCTAATGGCAGGCCAGGCCCCTCGGAAAATGTTGGCATCATCTTCCAAGCTGTCACCCCTCCCACGCAGCCCAGACCCAGAACTGGTGTTTGTCAGGACTGGACTATTGGCCTTATCTTAATGAACAGGCTTTGCCTGGCAGGATTCTAAGAGGTGCCAAAGGGCCCAGACTGATCTAATTCCTTCCTCCTCGTGGTTGAGCTTTCTCCCTAGGAGATGGGCCCAAGGGACTGGGCATGGCAATTAACTATCAGCAATCTTTGCCCCAGCCCCTGCTTCCAATATACCAAATCCAGAAAAAATAAAGTGGAAAGGAAGACGGAAATCAGCCCCGAAAGGGAACAGAAGTTATAAAACCAGCCTTGTGGCAGTAAAAAAGGTGAGTGAGGGCTGCCCCGCTCTCTGCTTTTATAAATCATTAGGAAGGGATTTGCCAAGGCATGGGTCCCAGTACAAAGTCTTTCTTGGATTGAGCCAAAGAGGTTAATGTCACAGGCCCTGAGAGCATGCATGAGGATCCCAAATCTCTCCTGTCACAAACTCCGAGATTCAGGAAACAGAGGCCAGATTCCACCACTGGGAGGGGTGGAGGCTGACCAGCTACCCTAAGGGAGATCTGGGTACAAGCCCAAATCCTAGCTAGTAAAGATGCTGGACTTTGGCCACATCACACACTCACAGGTGATGTAATGCACACAGGCCCACTGTGGAAATTCTGACGTGATGGGGCATAGTTAACTTTACAGAATCAGGTGAGCAAGACATCTCAAAATCAGCTTCAGCCTAATCTCTCTATATTCCTTTGGCCAGCATTTTTTGCTAATCTCTAAGGGTATAGATCTAGCTGGGTAAGGGACACCCACTGGCTGGCCAGTTGCTCATGGTCTGGCGGCTGTGTCCACCAGATGTCCCACCACCACCTCCAGCTCTACATGCCGAAACCCCAAACAGATTTGCCTTTGCCCCAACAGAAATTTCCAAAACAATTTTCATGTTTCTGTCAATGGTGCCATCATTCCAGTCAGTGAGGCACAAGGCACTCATCAAATCCCCCTAATCATCTCCCCTCCGCCCCAGCTTGCATCTCACTCTTGTGGTCACCAAAGCCCGAAGACTTTCCCTTCCTAAACTCAAGTAAATCTATGCATTTTTCAGTACTTTCTTCCCACATCGCCCATAATCCAAAGTTTCTTACTTGTCTCTCCCTCCCTCCCCAAACTTCTCTCCCTTGAATGTCTTCTTGTTTCAGCCCAGCAGTCCACACCTAACCATAAGAATAATCTTTCTAAAATCCCACTGTATACAGAGCATCCCTGGCTCCAAAACTTGTTTTGGCATCTTGCTACCTTTGTGATAAGGAACAAAGCAGTCTGGTATCAAGGCCCTCCCAAAGCAACTCCAGCCCACTTCTGTGGTCTATATCCTATGGATCACCTATCTAGGTCTGGCCAGACCCTCCAGCATGGTCCCCCAGAGAGATGATTCCCTTCCCCTATGGGCCTATCTTGTTGACTCCCACTGCCCTGTACACTATAGCTGCTCCCTAGGCTTGGCCGACCCACCTCCTCCTCTGCTTTTTGAAGTCTCATTCATATGCTAGCTCCTCCAGGAAGACTTCCCTGATACCCAAAGCTCCAAAGTGAGCACTCCCTCCTCTGAGCTCACATGGAGCTCTACACAGTTCACAAGAGACTTATTAAACATGGCCTTTTAGTCACAGAGATGTCCAATCTCCTCCAAGAAACCAAAACTCACTGAGTGTAGGGACAGTGTTGATTGTCTAAATATATCCCCACAACAGGCACTTAGCAAACACTCATTTAATATGCTTCAACAAAAGTGAAAGAATGAACCAATGGTCTGGTGGCTATAACTTCAAAGGCAAGACTGACAGAACATTCTGGAAAATATCCCAAATCCTGAAAACAATCACCATAGACAGGAATTTTCACCGGTGTAAAAGGCTGAACTTAGATGATATAGGTTACAAAGGAACTAAGATTTGGGTCATAGGCAACTATGCCTTTTCTCTAGCCTAAGTCTTAAACCCAAGCCACAGCGTCTACAATCCCCAATGCAATATCCTTTGCTGTTGTAATTAAATAATATTAATAATAATGTGTTTTTAAAATCTTAAAAATATACACTTGGAGCCAGGCATGGGGGCTCACGCCTGTAATCCCAGCACTTTGGGAGGCCAAGATGGTTGGATCACGAGGTCAGGAGTTCGAGACCAGCCTGGCCAAATGGTGAAACCCCATGTCTACTAAAAATACAAAAAGTAGCCGGGTGTGGTGGCACATGCCTGTAATCCCAGCAACTAGGGAGGCTGAGGCAAGAGAATTGCTTGAACCCGGGAGGCAGAGGTTGCAGTGAGTCAAGGTCACATCACTGTACTCCAGCCTGGGCGACAGAGTGAGATTCTGTCTCAGAAAAAAAAAAAGAATATATACACAGACACACACATATACACACATATATATACATACATATATACATACATATATATGTACACGTGCACACACACACATATATATACACATATACACTTCAGCCTTGAGGCGAGAAGTGGTTTTATATAGAGAGAAAAGTCTTTCATTCATTAGCAAGGAGTTTAGTGCCTGCTGAGGACCAGGCACTGTTCTAGCCATGGGGATCCCAGTACAATTTGAAAAAGCACCCCCCGCCCCTACCCAATATAATTAGCTTATATTCTAAAGGGAAAATAGACAACAAGCAAATAGACTAATCTATTTCTGCCAGGTCATGAGAAATGCTATAAAGAGAAACAACCAGGGCAAAGGAAAAAGTGTGACAGGACTGCTCCCTGAGTGAAAATAGGGCTTAATAGTCATGGGATTCTCTTCCTCCGTAAAGTTGTCAAGGCCCTTAAAACCAAAGACTGCAATATAAGATGTAACCACGATGTGAAATTTTAAAAGAACATTAAAGTATGTGCAGATGCCTTAAATAGAGAAACGCATCTTAATTTTTCATCATAACATTTGGCACTGAGTGGCCACTCAATAAATATTGGTCATATAAATGGGTTGCTGGGCGGTCCACAGAATGCCAGATCCTTCGACCAGGAGATGAATTTCCCCTTCCAAAACTTTGGGTGGTTTTTTTGTTTGTTTTTTGTTTTTGTTTTGAAACTGAGTCTCGCTCTGTCGCCCAGGCTAGAGTGCAGTGGTGCGAGCTTGGCTCACTGGCTCACTTGCCTCCCAGGTTCAAGCAATTCGCCTGCCTCAGCCTCCTCCCCCAAGTAACTGGAACTATAGGCCTGCACCACTACACCTGGCTAATTCTTTTGTATTTTTAGTAGAGACGGGGTTTCACCATGTTGACCAGGCAGGTCTTGAACTCCTGGCCTCAAATGATCTGCCTGCCTCGGCCTCCCATAGTCCTGGGATTACAGGCATGAGCCACCATGCCCAGCCGCCCTTCCAAGACTTTGAATGGTAACCAACTCATGTCTGATTCAAAAATGCTCACTTATGGTTTGGTCCCTGACACAGCCAGCCACAAACAGCCCAGCCTGGGCTATTCCTATACCACCTTGAAGGGAAAGAAGGTTCTATTTATTGTATTTATTGCATCCTCATTAGCTTCTGGAGCAAACAGAGCTCACTGACCACTCAAAGCAGCTCAGACTCCCAAACCTCAGCTCTCCCATCAGAGTTTGTCCCCACACTTTCAAACTCCAGTTGGCTGTAAGTCAACAGAAAGGCTGGAATTGGGTAGAGATGAATTTGTTATGCAGTGTCTTAGGTTCCAAGCCCCCTTCCCCTTCCTTCCCTTTCCACTGTGCCTGAGAATGCAGCCTGCTTCTGGCCCTTGGCCCCCTTGCCAGGAGGGTGCTTTGCCTTGTGCAGGCCGCCAGGTATAGCCTGCTGAAAGGTGGCTTTTAGAGAAGAGAAAAATGAGAACAGTTTAGGTTGCGGCTGAAACAGGCCTTCCTATAAATGTCCTGCCCTGGTGATGGTACCTGGAAAGAAAGAGACCTCGTCCTTATCCAGGGGAATAAACTAAAGTTTCAAGAGCCTTTCATCCCCTGTCGAGGTCTGTCTAGCCTTTTCTCCCCTATTGATGGAACTTGACACCCTGCCATGCTCCCATGAATCTCTGGCTAGTCCTAATTTCTTCCCAGAAGGCTCCCTGAACTGTGGACTTCCTCCTGATCTAGAACCTCATGGTCTTCCTGACTTCCCCAAGCTTCAGTCTTCACTCTCATCCTTGGCTGTCATCCCAGCCACTTGACAGCCACTATCCACACCCCACAGTGGCAGCTGCCTCCCAAGAAATGGATGGCATGACACTGTTAATTGCTCATTGGGTTAACACCTGGCAACCCCAAGGGCTGTTGACATCACACCTCCATAAACAGTGTGACTGTCCCTGGGAAAAAAATGAGATGTGCTCACATACCTTTATATAGACAAGGTGGCGCCAGGTTTACCTATTCCCAAACTAGACTAATGAAATGACGGGGCTGAAGAGAAATGGAGTGTTTCTTACCAGTCTAAGCTTATTAAGCAATCTCTGCCTGATTCCCATTACCAGGTAAGCCAATGAGTCAAAGTTGCCAGGACTAAAAGATCATGCTTCCAACCATTCAACAAATATTTAATGAGGGCCTGGCCCTGTTCTAGATGCCTGGCATAGCACAATTAACAAAAGAAGCTAAATTATTTCCTTCCTGGAGGTTTTCTAAAACTGAAAAAAAAAAAAAAAAAAGAAGGAAAATAGAAGGGAAACAGAAATAGACAAAGAGGCTGGGCTCAAGGGCTTACTCCCGTAATCTCAACACTTTAGGAAGCTAAGGTGGGAGGATCACTTGAGGCCAGGAATTCAAAACCAGCCTGTGTAACATGGCGAGACTCATCTCCATGTAAATTTAAAAATTAGCTGGGCAAAGTGGCTCACATTTGTAATCCTAGCTATTCTGTAGCCTGAGGTGGGAGGATGGCTGGAGGCCAGAGATTTGAGGCTGCAGTGAGCCATGATAGCACCATGGGTTAGTTGCCTGGGTAACAGAACAAGACCTTAACTCAAAAACAAAGAAAAAAAATAGACAACCCTGAGTATGTCAGCAGTAACAAGTGCTAAGGAGAAAAAACTAGGCAAGGTTTTTTTAATATTTTAGATTTAAGGTAGCACCTAGGACAGCAGCCATGCCTTATTTATCTCTGACCCCAATGCCTGGCATGTTATGGGCAATTAACATTTATTGAATAAAAGCTTTCAATGATTTTTTTTTTTTTTTTAAACAAGGTCTCACTCTGTCACCCAGGCTGGAGTGCAGTGGTTCACTCAGTCCACTGCAGCCTTGACCTCTTGGGCTCAGGTGATCCCCCCACCTCAGCCTCTCAAGTACTTAGGACCACAGGCATGTGCCACCACACCCAGCTAATTTTTGTACTCTTTGTAGAGATGGGGTTTCACCATGTTGCCCAGGCTGGTCTCAAACTCCTAGGCTCAAGCGATCCTCTACCTCGGCCTCCCAAAGTGCTAGGATTACAGGCATGAGCCACTGCACCTGGCCTCAAAGCACTTTTTTAGTTTAGAACTCTAATAAAGAACTTCCCTTTAGAAACAAGCAATAAGAAGCAATTGCACATTCAAAGTAGGACAGCAAAGAATAGAGTCCATATTTCATCTAACAGGTATAAGAGATTCTAAAACATTAGATGACAAATGCATACAAGAGCACTGAGAAACTAGCACCCTCGTGTAAAGGGCTGAGGAGGATGTCACAATTCTTGGTAGGGAGTTTAGCAGCCTGTATCAAACACTTAAAAATGTGGAACCTTGGCTAGGCACATGGGTTCACGCCTGTAATCCTAGCACTGTGGCAGCAAGGCAAGAGGACTGCTTGAGCCCAGGAGTTCAAGACCAGCCTGAGCAAGACAGTGAGAGCCCGTCTCTACAAAAAATGTAAAAGGAATAAAAACTTTATATTAAAAAAAAAAAGGTCTGGGTGTGGTGGCTTACGCCTGTAATCCCAGCACTTTGGGAGGCCGAGGTGGGCAGATCACAAGGTCAGGAGATCAAGACCATCCTGGCTAACACGGTGAAACACCATCTCTACTAAAAACACAAAAAAACAATTAGCCAGGCGTGATGGCGGGCACCTGTAGTCCCAGCTACTTGGGAGGCTGAGGCAGGAGAATGGCATGAACCTGGGAGGTGGAGCTTCCTGTGAGCCTAGATCGCACCACTGCACTCCAGCCTGGGCGACAAAGCAACAAAGTGAGATTCCACCTCAAAAAAAAAGAAAAAGAAAAAAAAAAAAACAAAGGTGCAAACGTTGTGATCCAGCATTCTGCTTCTAGGAATTTACCCAAAGGGAACTATTCAGGATGTGTGCATATTGTCCAACAGGATGTTCATCAAAGCATTGTTTAGCAAAAAATTAGGGACAACATAGACTAAAGGACTAATGAAGTGGAATGATGTGATAGCTACACAATATAACAGTATTCAAGCCGGGTGCGGTGGCTCAAGCCTGTAATCCCAGCACTTTGGGAGGCCGAGGCAGGCAGATCACGAGGTCAGGGGATCGAGACCATCCTGGCTAACACGGTAAAACCCTGTCTCTAGTAAAAATACAAAAAATTAGCTGGGTGTGGTGGCGGGCGCCTGTAGTCCCAGCTACTCGGGAGGCTGAGGCAGGAGAATGCCGTGAACTCAGGAGGCGGAGTTTGCAGTGAGCCGAGATCACACCACTGCACTCCAGCCTGGGCAACAAAGCAAGACTCCGTCTCAAAAATAAAAAAAAAAAACAGTATCCAAATGGTAACAACAATGTTATAGAAGAATATTAATAAGGAAAATGTCCACAATATGCAGTTAAATGAATCAAGCAGTTAACAACAGGTATGTGATCCCATCTTTGTAAAGTAGAAAAACATGCATACATTGTCATTAGACAAAGAGTCTGGGGACAAAGACACCAAAATGAGGTAGGATCACAATCTAATCTCTCTCTGTCTCTCTCATCTGTTCTTCCTTCGTTTTTTTTCTTTTCTGTATTTTTATCAAAAATGTCTTAAATGTGTAATTTTCTAAAGTTTAAAAACTAAGGATGCATCCATACTTAACAAAGCAAGATAATTTCCTCAAAATTCTTTGTAAATGATGTAAACTATTTCCTAAGCCTATGGATTTAGGATCTGTTATAATTTTTTTAAAGGCAGCCTTTCAGCCAAGTAACCCCGACCTGGGCACTCACATCAGTAAAGCTTTAATGGAAGGGTTCCCAATTCTGCAACACAGATCTTAGGAATTAATTCCCTTCTGCTATGACTCCCTAATTAGCCCAACCTGATGTTATGTTGTTATGTACAGTTTCCTCCATTTTTTTTTTTTTTGAGACAGAGTCTTGCTCTGTCGCCCAGGCTGGCCCAATCTCCACTCACTGCAAGCTCCGCCCCCCGGGTTCACGCCATTCTCCTGCCTCAGCCTCCGGAGTAGCTGGGACTACAGGCGCCTGCCACCGCGCCTGGCTAATTTTTTGTATTTTTAGTAGAGATGGGGTTTCACAGTGTGAGCCAGGATGGTCTCGATCTCCTGACCTCGTGATCCGCCCGTCTCGGCCTCCCAAAGTGCTGGGATTACAGGCGTGAGGCACCGCGCCCAGCAATCTTTTCAATTTCATACCTTCTAAACACCTACTAACTGAAAACATAACGATATCTGAGACTTTAAGTGGTAGAAATACCTGGGATGTCAATTATCACTAATCTGGAATGTTAAGGATTGCTTCTCTGAGCAGCGGGGGCCGGAGGGGGTGTCACTTGTCTGGTGACCACTGTCTAAATAAGAACAAAACAATACTCCAACCATTTAAAACTAAATATGGCAAAATAACAGTCATGAGATCACAGAAGAAATTTCACACTAGTTTTCACCCATCCCTGTATGATACAACACAAATCTAGATGTCTGCTTCGAAATTACAAGGGGGGCCAGGTGCAGTAGCTCATGCCTGTAATCCCAGCACTTTGGGAAGCTGAGGTGGGTGGATCACGAGGTCAGGAGTTCAAGACCAGCCTGGCCAAGATGATGAAACCCCATCTCTACTAAGAATGCAAAAATTAGCCAGGCGTTGTGGCAGCCACCTGTAATCTCAGCTGCTCAGGAGGCTGAGGCAGAGAATTGCTTGAACTTGGGAGGCAGAGGTTGCAGTGAGCCGAGATGGCGCCACTGCACTCCAGCCTGGGTGACAGAGCAAGACTCTGTCTCAAAAAAAAAAAAAAAGAAAAGAAAAGAAAAGAAAATTACAAGGGGGTTTTATGGCCTTTACATGGAAAACATTCTCCGCTCAAAATTAGGTGATAGGACTTCTCCAATCAGAAGTGCCTATAATATAGAGGTGGATTTTTACTCATAAACACTGAATTGCAGACATGAAACATCCCTGGTTCCATGTTAATCACGGTAGAAATGCCCCTTCCAGGAGAGGGAAGCAGGCCAGGCAGAAGAGAAGACATTCACTGAAGTACTGGGGACAAGATAAAGGGGAGGCAGGGGGCTGGGCGTGGTGGCGGGCGCCTGTAATCCCAGCTGCTTGGGAGGCTGAGGCAGGAGAATCACCTGAACCCGGGAGGCGGAGGTTACGGTGAGCTGAGATCACGCCACTGCACTCCAGCCTGGGCAATAGAGCAAGACTCCGTCAACAACAACAAAAAAATGGTGGGGGTGGAGGGGATAGGCAAGGGAGCCCTTTCTCCAAGCATGTTGCTGTTTCAACAATTTTCTAAAGATTGCGTGTTAACAGGATGGTTATTAACACCCTGATAAAAAGATATTAGAGGAAGTTGTTTGAAAGCAAGAGGCCCAGACACATAGAGAAGAGGATCAAAGGACAGCAAGGTCCACCCTCCCTCGCCTGTCATTGCAGGTACCACCTTTTCTCAGGGCTCCCACACTGGTGTGAGAACCCAGCCATGCCTCGTGTTACTCACCTTGGCCAAATCAGCCCTGTCCCAGCTGCTTTTGTTAAAATGACTTCCCTTCTCTGGGCCTCAGTTTCTTCATCTGTAAAATGAGCAAGTTGAACCAGATGACACTGTTGACAGTGAGTGAGTCAGGACCCACGCTGACATCTAGCCAAGCACCATCCTGGCGGAGCGGAGAGCCCTTCTTCTCCTTGGCCAGTCTGCAGAACGTGACAGCAGAGCCGGCCCTCTCCTGGGAGGGTGAGGATAATGACTAAGGATAGTCTTATTCTTGCCAACGTTCCTCTCTATGCCCTAAGGAATTGCTGATCTTGCAGAATGCACCACTTCATGGGCATCTAAGGTCTGGTGTATCCGTTTCCTGTGGCTGCTATAATTATCACAAGCCTGGTGGCTTAAAACAACAGATTTATCTTCTTGCACTTCTGAAAGTCAGGAGTGTCTAAACTGATACTTAAGGAGCTAAAATCAAGGTGTCGGGCAGCGTTGGTTCCTCCTGAAAACTCAGGGAGAGTCAGTTTCTTGCCTCCTCCAGCTTCTAGAGGTCACCAGTGCTCCTTGGCTTGCGGCTGCATTTGCTCCCATAGCTGCTTCCATCATCATATTGCCTTCTCTGATTTTGATAAGCCTCCCTCTTATAAGGACCCTTCTGATTACATTGAGCTGGCCCAGATAATCCCCCCATCTCAAAAGCCTTAATTATATCTGCAAAGTCCCTTTTGCCATATAAGGTAACATACAGGTTCTGGGGATTAGGATGTGAACATTTTTGGGGGGGCTATTATTCTGCCTACCCCTTTCTGATCTTCCAGTTTTACCGCCTGCACGTTATTTGCTATTTCTGCATATCATCTTTGAATATTTATTTTAATTTACTCACGTATTTAAAGATTAGCTTAAATCTTCCATTAACCTCATTCTAAACGATCATTTCTATGAAATCATAGAATTTGATGCTAATTGTATTTTCCGTAACATTCCCTAAAATAAATACCTAACTATTGAAATTTCAAATGTGCATCTCTTACCACCTAACATCAATCTGCCTGTCAGCAGTAGTACACAGACCATCACTTAGGGAATAAAAATATAGTCCAGCCTACTGAATTTACAGAAAAGGGTAATTTGTCCAAGAATACACACGAGCAAAGAGCAAAACTTCAGCTACACCCACAACTTCTGCTTCCTGTCTCCATGCTCATCAATGACAACTTGAAAGTACGTCAGCTTTTCCTTAATAGCATCCCTAACATTAATGATTCATATAATATAAGGCTTGGTTCCTCTTCTCTTACACTCATAGATATTTTATATTTGAAAAATGGGGCTTCCCTTTGCTTCCCCTATCAACCAGTATTCATACATCTGACTTATAAACAGCAGCCTGTTTACTTGACCCACATCTGGACAGCGTCCAGGCCCCAGGGAAGAACAAACTGAGAATGGAGGTCAGTGGCCAGTGGTGACTTTGTAGTTTGCCCTTTGGCATCTGTCCCAGATGCAAATTGAACTTTGAAACCACTTTTGAGAAGCCAAGAGTCCTTTCTGTACACAGAGTATGGGATGATGTAATTGTCCTCTTCTTATATAACAATCTGCATGCAATTTTAAAAAATAGCTGTCATTCGTTGAATATTTAGTATGGGACAGGCCCTGTGTGAGGTGTTTTAATTTTATTTTTGGGGGCTGCCTCCTGAACCAGAGCAGGTTCAGAGAACTTAACTCACGTAAGTGCTTTACAAACACTCATTCATAACGATGCTATGAAGCAGCTATGTGTGTTCCCACTTTACAGACAAGGAAACCCAGTCCTAGAGAGGTTAAGCAACGTCTCCAAGGTCACACAGCTAGTATGACAAGGTCAGCATTCATAGACCCTCAGACATAACTTTGGAATAATCTGCCACATGAGAAAACCAGGGAAGTTGAGGAATCTGCCCAAGGACATATGAGTCTGAGTTAGTGGCAGACTCAGGGACAGAATTCAGATCTTCAGCTCTTAGACCAGTCTCTGTCTTTGGATTTTTCTCTCTGTTAAGCTATTATCTCTCGGGTGATCTGCTTCTTTTTTCTCTTATTCCATCTCACACTCCTTCATCGGTGCTTCTGGCCCTCATCAGTTTCACGGTGATGCAAAGCTGTGGAGATATCTAATGAGGGTCCCAGAACGACCCTTCCCGACCACTCCCTCTGACCCAGCAACAAACATGGAAAGTTCTAGACAATCTCCATGAGTCTGTATTCATTACGCTGGAATTAGTAATAATGTAACCTGAAAAGAATTAAAGTTTACCTTTATCCTTTTTCCCCCCCAAAAAAAGAGAATGCTAAGCAGAAACATGGTGGAAACAGGATTAGATGGGGTCATGATCAACAGAGGAACTTGTTAATCAAAATTTTAACCCAATAGGAACCCACATGTGTGTCATTTAGGAGATTGGCTAAATAAATGATTGTATATACATACAAAGAAATACTGTATGGTCACTGGAAATGATGTCATAGAACAATGCACATGAGAACAAATTATGATTTCGTAAGTTGAAAGCATGACACAAAATAAAATTACTCCACTTTTCTTTTTATAAGTATATGCTCAGGAAAAAAGACTGGGAGGATATAAATGGTGGTTATCTCTGAGTAATTCATATTTTCTTTTTTGTGTTTATCAGTATTTTCCAAATTTTCTACAGCAAATACATATTAATTTCATAATCTAAATCATCAAAAACTTTAGATGAAGTCATTAAGAACCACTATTTTCTGAAGTCTGTGCTCTGAGACTGCGTATACAAGAAAATAAGGGATCAGGCCAGGTGTGGTGGCTCACACCTGTAATCCCACCACTTTGAGAGGCCCAGGCAGGAGGATTGTTTGAGGCCAGGAGTTCAAGACCATCCAAGGCAACATGGCAAGACACTACCTCTATACAAAATTTAAAAAATAGCCAGGTATGGTGGTGTGTGCTTATAGTCTCAGCTACTTGGGAGGCTCTGGTGGGAGGATCACTGAACCTAGGAGGTTGATGCTGCAGTGAACCATGATCATATCACCACACTCCAGCCTGGGTGATAGAGTGAGACTCTGACAAAAAATAAAAAAGAAGAGAGAGAGAAAGAAGAAAGAAAGAAGGAAAGAAAGAAAGAGAGAAAGAGAGAGAGAGAGAAAGAAGAAAGGAAGGAAGGAAAAGAAAGAGAGAGGAGGGAGGGAGGGAGGGAGGAACGAAGGAAGGAAGGAAGGAAAAAGAAAAGAGAGAGAGGAGGGAGAGAGGGAAGGAGGGAGGGAGGGAGGAAGGGAGGGAGGGAGGGAGGAAGGGAGGGAGGGAGGGAGGGAGAGAGGGAAGGAGGGAGGGAGGGAGGGAGGAAGGGAGGGAAGGAGGGAGGGAGGGAGGGAGGAAGGGAGGGAGGGAAGGAGGGAGGAAGGAAGGAAGGAAGGAAGGAAGGAAGGAATCAATCAACCATAAACTTTTTTATAGAGCTGGCCATACATTAGTAATTTAACAGTCATCCTGCCCTAGTAGAAAAATGAGCAATGGACACAAATAGATGGTCCATAGAAGAAATATAAATGGCCAATAAACACCTAAGAAGACCCTCAGCTACATCATTAATAACTTTTAAACATAAATTAAAATGACATTGAGATATCTCCTTGCTTTTTATTTATCAGATTAGCAAAATTTAAGACAAATGATAATACCCAATGTTAGTAAAGTATAAGGAAGCCCACTGTCTCCTGCGATGCTGGTCGCAGAGTGAAAAATGCGGTAACCATCTCGGTTACCACGATGGATTAAACACATGTATCTTCACTTCCTCTTGAAATCCCACCGACAAAAAAGACCAAACACAAATTTTAAAAGGTATAAACCCACAGGGACAGAGGATAGGAAAAGGAGACAACAGCGGACAAGGGATGTCAACAGGATTTTGGAAGCTGGAAAGTGGATGACTAAGTGACAGCTGATGCGGTCGATCAATAAAGGCTGAAAACTAAATGCCAACCAGAAGCAAGCAGTGCCGTGCCTCTAACTCCAGAAAGTCTCAGGAACTGGAGGTGCAGGTTACTTTGAAAAGCAAGGTAGGGTGGGGTTAGAAACAGGAAGATCTGTCGAAACATATGATGTGTTTACAAAGCATTTCAACACAGGGCTTCACAGCGCAGGCAATCGACAAGCCAAGGCATCTACTTCTCTCCCACCCCAGCGGGAGAAGGTGTGCTTACTGGAGGAACTAAACCAGAAAAGCTCCAGATCTGGGGAGACTGGACACATCCTAGGGCAGGGTTAAGTCACTACACCATAAAGGGAAGAAGGATTTGGGAGAGGGGAAGTCTTTGAAGCTACATACAGAATGCTGAGACCCCCTCGTGTCCCCCGATGGCCCCCCAGAATGTTAGCAGCCTGGCTTGTACCCTCCAGGCAGGAGACTAGAGCATTCTTCTAGGGGGTTCCCAATCATAGGGACTGGTCCCCCCATTTGATCACCATACACAAAGTCAACAACCAAGGCCAGATACAGACACACACACAGACACATTCACAGACGCAGACACAAACACCCTCCAATCAGCTTCTAGTTCCTTGATCATAAAAATGAACATTCAACAAAGAATCACCAAACATTTGAGGAAGCCTCCAATGTGAAAGATAGAACAAAACAGCATAAAAGAAATTCAAGGGCTTCAATATAATCCATAGGTACAGGAAAAGTAAAAGAAAAAAGAGGCTGGGCGCAATGGCTCATGCCTGTAATCCCAGCACTTTGGGAGGCCAAGGCGGGCAGATCTCTTGAGGTCAAAATACAAAAATTAGCCAGGCGTGGTGGTGCATGCCTGTAATCCCAGCTATTCGGGAGGCTGAGGCACAAGAATCACTTGAACCCGGGAGGCAGAGGTTGCAAAGAGCCGAGATTGTACCACTGTACTCCAGCCTGGGAGACACAGCAAGAGTCTGTTTCAAAAAAAAAGAAATAAATAAAAAAGAAAAAAAAAAGAGAGAGAGATTTGGCAGCAACAGACACAATGCAGGGAGCAGAAGTAAGCTGGAAAAAATGTTTAATATCTTCAGAGAAATAAACAAAGGCATTACATCATGAAACAAGAACATGGGGCTTCAAAAAAGGAAATGAGAACAAGAGCCCTTTTTTAAAAACAGTGAGGGTCGAAATTAAAATATTCATTTGAAGAGTGTGACCATGAAATTGAGAAAATCTTCCAAAACAGGAGAACCAAAGACAGATCACCCAAATCGGAGATTAAAGGAAGAAAATGAGAGGATAAACCCCAAAGTCTAATATTCAAATAATAAGCGTTTCAGAAAGCAAGCACAGGGAAAATGAGGATGAAGGAATTATTTTAAGATAATAATTCAAGAGATTTTTCCAGAATTGAATAACATGAGCACCCAGGTCGAAAGGGTCTCCTGAGTACACAGGACAATCAATGAAGAAACACCCACAGATGAAATTTCAGAATCCTCAAGATGACAAGACACCCCTAAAAACTTCCACATAAAACCGGGACAAGTACAAAGGATCCTGAATCATAAGAGCAGAAGACTTCAACAAGAAACTAGAAGCTTGAAAACAATGAACCATTGCCTTTAACATTCAAAGAAAAAAATCATTTCCAACCAGTTTTCTAAATCAAGCCAGACCCTTTGACAAGTATAAGGATAGAATGAAGGCCTGTTTCCAGATAGTCAAAACCTAACCAAATTACCCCCTATCATTGGAAGATGCATGTCACCAAAACAGGGAAGAAAATGAGGAGGAAAATGTGAGATCCATACAAACAGACAAGTACTGTATGATTCTCCAAATATGAGGTAATTAGAAGAGTGAAATTCATAGAAACGGAAAGTAGACTGATGGTTGCCAGGGCCTGGGAGGGAGGGAGGGAAGGGAAAATGGGGATTTAGTGCTTAATGGGTAGAGTTTCAGTTTGGGAAGATGAAGAAGTTCTGGAGATGGGTGGTGGTGATAGTAAGCACAACAACATGAACATACTTAATGCCACTGAACTGTACGCTTAAAAATGATTAAAATGGGCCAGGGGCAGTGGCTCATGCCTATAATCCCAGCAGTTTGGGAGGCCAAGACAGGTGGATCACGAAGTCAGGCGTTCGAAACCAGCCTGGCCAGCATGGTGAAACCCCATCTCTACTAAAAATACAAAAAATTATCTGGGGGTGGTGGCGGGCGCCTGTAATACCAGCTACTCAGGAGGCTGAGGCAGGAGAATCACTTAAACCTGGGAGGCAGAGGTTGCAGTGAGCTGAGATCACGCCACTGCACTCCAGCCTGGGCAACAGTGCGAGACTCCATCCCCCCCCCAAAAAAAAAAAAAAGATTAAAATGGTAAACGAAAAATATAAAATGGGCAAGGCACATTAAAAATGTAAAATGATTGACTCACGCCTGTAATCCAGTACTTTGGGAGGCCGAGGCAGGAGAATGGCTTGAGCCTAGGAGTTCCAGAACAGCCTAGGCAACATGATGAAGCCCTGTCTCTACAAAAAAATACAAAAATCAGTCAAGTATGGCAGCACGTGCCTGTAGTCCCAGCTACTCAGGAGGCTGAGGTAAGAGGATCACTTGAGCCCGGGGAGGTTGAGGCTGCAATGAACTGTGATTGAGCCACTGCACTCCAGCCTAGGCAACAGAGTGAGACCCTATCTCTAAACAAATAAATAAACTTAAAACTATAAAGTGGCAAAAAATCATATATATAAATTAAAAAGTGGCAAAACTTCATCTCTACAAAAAATACAAAAAATTAGCCAAGTATGGTGGCACACACCTGTGGTCCCAGCTACTTGGGAGGCTGAGATGGGAGGATGACTTGAGCCCGGGAGTTCAAGACTGTAGTAAGCCGTGATCACACCACTGCACTCCAGCCTGGGTGACAGAGCAAGACTCCATCTCAAAACAGAACGAAAAGAAAAGAAAGAGAAAGAAAGAAAGAAAGAAAGAAAGAAAGAAAGAAAGAGAGGGAGGGAGAGTGAGGGAGGGAGACAGAGAGAAGGCAGAGTGAGAGAGGGAGGGAGGGAGGGAGGAAGGAAGGAAGGAAGGAAGGAAGGAAGGAAGGAAGGAAGGAAGGAAGGAAGGAAGGAAGGAAGGAAGGATCCAAAAGAGAGAGGATTCATACAAGAAACAGAAAAAGGAATTCCTAAGATGACAACATTCAGCAGTCCTGGGCAGAAACCAATCCAGGCAGGAGCAGCAGGATGAGGCACCAGGCAGATGTCTCTGAGGAATAAGAGAAAGAAAACGAGACAAGAGACTGAGAGATAATCTAATGTGTTTGATCAGATTGCCAGGAATTTTATAGCTCTGTTGGAGAGGAATCAGTGATATGTATCTAAAAACTAAGCAAATGAAGGCACAGTGGCTCAAGCCTGTAATCCCAGCTACTTGGGAGGCTGAGGTGGGAAGATCTCTTGAGGCCAGGTGTTTCTGACCAGTCTGGGCAACATAGCAAGACCCTGCCTCAAATAAATAAATAAATAAATAAGATGGTATGACATTTCTTAAGGGAATCTGGACAAATGAATGAAAACTAAATATACATACAACCTTTCACCTAGGAATCCAACACCTAAGGATTTATTCTAAGGGAATAATAGGGCTAGTGTGCAAAGACGTACATTCAGTGATGTTTACTGTGGCACTGTTTATTATTATAGAAATAAATTGGAAATACCCTAGACACCCACCAATAGGAGACTGGTTTAATGAATCATGGTACAGCCACGCAATGGAATACTACACAGCTGTTAAAAAAGATGAGGTAGATAATTATGAATTAACAGAGATGATACTCGAGAGATATTATTAAGTGAAAAAAAGGTTACGAGACAGTAAGTAGGATTTGACATAAAAATATTCATTTAAGAGTCTAGATGTCTATGTGCCAAAGTATTAATCTTTGGAGATAGAATTATGCAAACACTTTCAATTTCTCTGTCCTGATTAAATTTTTATCAAATATTATATTCTCAGGAAAAATCATCCAGTTCCATTTACAAAATGAAATAAAAGGAACGCCAAACCCTGAAGAATACAACCATACAGTTCACAAAACACCTTCACAATCATCATTCTGCTTAAGTTTACAAACGTCCAATAACATAGAGATGTCTTACATTTTGTAGATGAGAAAACACGTTCAGAGGGAAGCACATGGCCCATGAGCAGTGAAGTCAAGGTCCCAGGATGGGATCGCAAGCCCCTAACTTGGTCAGCTCAGCATGACTTCAGTGTATCGCACTGACTGTCTCTGTCAGCTCCAGACAAACCTGTCGGAACCCTACGAGCTCCCTCTGCAAACCAGAAAAACGCTACGTGGGCAGTTCAGGAGATAGGAAACCAAATCAAGGTGATCAGACTCTTGGGGAAAGATGTGCACAAATGATGTGGTTTCAGGAAGCCACCAAAGCCATCTCTTTATGTCACCCATCACCCAACCCTCACACCACAGGGACATAACCAACTTTCCAAACGGACTTCAGCCTTTGACAATCCACTTGCCTCATGGGCACAGAGGATCCTCAGACATCAGGAGCGCCCCCCATTCTGGCATCTCTCAGGCAAACCCTCATGTGGCCCAGACCTTCTCCAATCAGCCCTTTCCACCCAATGTACCTGGTCCTTGTCTCAGACTTCAGCTGACCAGATCCACGGCAGCATACGGGGCCCACGCTGAACTTGCTGACACAAAGTAGAAGTCAATAGGAAGAGTGAGAATCACCGACCAAAGATACGCAAGGACCGGAAATGGGTTAGAGTCAGGAAGGCTGGGGCCTGCTGCCCTGAAGTGAGGCAACCCTGCCCGCCTCGTCACTCAGCTGGTGTTGAGCAAGACTGCAGTGCTTTGGGAGGGGAAGAAGAAATTCAAGTTCTAACTCCTCAGCCAGGCCTTCAGCCTCCCCATCTCCCCTGCATGTGTAGTTGGGAAGCCACTGGTCTTCCGGACAGATGACCTGTTCTCTCCTCCACTTTCCTGGCTTCATTCCTGTGTTTGGAGGGTAAAGGCATGGCCAAGAGCTGTCTCTACTTAAGGGGGGAGACAGTGGATGCCAATGTTGTTTGCCTCTCCATGCGGGCCAAGCACATAACGTGGTATATAAGAGAATGAACTTGTCACATAGCCTCCACCTGCCACTTGTAGCTGTGAGAACTTGAAACCGGGCACAGTGGCTGACACCTGTAATCCCAGCACTTTGGGAGGCCGAGGCGGGCAGATCACCTAAGGTCAGGAGTTCAAGAACAGCCTGGCCAACATGGTAAAACCCTGTCTCTACTAAAAAGACAAAAATTAGCCAGGCATGGTGGCGCACGCCTGTAATCCCACGTACTCGGGAGGCTGAGGCAGGAGAATCACTTGAACCCGGGAGGCGGAGGTTGCAGTGAGCCAAGATGGTGCCACTGCACTCCAGCTTGGGTAACAGAGCGAGACACCGTCTCAACGAAAAAAGAGCTTGAGCAAGTTGCTTTTCTCTCCTAGTCTCATTTTCCCCATCTATAAATGGAAACAGTTCTGGTACTGACCTCATAGTATTGTGTAGAGCTTAAATGAGATAACGTAAGTTATCCCAAGTCCGGTTAGCCCCTTTAAGTATTAGTGGTTGTCCCCTTCCAGCCCTATCAGATCTGACTCACTCCTTATGGCTTTATTAGGTCAGACACCCTGGTCTGAAGAGTCCCCTGAACACTCTTGCCTCCACAGTGGCAGCAGGTCTCATGCCTCAATTAGTCTTACCATCTAGAAGAAGCACCATTGTTAAGAAGGGCTAGGAGGCTCTTCATGGATCCCTCTTTTCCTTGTCCCAGGGTGATGTCTTTTCTCCCCAGAGTCAGCCGTGAAGGTAGGGGCTGTGTGGGTTTGTCTCTGTATCCCCAGGAGCACTCATCAGAGCCCTGGAGGTTAAGTCCATAAATATCTGTGGACCTTAGAGGTACATAGAAACATCACCCCTATTTAAAGCATGTGGGTAAACTTAGGTACCTGGGCTGAGGAATCCATAGCAGTGGGACTGAGGCTTTTTTCAGGATGTGGCAAAGCCATGCATGCAGGCAGGATCAGGGTGACCCTTGGCTCCTCTTGGCTCCTCTCGCAAGTCTCTGAAGCCCCTAAAGATGTGAAATACGGGAGTGTGCGGAAAGCCGTGGCTTGATCTGCCTGGAAATCCTGCCCACCTCCATCTCCAGAAGGAAGCCTGCTTCCTGCTTAGCCTGCAGCACACTTAAATCCCCCTCAAAGCCCCTCTTGGGTTTGCCACCTGCTAATCAAGGCACCTGACCTCTCCCTGGCTCTCTGTCATCACCTCCTGACACCCTTCTTCACAGATGATGGATATCCTGATAACTGAGATGGCACCCTCTTTGCCCAAGCTGGAGTGCAGTGGTGCGATCTTGGCCCACTGCAACCTCCACCTCCCAGGTTCAAGCAATTCTCTGCCTCAGCCTCCTGAGTAGCTGGGATTACAGGCGCCCACCACCATACCTGGCTAATTTCTGTATTTTTAGTAGAGACTGGGTTTCACCATTTTGGCCAGGCTGGTCTTGAACTCCTGACCTCATGATCCAACCGCCTCAGCCTCCCAAAGTGCTGGGATTACAGGCATGAGCCACCGCACCTGGCCCGAGATGGCACCTTCTTAAGGATTGACCTCTGCCACTTGCTTCCTCCAATTTACCACCTTGCCAGGGTAACCTGCCCGACTCCATACTGCTCTTAGGGTGCCCCAAGCTTTGTTGAGGTTTACTATGTGCTAGGCACTGTGCAAAGTGTTTTATGCACAATATCCTGCTTTAACTCTCAAGTAACTTTCTAAGGTAGAAGCTATTACTATTCCCATTTTACAGATGAGGAAACTGAGACCCAAAGAAGTCATGCAACTTGCCCAAGGTCATGCCGTGAGTGGACTCACACTCTAACTTGTATTTCAGACATTTCTGTGAAATTGTGTTCACTCTGGTAAACTCTTTGAGAGAAGAGCCGGGATTTGCTTCTCTCTCACCTCCCATATTGCATAGAAATGGAACCTTACACAGCATGTTCTAACAAGTTTTAGAACTACTGGGCATGAGTCATCACCAGGGAGCTTGTTAAAAATGCAGAACCTCAGGCCCCACCCCAGTTCTATTGAATCAGAATTTGCATTTTCACAAGAGAAGTGGGTGATGTGTTTGCTCATCAAAGTTTGAGACCATACTGTTCTAAACTGAATTCAGTGGATGGTGCTCTACAGACACCCACAAGCCAAACAAGCACAGGAAAACAAAGCAAAAACACCTACAGGGCTCTTGATCTTGGGAACTGCACTTCTGCAGGAAGCACAGAGCAATAAGTTAGGGCTGGAAGGTTCCCCATGCCTCACTCAGTTTCCACTTCCCGGTGCTCCAGCAAGATCTTGGCCCTGGGAGTCTGGATAGCAACGAGACGTCTTTAGAGCGCCACCTGCTGGCCGTGATTAGGTATGTATCGCTCATTTCTGCTCCAGGCATTCCCTCTCAAAGCTGCAGCTCAAGGTCTGAGCCTTCTGTAATGGATCCCTTGGTTCTTTATTCTGCCCCGTCAACATTCACCATTCACTATTCCTGTCGCTGGTTCAGATAACTCCTTACTCTCTAAATGACAATGATGCAGCACCCCTATGTTTGCTTAGCCCCTTGACCTCAATTCAGTTCAGCTCATTAGGCATTTGTTGAGCTCCTACTGGATGCAAAGCATTAAGACTTTAACAGAACAGCCTTCTCATGAGCATCAAAGCAAGTGGTCAGTAAATAAACCAGGCCGTTAGTGTTCTGACTCAGGGTAAAAGCACAAAGATTTAATACTGGTCCCTATAAGAAAGTATTTGCAATATTCACATGGACTTTTTTTTTTTTTTTTTTTTTTTTTGAGACAGAGTCTCGCTCTGTTGCCCAGACTAGAGTGCAGTGACGTGATCTTGGCTCACTGCAACCTCCACCTCCCGGGTTCAAGCGATTCTTCTGCCTCAGCCTCCTGAGTAGCTGGGATTACAGGCGCCTGCCACCACGCCCAGCTAATTTCTGTATTTTTAGTAGAGATGGGGGTTTCACCATATTGGTCAGGCTGGTCTCGAACTCCTGACCTCGTGATCTGCCCACCTCGGCCTCCCAAAGTGCTGGGATTACAGGCATGAGCCACCATGCCCGGCCCACATGGACATATTTCTATTTACCTGTGTTTATATCTATTTTAAATCAATAAGAAAAGGAAAGCATCCAAATAGATAACTGGGGAAAAGATACAGATAAGTTCATCGCAGAAGAATGCAAATAGTCAAAAACATTTTTAGGAAATTTACTTATTTTATCCCTTTTTTAGCCTCTTTTTAAATAATCAGATTTTTAGAATTACTCCATTTCCCCATTAGCTTTTTCTTTTTTTTTTTTTTAATGGAATCTGGCACGACCTTGGCTCACTTCAACCTCTACCTCCTGTTCAAGCTATTCTCCTGCCTCAGCTTCCCAAGTAGCTGGGATTACAGGCGCCCGCCACCATGCCCGGCTAATTTTTGTATTTTTACTAGAAACAGGGTTTCACCATGTTGGCCAGGCTGAAGGCTGGTCTCGAACTTCTGACCTCAGGGGATCCACTTGCCTTGGCCTCCCAAAGTGCTGGGATTACAGGCGTGAGCCACCGCACCTGGCTTGACCACCTTTATTTTGGAAGAACATTTTTCTGTGTAGAAAATTCTAGATTGTCAGCTATTTTCTTTCAGCCCTTTGAAGATTATAACATGCATCCTTGACTTCCATTGTCTCCTGATTTCCATCATTTATCTTGGAAGAATTATGCCTGCTTCTCCAAAGATAACATGTCTTTTTTTTCCTCAGCTGATTTTTCTTTTTTTAAAGACAGAGTTTCACTCTGTCGCCCAGGCTAGGGTGCAATGGTGCAATCTTGGCTCACTGCAACCTCCACCTCCCAGGATCAAGGGATTCTCCTGCCTCAGCCTCCCGAGTAGCTGGGATTACAGGTGCCCACCATCATATCCGGCTAAGTTTTGTATTTTTAGTACAGACAGGCCTTCACTATGTTGGCCAGGCTGGTCTCGAACTCCTGACCTCAAGTGATCTGTCCATCTCAGCCTCCCAAAGTGTTGGGATTACAGGCGTGAGGCATCGCGCCTGGATCGATTTTTTTTTAAGAGACTGAGTGTCACTATGTTACTCAAGTTGGCCTTGTACTCGTCAGCTCAAGCAATCCTCCTGCCTCAGCCTCCCTAGTATTTTGGGACTACAGGTTCTTACCACTGCACCTGGATCCTCCCCAGCTGATTTTTAAGAGTTCTCTGTCTTTGGTCTCAGAAGTTTTACTACAATGCTCCTAGGTGTGGATTTTTTTTTTCTGAAGAGTTATAGAGTTTCACGAATCTGTGGTTTAATGTCTTTCATTAATACTGTAAAATTCAGTCACTAACTTCTCAACTATTACCTCTGACCCAGCCACTCATTCTCCTGCATCTAAGTGATTCCAATTGAATGCATGTAGACCTTTACACCATGTTCCATATGCTCTTATGTGCTTTTCTGTGTTTTCCAACTCCATACTTTAGACTAAATATTTTCCACTCACCTGTCATTCATTTATGAATCCTTTCTCCTGTTGTATCTAATCTGCTGTTAAACCTATCTATAGAGGGTTTTTTACATCTTAGTGAGTAGGTTTTTTAGTTCCAGAATTACCATTTAATTCTTTTTAAAACTAAGGGTCTCTCTGTGTCATCCAGGCTGGAGTGCAACGGCACAATCTCAGCGCACTGCAACCTCTGCCTCCCAGGTTCAAGCGATTCTCTTGCCTCAGTCTCCCGAGTAGCTGGGATTACAGGCATGTACCACCATGCCCAGCTAATTTTTTGTATTTTTAGTAGAGTCGGGGTTTTGCTGTGTTGGCCAGGCTGATCTTGAACTCCCGTCCTCAAGTGATCCGCCCTCCTTGGCCTCCCAAAGTGCTGGGATTACAGATATGAGCCACTGTACCCAGCCCCTATCTACTTTCTTCAGTGTATTAGAGTTCAAATATGATAATACTAATACCTTGTTCTCCTTTAGATCTGGTTCTATCATCTGTTTTTTCTTGCATTTTGTTTATTTGGTCTTGTCTCCTGGTATATCTGCTAATTTTTGTTAAATATTGGATGCTGGGTAGAATGAAAACTTGCATTCTCATTTACAGGTTGGAGTTAAAATAAAAATTGTAGAGGCTCTGAATGACGTTATTCTCCAGAAAATATGTCCCCCCGCCCCAGCCCATTAGAGTAGGGTCAAATCATTTAATCCAATCAGGAATTGAGATGTTACAGGCTTTATGTGGGCTGGTCTATTTCTGGATTGCCCTGATTCCTCGGTCATGGTCCTGTAGGACTCTCTCTGAAACCCTAGGGCGTTTACCACATTCTTCTTATCAGACCCTGAACTCCAATTTTTAAATTCTCACCACCCTGAAAAGCCCAAAAGCAAGGCTCAGCTTAAGAGCAGCTTTCTGCTTTGCTTCTGCCCCTCCCCCTCACAACAACACAGGCAGAGAATATGATTTGGCAAATTTTCTGAGAAAAGAAACTACATGGAATTTGGGGCTCACCTCTCTCATGCCCTTTTTCCCCAGGATCTTAGTTCCTTACATTCTGTTTGCCTTGGATTCTAATTTTTGAGCCCGGTGATACTGCCCAAGCTTTAGGTTACCCTTTTCTGCCCAGCCTCAATGTCTCCCAAGCAAACTGGCAAATTTCTTGAGAGTCAAAAGCAGTGGAGAATATCCCCTGACCTCAAAATGGTTCCCTTCTCTCCAGGATTCTGGTTATTTAATTCCGCACATGTTGACTGCTTTCTGATGCCTTAAAACAGCCGTGTGTGTATGTGGTGTGTGTGTGTGTGTGTGTGTGTGTGTGTAAGAGAGAGAGATCTAATTTTTACATTGTCCTCTAAAAGAATCCTAATCTGATCCAAGCCAGTCTGTCACAACCAAAGCAAAAAGCAATGGATGCATATTTTTTAAAATGAGAACTCTAGCTGGGTGCAGTGGCTCTCGCCTGTAATCCCAGCACTTTGGGAGCCTGAGGCGGGCTGAGGTCAGGAGTTCAAGACCAGCTTGACCAACATGGAGAAACCCTGTCTCTACTAAAAATATGAAACTAGCCAGGTGTGGTGGCGCATGCTTGTAATACCAGCTACTCGAGAGGCTGAGGCAGGAGAATCGCTTGAACCCAGGAGGCAGAGGTTGCGGTTAGCCGAGATTGCGCCATTGCACTCCAGCCTGGGCAACAAGAGTGAAACTCTGTCTCAAAAAACAAAAAAAAAAAAAGGAGAACTCTGACCATTCTGGAGAAGACCATGAAGGAAGAGAGTAGAAGCAGAAAAGGAAGTGAACAGGCTATTGCAGAATTCCAAACAAGCTGATGGTAATGCCTTAAGCTAGGATACTGACCCTAATGACAGAGAGGTGGACGACTTTCAGATTTTTTTCTTTTGGTAAAGATAATGTTATAATAATATCCAGGCAAAGTGGGTGGGGGTGACAACAAAAGACAATTTCAAATATCGCTGAAGGGAGTCCAAATTGGCACAACCTTCTAAAAGGCAAATTTACAATATTTATCACAAGGCTTTAAAACAATATTACCTAGGCCGGGCGCGGTGGTTCAAGCCTGTAATCCCAGCATTTCGGGAGGCCGAGACGGGCGGATCACGAGGTCAGGAGATCAAGACCATCCTGGCTAACCCGGTGAAACCCCGTCTCTACTAAAAATACAAAAAACTAGCCGGGCGAGGTGGCGGGCGCCTGTAGTCCCAGCTACTCGGGAGGCTGAGGCAGGAGAATGGCGTGAACCCGGGAGGCGGAGCTTGCAGTGAGCTGAGATCCGGCCACTGCACTCCAGCCCGGGCGACAGAGCAAGACTCCGTCTCAAAAAATAAGTAAATAAAAATAAAACAATATTATCCTTTGAGCTGTCGATTCTATTGCTAGTAATTTATTTTAAGGAAATACCACCAATATATTCAGTAAAAACACTTATTGCAGACTTTTTTTTTTGAGATGGAGTTTCACTCTTGTTGCCCAGGCTGGAGTGCAATGGCGCCGTCTCAGCGCACTGCAACCCCCACCTCCCGGGTTCAAGCGATTCTCCTGCCTCAGTCTCCCTAGTAGCTGGGATTACAGGTGGATGCCACGATGCCCAGATAATTTTTGTATTTTTAGTAGAGACAGGGTTTCACCATGATAGTCAAGGCTGGTTTCAAACTCCTGACCTCAGGTGATCCGCCCGGCCTTGGCCTCCCAAAGTGCTGAGATTACAGGCATGAGCCACCGCGTCTGGCCAACAATTTTTATAATAGGGAAAAATTAGAAACCACGTAAATATGAATCAACATGAGACTAGTTAAGCAAATTACTACATCTATTAAAAAAGAGGATCTAAAAGAATGTTTATTGGGATTAAAAGACAACAATTGAAAAAAAAAGGTTCAAAAAGCATTCATACAATGTGACCCCATTTATCTTAAAAATAATTATATATAATATGTATAAGTACAACTATACATTTTAACATAATTATATATTATATGGCCATATATACACACACACACACACACACACACACACACACACACGCTGGAATAAACACCAAAATATTAATGGTAGTTTTCTGTAGAAGTGGTGTACAGCTTGTACTTTGTGTGTGTGCGTGCGTGTTTGTGTGTGTTAAAATTTTCCACATTTTTTTTCAACAGTAGTGCTATTTTTATCATCCGAAAATAAGATTGTTCTTACTCTGAACTCTGTCCCTGACCCTAGCCTTACCTGTCTCAAGAATTGAGGCCTCTCAGCTGTCAGGAAGGATTAAAGCCCTGGGATGAAGACTGCCAACTCAGAAAATCCTCCAAGGTGGCCAGCTCACATCAAGCACTGTTTCTCCAAATGCTGCCACCACCCCGGGAGTGGAGAGAGGTTTCCCTTGCACCTACTGTGTCCCTGAGAACAAACCTCCCCGCTGTCTTGGTGACTTCCCTCCCCTGCCTGTCCTGAAGCGTCTCTGCCCCGGGAGTGGGTCACTTGACGACAGCGAGAGGGAATCCGTGTGGTGGGTGCCAGGAGCGCAGCCCCGCGCTGCCCGGGCTGGCACAAGCTTGGACCATGACTCACCCCCTTCCTGCTCACCCGGCGTCCCGCCCTGCTGTCTCCGCTTCCTCCCTGGCCCGCACCCTCGGATCACTATCCTTCCTTGCTAGTTTCATCCTGTTGAAAGAGTCCCAGCTACTTTTCTCTGGATTCTTTTGTTTGATCCACTTCAGTGGTTTCCCATCCAAAGGGCTCTTGGGTCAAGCATCTCACCCGGACCTTGGGCTCAGTCACGGAAAGTCCTAGAGTCGCCTATTTCTAGCTCTGGGACCCCAAGTTTCTGTCCCCTGCGTGGGTGCCAGCCACTCGTGCCAGAGCGCCAGCCCTCACCCACTCGTGCCAGAGTGTACATGTGTGACACTTCAGATGGTACACAAGTGAACTTTTTGTATTTAGAAGTTTGTATTAATTTATTAAAGTTTGTACCATTTCAGGAATTGAGAGTTCAGGTTTCATTATATTACATATATATACTTTTTTTTTTTTTTTTTTTGAGACGGACTCTCGCTCTGTCAACAGGCTGGAATGCAGTGGCTCAATCTCAGCTCACTGCAACCTCTGCCTCTCGAGTTCAAGAGATTCTCCTACCTCAGCCTCCCGAATAGCTGGGACTACAGGCGTATGCCACCACCATACCCGGCTAATTTTTTGTATTTTAGTATTTTTTGTATTTTAGCATTTTTTGTATTTCACTATGTTGGCCAGGATGGTCTCGATTTCCTGACCTCGTGATCCGCCCGCCTCGGCCTCCCAAGGTGCTGGGATTAGAGCCGTGAGCCACTACGCCCAGCCCCTAATTATATTTTTAAGGTACAGATACTTATATTTGAGGCTGTTAAAGTTATGAATGCTTATGTTTAAGGGTTGTGTTTTGTTTTGTACTTTTTCCCAGGCTGGACTGCAGTGGCGCAGTCTCTGCAACCTCTTCCTCCCAGGTTCAAACAAAATTCTCGTGTCTCAGCCTCCTGAGTATCTGGGATTACAGACCTGCTCCGCCACACCTGGCTAATTTTTGTATTTTAGTAGAGATGGGGTTTCACCATGGTGCCCAGGCTGGTCTCGAACTCCTGAGCTCAAGCGATCCACTCACCTTAGCCCCCCAAAGTGCCAGGATTATGAGTATGAGCCACGGCACCGGGCCAGGCCATGTTTAAGATATTTTTAAGAAATTGATGTTTTTGCTGGGCGCAGTGGCTCATGCCTGTAATCCTAGCACTGTGGGAGGCAGAGGTGGGCAGATCACTTGAGGTCAGGAGTTCGAGACCACCCTGGCCAACATGGTGAAACTCCATCTCTACCAAAAAATACAAAAGAATTAGCTGGCCCTGGTGGCAGGTCCCTGTAATCCCAGCTACTTGGGAGGCTGAGGCAGGAGAATGGCTTGAACCTGGAGTGGGCGGAGGTTGCAGTGAGCCGAGATTTTGCCACTGCACTCCAGCCTGGGCAACAGAGTGAGACTCTGTCTCAAAAAATAAATAAATAAATAAAAGAAAGTAAAATGATGGTGTTGCTCAAACACCCCCTTCACCCCACTTCTGGCCCAACACACGAGTTAGGCTTGAGAAGGCAGCCCTTTTTTTTTTTTACTTAAACATGTATTGAGCTCTAATAATACTGGATCTTTGTGCAGGGTCTACAGAGCTGTGTGAAATAGGATCCCCCTCCTTCAAGGTCTTAAAAGATGTAGAGGAAGGCCAGGGGCAGTGGCTCACACCTGTAATCTCAGCACTTTGGGAGGCCAAGGCAGGCAGATCACTTGAGCTCAGGAGTTCGAGACTAGCCTAGCCAACATGATGGAACCCTGTCTCTACCAAAAACACAAAAATTAGCCAGGCGTGGTGGCACACACCTATAATCCCAGCTACTCTGGAGGCTGAGGCAGGAGAATCGCTTGAACCTGGGGGGAACAGCGGTTGCACTGAGCTGAGATGGCGCCACTGCACTCCAGCTGGGCAACAGCAAAAACTCCTGTTTCAAAAAACAAAACAAAACAAAAAAGATGTAGAGGAGATGCCAGGCAGGAGAGATGTAATGAGGTAGAAAGGCATTCCAGCCAGGAAACAACCCCAAAAACAGTATGAAAAAAAAGATCACAGAAGCTCACAAGCCCAGGGCCTTCAAGACCTGAGCTGGAAGCCAGAGCTGTGACCACACTGTGTCACAAAAGATAGCCCAGGGGAGGGGCTGGCTGGAGCAAGTCTCTAGAAAGCATTGAGGGCTTCATGGGCTCCCTGAGTATGGGTTTTGCCTCAGGGCAATGGGGAACCAAGGAAGTCTTCAAAGGGAAGGGACGGGATGGGGTGAGACCTGTGGTCACTGCCTACTGTTGGGCTGGGGGGCTTGGGAACCGAGGCAGGTGAATTGGGAATGAAATCAGTTCCTATTCTGCCTCCTAAGCCATGTGCCCTGACACAGCCTGAGAAGAAGGAGGGCCTTTTTCCAATTTACTTCCTAGAGGGAGGGGCCTCTTTGTGTTCCATTCAGAGGCCCAAGATGTCCCCGGTGCTACCAACAGCCCCAGGCTATGTAATACTGGGGCAGAGCCCACGAGGGTGAAACAATGGGGAACCTTGGGGCAAATCAAACCCTTGAGCTGGCTGGAGCAAGCCAGGCCAGAGCTGACAGCTGCAAATGGGTGGGGAGACCCTCAGAGCTGCACCAACCCAGGGTTCTCCCCTAGTCTCACCGTGGAAACTGCAGCCTCACCTGGGATGCCCCAGTGGCATCCTGTGGGGTCACTGAAGCAGCAGATCTCATCCCCTGGCCTTTGTGTAGGCTTCCCTAGGGACACGGCTGTACTTCACTGCATACTTTTGGGGTCCTTTGCCCTCTCTGGTTAGGCCCTCCCATCTGCCCACAGTCACCAGGTCAAGCAGGATGCTGAGAAGCCAAGGCGCGGCGGGAGGAGGGTCAAGGGTCATGTGCACACACACACACTCATGGCTGGGAGGTGCTCCCACCTCCTGCCCTTGTGCATCGCCTCACTGTCTTCATGCTGAGCACACGTGGGGCAGCCAGCTTGCCTTGTCCTGCCTCCCTTGCATGAGCCCATGCTCCTTTGGAGCCAGAACTGGAGCTGGCCCCACTTGGCCAACTATGAGCACTCAGGGCAACCGTGCTGCCTCCAAACAGCACACAACCTTCAGTGTCCCCGATCCAGGCCCTGGTCGGTAATCTAGGCCTACCCACAAGATCATTACCAGGTGTCTTTTCATGGACAGCAGTGACGTAAAAAGACCAAGAGTCTCTGCCCTGCCGAAAGTTGTCCTTAACCTGTAAATTCACATTCTCCCTCTCTCCTATCCCCTCTCCCACCTCTCTCCACTGCATCTGGGCTGGGCCTGCAGTTCCCGGCCCCTTGTTTGCTCCCAGCCTCCAATCCCTCTGCCTTAGATATTTGGGGTGACTCACATTTACTCTTATTAAAATGTCAGCCCTGGCACAACATTCCAAATAGCCTCAGTGACCTCATCCCATCAGGGTTGCCCCTGCCTGCTGCACCCACCCTGTCCCCACAGGGAGTGGCAGGAAGGTGGCACAGACAGCTGCGGAATGCCCCTGTGCCTGGACATCCAGTGTCCCTCCAGGGAGCAAGAAAGCCAGGAGCTTCAGGGATCCCAATTCCCTGGAGATATTGTGCAGGGAAAGCTGGGGACAGTGAAGACGGTTGGGACAGAGAGCAGGTTACTCTGGAGGCTCCTGGGGCCCTTTGAGCCTCCATCTGAGCTGAGCCAGCACAGCTTCCAGTCCTCCTCCCCTAGCCTGGAGGAAGGAGTACACCTCCAAGCTACCCAGGACCCCAGTGATTTCTGAGGCCAGAGGTTCCCACATAGGCTGCCCCTTAACATCACCTGGGGAAGCTGTTAAAAACTCAGATTCAACAACTCAAACTGTGCATGTGCATAAGGGAGAAAGCTCCAAGCTGTACTGTCCAGTAAAACAAGCAAGATGCACCAGCATGCATGTGGTGCACACCTTTAGATTAAAAACAGGGGGAAGGGCCGGGCATGGTGGCTAACAGCCACCTGTAATCCTGTAATCCCAGCACTTTGGGAGGCCAAGGCGATTGGATCACTTGAGGTCAGGAGTTCGAGACCAGCCTGATCAACCTGGTAAAATGCCGTCTCTGCTAAAACTACAAAAATGAGCCAGGAGTGGTGGTGGACACCTGTAATCCCAGCTACTCGGGAAGCTGAGGCAGGAGAACTGCTTGAATGCGGGAGGCGGAGGTTGCAGTGAGCCGGGACCATGCCACTGCACTTCAACCTAGGCAACAGAATGAGACTTCATCACACACAAAAAAAAAGCAAAAAAAAAAAACCACAGGGGGAAGGGTGGGCACAGTGACTCATGTCTATAATCCTAGTACTTTGGGAGGCCAAGGAGGGAGGATCGCTTGAGTCCAGGAGTTCAAGACCAGCCTGGGCAACACAACGAGACCTTGTCTCTACTGAAAATTTAAAAATTATCCATGTGTGGTGGCATGCCTGTGGTCCCAGCTACTCAGGAAGCTGAGGTGGGAAGTCATTCGAGAATGGGAAGTTGAGATTGCAGTGAGCTGCGACTGCAACACTGCACTCCAGCCTGGGCAACAGAGTGAGACCCTATCTCTCAAAAGAAAAAAAAAAAAACAGGGAATACAAATCCCTATTTGTATTTGTTTGTGTATATATAAATATAAATAACATGCACAAAACCAACTGCTAATAATAGCAGTTACCTTTTTTACTGTGGTAAAATACATACAACAAAATTTACCATCTTAACTTTTATTTTATTTATTTATTTATTTATTTGTTTGTTTGTTTATTTATTTATTTTTGAGACAAGGTCTCACTCTGTCGTCCAGACTGGAATGCAAAGGTGTGATCTCAGCTCACTGCACCCTCTGCCTCCCAGGTTCAAGCGATTCTCCTGCCTCAGCCCCCCGAGTAGCTGGGATTACAGGTGTGCACCACAACATCCGGCTACTTTTTGTATTTTTAGTAGACACGAGGTTTCACCATGGTGGCCAGGCTGGTCTTGAACTCCTGACCTCAAATGACCCACCCACCTTAGCCTCCCAAAGTGCTGGGATTACAGGCATGAGCCACCACACCCAGCCCATCTTAACCATTTTAAGTGTACAGTTCTGCAGTATTAAGTACACTCATAGTGTGAGCAACCATCACCACCATCCATCCAGAGTGCTCATCTTCCCAAACAGAAACTCTGTCCCTGTTAAACACTCACTCCCCATTGTGCCCTCAGCCCCGACCGTCGGCCCCTGGCAACCACCATTTCACTTTCTGTCTCTACGATTTTGACTGCTCTAGGAACCTCATTGAAGTGGAATCATAAAGTATTTGCCCTTTTGTAACTGGCTTATTTCACTTAATGTCCTCAAGGTTCATCCATGTTGTAGCAGGTGGTAAAGTTTCCTTCCTATTAAGGCTGAATAAATATTCCATCATGTGGATGGACCACACTGTGTTTATCCACTTACTTGTTGATGGACATTTGGATTGCTTCCACCTTTTAGCGATTGTGACTAACACTGCTATGAACATGGGTATACAAAGATCTACTGGAGTCCGTGCTGAAATTCTTTGGGGTATATACCCAGAAGCGGAATTGATGGATCATACAGTAATTCTATATTTAAGTTTTTGAACCACTGTACTGTTTTCCAAAGAAGTGCACTCTTTTACATTCCCACCAGCAGGGTACAACGGTTCCAATTTCTTCGTATCCTCACCAACCCCTGTTATTTTCTGGTGTAGTTTTTTTGTTTTATTTTTGTTGGGGGGTTTTTTTTTTGTTTGTTTTGTTTTTGGTCTTGTTTTTGTTTATTCTTTTGAAGGGATGGTTACCCTCTGAAGGGATGCACGGAAACGGACAGATGAGGGACAGGGAGGAAGATTAATATTCACTGCAGGTCATTTAACACTTTCTCACTTTTTTTTCTTTTTTTTTTTTTGAGACAAATCTTGCTCTATTGCCCAGGCTGGAGTGTAGTGGCGCCATCTTGGCTCACTGCAACCTCTGCCTCCCAGGTTCAAGCAATTCTCCTGCCTCAGCCTCCCAAGTAGCTGGGATTACAGGCATCCAGCTAATTTTTTAAATTTTTAGTGGAGACGGGGTTTCACCATGTTGGCCAGGGTGGTCTCGAACTCCTGACCTCAGATGATCCGCCCACCTCGGCCTCCCAAAGTGCTGGGATTACAGGCGTGAGCCACCGTGCCCGGCCACTTTCTAACTTTTGAATCATCTGAATATATTACTTATTCAAAAAGGTACTTTGTTTTTCCAACAGGTGTTATGAAAATTTTCAAACATACAACAAAGACAAAAGAATTTTACAAGAATCCATACATCCATCACCGAGATTCCACCATTAGCATGCACTATTCTTACGTTATCATATATCTAGCCATCCATCTATCCAACTATTAAAAATAAGGAGAGTGTACTTTCCTGGGCCCCTCCCAAGACCTGCAAGTCACAAGTGGGGCCTGGAAATCTGTTTCTGTAATCTGTTCTCCAGATGATTCTGGCATTTGGGAACTTCTGTCCTGGTCCAGCTACTCATCCCATGCAGAAACCACACCTGCAGTTAGTCAGTGGTCAGCGGGGGTGGGATTCTTCCCTTGTCTAAAAGCCCCTTAGCCTCACAAAAATGTCTCTCGAAGGAAGATCTTATCTCACTGGGGCCAAAATGGTCTCCAGACTGAACTCCATCCTGGCCAACCTCTTCCCCAGGACACGCTTTGGTGCCTCATCAACACCACTTTCAATGTGGCCCCAGAACTAGACAAAACTCTACAGCATGACCTGCCCAGGGAAGGAACTCCCGGTCTCGTCCCTCCCTAAGCTGGAACTATTCTTCCATGGTTCAGCGTGCATTTGTCCTTTCTGCTGAGAAGGGGAGAATACTCTAAAGTGACGTAGCAGTGTTTGCAACAGACACTTTACTCACTAAATCAGGACAAGATTAACCAGGCCCCTTGAGTCAGAAAGTGTTTGCATCTCCTTACCCACCTTTAGCCTTCTCTTCTTGCCATAATGGTAATAAGGATGATTTCCATGATAATCCATAGAGAGAGATAAATGAAGAAATATGTATATATATTAGACAGATGAAGAGATTGGATAGATGATTGATAGATAGATAGATAGATAGATAGATAGATAGATAGATAGACAGACAGACAGACAGATAGATAAATCTATGGAGAGATTGGAGACAGAGATTGGATGAATGGATGGAAGGATGGATGGATGAATGGATGGATGGATAGATTAACTGATAGACTGATAGAGAGATAGATCAATGGAGAGATAGATACGTAGATACACAGAGATGGATCAGTAGAGAGATTAGGTAGATAGATCGATCAATGAAGAGATAGATCAATTGAAAGATAGACAGATGATTGATTGATGGATAGATTACATAGACGGATGGATCAATGGAGAGATAGATAGACATTAGATAGATAGATGGATAGATGAACAGATAGATGGATGGCTGGATCAATGGATAGGTTGATTGATGGATGGATGGAGAGGATAGAAAAAGATTAGATAGATCTATAGATACATAGATCAATTGAGATAGATGGATCAACGGAGAGACCAGATAGACAGATGAATTGATCAATTGATAGATAGATAGACAGACATATAAATAGATCAACACTGACAGAGCCCCTCCTGCATAGCAGGTGTTGTTGCAGGCACATTACTTGCATTCATTCATTTTATTGTCACAAGAACCCTACAGAGTAGGTACTATTATCCCCATTTTCTACAAACGAAGCAACTGAGGCATGGAAGGACTAAGTAACCTACCCAAAGGTACACGGCAATTTCTCTTTACACCAACACACATAAACACACATAGAGCACTCATGAATACTCATATGCTGGTCTTTAGTTTCCCAGAGCTCCCTACCATCAAGTCCTATAGTGTAGGTCCTCCTGGCTAGTATACCTGTGCTCTTCACCTTTCCTGATAACTAATTCCTTCTTCCTGCCAAAATCCAACAGTCTACTTTCCCAGAAACTTGCTAGATGGCTAGAGCCAATCTGAAAGATAAATTCAAGTTAAAGTGTCTCTGGCTGATGCACTTACCTCCTCAGGTAAATGTGTGTGTCCGTGCCAACATATATAAGTATATGCAATTTTTTTTTTTTTTTTTTTTTTTTTTTTTTTTTTGAGACGGAGTCTCGCTCTATCGCCCAGGCTGGAGTGCAGTGGCCGGATCTCAGCTCACTGCAAGCTCTGCCCCCCCGGGGTTTACGCCATTCTCCTGCCTCACGCCTCCCGAGTAGCTGGGACTACAGGCGCCTGCCACCTCGCCCGGCTAGTTTTTTGTATTTTTTAGTAGAGACGGGGTTTCACTGTATTAGCCAGGATGGTCTCGATCTCCTGACCTCGTGATTCGCCCGTCTCGGCCTCCCAAAGTGCTGGGATTACAGGCTTGAGCCACCGCGCCCGGCCAGTATATGCAATTTTTTAAGTGGAATTCTTTTTCTTTCTTTCTTTCTTTTTTTTTTTTTGAGACAGAGTTTCACTCTGTCATCCAGGCTGGAGTGCAGTGGTGGCATCTCAGCTCACTGCAACCTCCGCCTCCCGAGTTCAAGCGATTCTCCTGCCTCAGCCTCCCAAGTAGCTGGGACTACAGGCGCCCACCACCACACCGGGCTAATTTTTTGTATTTTTAGTAGAGACGGGGTTTCACCGTGTTAGCCAGGATGGTCTTGATCTCCTGACCTCATTATCCGCCCTCCTCAGCCTCCCAAAGTCCTGGGATTAAAGGCATGAGCCACTGCGCCAGGCCAGAATTCTTTTTTCAGAACACAAAACCAAAACAGACAGTGATACTAAATATTTACATATTAAAGGTAATCTTCATAGTCAAGCTTCATGACAGGGCCAGTGGAAAAGATATTGGTACCTTAGGAACTTTGTATCACCCCATAAATCACATCCCAAAAATCTAAGGATGGCTGAGACTGGCTCTGTCTCCTCTCTGGGGAACACAAAGGGGGTGATACTGAGGTATTTGGGGTGCCTTTTCAGGAATCCCCAGAAAGCCCTAGGCAGAGTCATGAGCCACTTTGTTGAAGGGACTTAGAACTTTGCAATGTGCCTCTTGGAGGTGCCAGTGGAAGGAGAGAAATTTGGAGAGCCCTCTGGGATTAGACTTGCTGGATGAAAATACAGAATGCCCACTTAAATTTGAGTCTCAGATAGAAAAAGAATACTCTTTAGTATAAATATGTGCCAGAGGGCTGGGTGTGGTGGCTCACGCCTGTAATCCCAGCACTTCGGGAGCCCAAGGCAGGTAGATCACTTAAGATCAGTTCAAAACCAAACTTGCCAACGTGGCGCAACCCCGTCTCTACTTAAAAATACAAAAAATTAGCGGGGTGTGGTGGTGCACACCTGTAATCCCAGCTACTTGAGAGGCTGAGGCAGGAGAATCACTTGAACCCAGGAGGCGGAGGTTGCAGTGAGCCGAGATTGCGGCCACTGCACTCCAACCTGGGCAACAGATCGAGACTCTGTCTCAAAAAAAAAAAAAAAAAAATCCCAGATATTGTACTGTATTGTACTGGACATATTTATACTAAAAAGCATTTGTTGTTTGTCTGAAATTCTAATTTACCTGGGCATACTGCATTTTCATTTGCTAATCTAGGACCATCTAACACTCTCAGGGAGAGAACAAGAGAGACCATGACGACAGCTTGCACTCACCAATCTCTGTCCATGGTGAAGTGGCCGAGTGCACTGCCCTGACTGTCCTCCCCACCAGCTTCAAGGTGTCCATTGAGCCAGGGCCATGATTGATTGGACAGAAGAGGGGTCATCCTGTGTCATCCTATAGGGTCACACACATACTGGCCTATGCCATGGACCCAGTAACTTACTTTTTTCAGAAGACAACTGGTTTCTTGGTAACCTCCTGAGAGGACTGGGAGGGAATCCTCCAGAATGATTTCCACTTCCCCAAACTTCATTCCCCATTATTCTTGATGACTTTTTTCTTTTTCTTTGAGACAGAGTCTCACTCTGTCGCCCAGGCTGGAGTGCAGTGGTGCAATCTTGGCTCACTGCAACCTCCACCACCCGGATTCAAGTAATTCTTGTGCCTCAGCCTCCCAAGTAGCTGAGACTACAGGCTTGCACCACCATGCCCAGCTAATTTTTGTACTTTTATTAGCGACAGGGTTTCACCATGTTGGCAAGGCTGGTCTTGAACTTCTGGCCTCAAGCAATCTGCCCACTTCAGCCTCCCAAAGTGCTGGGATTACAGGCATGAGCCACCACACCCAGCAGATGATTTTTTTTTTTCTAATCACAAAAGAAACAAACTTTCAGGGTGAAAATGCAAACATCACAGAAATATAAAACTTAGAAAGTCTCTCCAGAGATAACTGCTATGAACAGTTTGATGTGTCTTCTTCCAGATTTTCCTCTATGAGTATGATCATGTATTATTATCTTCATAAATATAATTGTATTACACAGGCTGTTCTGAAACTTGCTTCCATTTATTGTGATGTCGGGGACTTCCTTCCATATCTGTGTGCATTCCTGCTTCACTGGTCTTACTCCGCCTCGTTGTTTATGTCAGTGGCTCTGGGTCTTTGGAGCTCTAAGCCCCTTTGGGTGTTCTATGAGTGACGAATGCACACAGGCAGATCCCACAGATACGTGACTCTGAGTGTCATGGACTTCCCAAGGCTGATCCACTACTGACCCCTTCACCCTGTGCATGGTGTGGGGATGGGGGTGTGGAGGGAAGATGGGGATCACTGAAATGGGTCCAGGAGGGTGGGAAGGACGGTGTGTGTGACTTTCCTATTGATAGGGAGACCCATGCCTGGCGAGCCTCAGTCAAAGGGGTCCTGGGTCACTACCTCCCCTGTGAGACCCTCTGACTCTCCTGATCACCCACCCCTGGGCTCCTCCTCAGGCTAGGGGTTCCTCTCCTGGCATCCTCAGCAAGATCACCTGACTCCAGCAGCTGCCAACCCCCTGGGCAACGCCAAAGCCTCCTGGCCTCAAACGGGTTGGGCGACATTCACTTCCTCGCGCTGTCCTCCCGACCTGCTCTGTCATTAGGAATCCCTCGGCGGCGGCGGTCACACGGACAGCAACAAGAGGAGATCGTGCTGCTGCCCAGCACCTCGGGGTGGCTCAGATCTGCTGGAGGCCCCAGGAGAGAAGGTGGATGCTGCTCTCTCTGGTCCCAGCCAAAGTGAGTCTAGGGGCCTGGCTGGGGGTGGGGAAGGAGCTTGGCAATGTTGGAAGGTTGCCAACATTGGAAAGATGCAGGAGAATGAGGGAGAGAAAAATTGAAAGAGAGGGAGAGAGAAGAGATAACTGTGGGTGAGGAAGTAGTCACAGCTAAAGCTGTAGGACCTTGCACTGGGGCTCCAGGAGGGAATCCCAGGTGCCTGGAAGTGTCATTCTATCCCACAGGCTCTGTGCTGGGGTGGGGACACCTGCCTCTGTCACCCTGTCCTGGAAATGGGCTACTGCTATGGGGGAGTCTCAGTACTGGGGCTTCATGAGGTCAGCTCCCTTGGGCCAGCCATTGCCTTCCCCCTGCCTCCCAGGTGGCCAGAGTTTAGGGTCACTCTGAGGAAGGAAGTTTGGGTAGTTACTTCTCTGTCAGTGCTATTTCTTCTGTTCCTTTGACCAAAGTCTGAAGACAAAGTCTTCAGCTCTGAGCCTCAGTTCCCTTGTCTATGAAATGGAGACACTCCCTACCTCCCAGCGTTGTTGTCAGGATCAGATGAGGAAGGGATGCAAAATGCCAAGCGCACAATTAGGATTCAATAAATGGTCGCTGTTGTAATTATTTATTATTAGCTCAATACTGGTCCCACTTCACCGAGGAAGACCTTCTAGCCCTCCTCTCTCCTCATTTTCCTAAGGCACCAATAGGGATGCTTTTGGCACTTACTGCATCGTTCTCGAACTTGTTTGTGCTCAAACTAGAGTATGTTCCTTGCACTTCTTCTGTTGTCCTCTCCCTCACCCCAGCACCCAAACAGAATCAGGCCTTAAGAGGAACTCAAGGATGGAGAATGGAATGGGATTCAGAAAGGGAGAGAGGCAAAGAGGGAGGGGTCAGGGAAAGACTGAGAAAGGGAAGCAAGAAGGTAGGGAAGGAGGTAGCATTGTCCAGGTGTGAATGGCGTGGCTCTCTGGAAGCACGGGAAGGGGGAAGGATTGCCCAGAGAGGCCATGTTTGGAAGAGGGAAGGATTGCCCAGAGAGGCCATCGTTGGACGGGGGAATGATTGCCCAGAGAGGCCATGTTTGGAAGAGGGAAGGATTGCCCAGAGAGGCCATCGTTGGACGGGGGAATGATTGCCCAGAGAGGCCATGTTTGGAAGAGGGAAGGATTGCCCAGAGAGGCCATCGTTGGAAGGGAGAAGGATTGCCCAGAGAGGCCATCGTTGGAAGGGAGAAGGATTGCCCAGAGAAGCCATCAATGGGGCTGGGATGTCTTCTGCACTCCCTGGGTCCTTTTTACTTCTCCACTAACTCGGATGAAAAGTACAGGCTCTCCTCCTCTTTCCCTGCTTGTCTCAAGGAGGATGGTGCTTCCTAACTTGGCTAATACCTACTCACCCAATCTATCAGCTGATTCTCACAATGTTCTACCATCTACGGAATCTCCTCTGTCTCTGTTAACTCCCCCTCCATCACCTTCACCGGTGACCTCAGGCGAGTCACTTCCCTCTCTCTAGACATGGATCTGCTCATCTCTGAAACTAGGAACTTCAACTAAGTGATCTCTAAAGTCCTTTATTCCCTCTAGGATTCCTTATTTGCTCGTCTTCTCTTGTCAGCCTTGATCTCTACTTCTCAGTTCTCCAAACGACTTAAACCATTGATCATCAATTCTCCTTTCAAAAAAGTATATTTTTTGAGAAAATTTATAAATGTCCACTAGGCTCTAAAGTTTTATAAGAACTTCCTTGACCACTACTTACCCCTAATATGTAAGCTCAGTACCTCAGGTGGTCAATAAATATGTGTTGAATAATTAGACTGATGGATGGATGGATAGAAGGATGGAACTCTTGCCGTCATACACTTTGGGGAGTTATGAAATGCAATGAAACATATTAATAGTTGATTGACTTAAGAAAATCATGGCCATCCTGATTATAATGGCTGTTTGGCATAAACATTTGCAAATGTGTTGTTAAAAAACTACTAAGAAACATTGGAATAACCATTTAAACTCTTATCGATCACCCATCATTTATCTTATCCATTGTCATCTTGTTCAGTTATTCTAATTTGAAATGAGCTGCCCTCTGTCAAGGGGGTGCGTTTTTTTAATCATCCACATACTAAGGAACATCTGGGGATGACAGGGAAGGAAAGGAAGGCAAATGCTGTGGCTGCCTCAAGAGCTGTAACAGGGGTCTCCAAGTCCCCTTTGGGAGAATAGGTGACAGGACATGGCCTGTCTTAATAATGACAACTGCTATTTACTGAGCACTTACTCTGAGCCAGACTCTTGACTCACATTAGCTCACTTAATTCCCCCAACAACTCTCCAAGGAAGATGGTACCATTATTATCAATTTCATCTTATGGACAGGAAACTGAGACTCAGAGAGGTTAAACAACTTGGCTAAGCTTATACAGACAGTAATGGGTAGATCAAAGATTTGAACCCCCAGCCCCATCCTGGGGGCCACACTGACCACCTCAAAGACCAAACCTGGAAACTCCCAAAGAGGTTTGGGGGCTGCCTCCAGGATGCCAGATTCCTTATCCCACCTCCAAATATTTTTGCTGTTTCTTAGACTATGGGACATTTTCAACTCGGCAAAATGGATTTGGAGCCAAGCCAAGAGAGGGAGAGATTCTGAAAGATTTGTGATCTTAACAGTTGTCCTTCATATACATTGATTTTGTTCTCATTATGTCATCTCTCAGGTCTGGGGGCTGCCATGCAGCTCTATTTTATCAGTGTACCCAGGAGTCTTTTGTCTCTGTCATGGATGGAAGAAAGTAGCAATAACAAGGAATCATGGTTCCTTTTAAAGAAACCGTTCTAGATAAGTTTAGGCGACTCAGTTGTGACACTGAGAACTTTTCAGTGAGGACACTTGGAGCTCACCACACACCCCAGTGGATGTTTCCCTTCAAAGCCATTGACTTGGGAAGCCATGTACTTAATCAAACAAATCTGCTCTCAGATTCTGTTTAAAACCCATCTTGTGGCCGGGCGCGGTGGCTCACATCTGTAATCCCAGCACTTTGGGAGGCTGAGGCAGGCGGATCACTGGAGGTCGGGAGTTCAAGACCAGCCTGGCCAACAAGGTGAAACCCTGTCTCCACTGAAAATACAAAAATTAGCCAGGGGTGGTGGCACGCACCTGTAATGCCAGCTATTCGGGAAGCTGAGATAGGAGAATCTCTTGAACCCAGGAAGTAGAGGTTGCAGTGAGCTGAGGTCGTGCCACTACACGCCAGCCTGGGTGACAGAGCAAAACTCCCTTTCAAAAAAAAAAAGAAATCATCTTGTTACTTTATAGTGACTCCGTAGCTTTGATTTCAAACTATCATGCCACTTGATCACTCATTTACTTTCCTATCAGACTTGGCTCCCAGTGACTTCTGGCTACTCCCAAAATATCAGACATATTCTCAAAGGATAAAATTCTGTCTCCATCAAGGTTGATCAGATGCTTCTCTCACTGCCTCAGGCAGCCCCATAAGAAGAATCTGGAGAATGACTGAGCTGTGGCAGGTGAGGGAATGAACCCAAAACTTCCTGACGTGACTGTGTGGAAGGCCAGCAGGCATTTGAATGTGTAAGTTCTGAGCTTTGTTTTTTTAAACAGTCATTGCTTTATAGCCACACTTAGCACAGAGGAATGCAATCCAATGGCTGGAGGAAATCCAGTGGACCCGCCAACCCCAGGTGAGGGCAGAGGTTGAGACTAGCACAGGCTTTTCTGGAAAATGGCCACTCTGGGTGCAGGCCCAAATTGGAGACTAGACTAGGTCTGTGCGTGCTCTTCTCAGCCACCTGCTTCCCCTGGTAACAGGGACTTCCTTTCTTCACTTCCGTCACTGAAGCAGGAAGACGTGAGGCAGTGACCTCACCATGTGTGTACATGGTGATTGAGGTGAGACATCAGGAACTCCACACACCTCCTCCTGGGGTCCAGTGTGACTGGGTTCTCTGGTTCTCTGTCTCCCAATTCTTGCTTCCAGAAGCATCTACTCCTCTCCTCCTAAGGGTCTTGGGCTCTAGGTTTGAGTCAGGTGGGCCATAGAGGAGGAGCAGCAGAAGAGCCAAGAGTAGGAGGAAGAGAGAAGTGGAAGACAGGGAGAGGGGATAAGAGGCAGTGGAGGCAGAGGTGTAGGTAGGAGTTAGGACGGGAGGGGAAAGAGGGAAATGCCTCAATATTCACGACCCTTCCCGCCCACAGCTGAGTGTGCCATCTCCCAGTGGCCATGTCAGAAGGGGAGAGCAAGGACAGCTCGGGCAGCGAGTGCCCCGTGTGCTACGAGAAGTTCCGGGACCTGGAGGGCGCCAGTCGGACGCTGAGCTGTGGCCATGTGTTCTGCCATGACTGCCTGGTCAAGTACCTGCTGTCCACCCGTATAGATGGGCAGGTCCAGAGGACCCTGGTCTGCCCCATCTGCCGCTACGTCACGTTCCTCAGCAAGAAGAGCTCCCGCTGGCCCTCCATGCTGGACAAGAGCTCCCAGACCCTGACTGTGCCTGTGGCCCTGCCCTCCGTGCCCCCACTGGACAGCCTGGGTCACACAAACCCCTTGGCCGCCTCCTCCTCCTCCTGGAGGCCACCCCCGGGCCAAGCCAGGCCGCCGGGCAGCCCGGGCCAGAGCACCCAGCTCCCCCTGGACCTGCTGCCCAGCCTGCCCCGGGAGTCGCAGATCTTCGTCATCAGCCGCCACGGGATGCCCCTGGGGGAGCAGGACAGCGTGCTGCCCCGCCGCAGCCTGGCAGAGCTCTCAGAGGCCTCCCCGGCGCCCCGCTCCGCCCGTGCCTTCTGCTGCCGATCGCGGGCCCTGCTGCTCATCACGCTCATCGCCGTGGTGGCCGTGGTGGCCGCCATCCTGCCCTGGGTGCTGCTGGTGAGGAAGCGGGCATGAGGCACACAGCAGGGAGACCGCCGGGCTGGCCGTGGCCTGGGGTGGGACGGGAGGCCCCACGGCAGCCCTGGTGCCACCAAGCTCCGAAGGGCACGCGGGCAGGCAGAGGGGAGGTCCTGGGCACAGAGAGGGCCCTGGGCTTCCCCGACCCCCGCAGGGAGGCTGGAGCTGACTGCATGGGCGCAGCGTGTTTCCCCTCGTGAATCCTCAGCAGATGCGTTCCCCTTCCATCTAGGCTGGGAAGATGGGTGGTTACTGCCCTCCTGCAGGCTCACCAGCCCTGAGCGGCAGACCTTACCTGCCAGGTGTCCTGCCCAAAGCCAGGTGGGCCCCTCCAGGGACAAGGAAGCCCTGCCGGCAGATGTCCTACTGGGTGGTCGATGGCAGGATCCTCCAGGCCAGAATTCCCACCCAGGATTTGTGGCTTGCCCTAGGGAACAGACAGAAGGGGCGCCCAGAATCTCAGCACTCACCCCTGACCTCCACCACAGTACCCCATCCCCAAGCCCTCCCTGTCCCCAACCTGCCAGCTTAGAAGGGCTTCCCTGAAGGAGAAGCTGATCTCAGAGGCTGCCTCAGAATTTCTGGGAGAATGAACAGAAACTGTTCTTCCCGGAGAGCTGAGGCCAGATCTAGAGACAGGGGTTTGTTGATAGACGCCACCCTAGCAGAGTGCCCCACGGACGGAGCCAGGGGTCTCCCTGAGCCCTCCAGGCCCAAGGAGGGATCCAAACTTTGAGTCCTAGGGTTCTCAAGGGTGGCAGGGAGTGGAGGGGAAGCCTGACAGGCGAGCCTTGAGTCAGCTGAGAACTATGTGGGCAAACGAACCCCTGGGGACTCCCACCTCCCTCCCAGCTGGTCCTCCTCCTCATGACCCAGCCACTCATTCAGAAGCCACACCAGCTGGGCCAGTTTCCTAGGTGGATTGCCAGGCTGGGCTGGGTGAGGAAGGGTGGGGAGGAAAACAGCTATGCTTGTCAGGGACGCCGCCATCTCAACTGACGAATGCTGAGGCCCAGGTGCCATCAGCTGCTCCCCAGGTCTCTTTGCCTGGGGCCCCCAAGTGGGACTATGAAGAGCCTCAGGTTGGGTCTAGCCTGAGTCATTCGGGGATAGCTATTGGCTGTTTATTGAGGTCCGTAAGTCAACCAACGCCTTTCAACGGAAAACAACAAAATCCTCCAGCAATTATCTCAAATAAGTGGCGGCCTGCACCCAGCTGTGCCCACGGTTGAGCTCTCCCAACTTCCCCCAACCTATACCCCTCTCAGCAATTTGCTGTCTGTGGGGGAAGAAATAGCAGTCTACATTTTATCTAGTTCCTAAATGCCTGCAGTGGCGGTCATCTGGGGACCGCTGGGGAATTGGGCCCTACTACAGGGGATATTTGGGACATAGCGAAGCCTGCTTTGAAAGCATTTGTGGGCTTCTCTGTGCTCATTTCAAGATTACAGAAGTGGCCGGGTGCAGAGGCTCACGCCTGTAATCCCAGCACTTTGGGAGGCCGAGGCGGGTGGATCACGAGGTCAGGAGTTCGAGATCAGCCTGGCCAATGTGGTGAAACCCCGTCTTACTAAAAATACAAAAATTAGCCAGGCGTGGTGGCGCATGCCTGTAGTCCCAGCTACTTGAGAGAGGCAGAATATCCGCTTGAACCCGGGAGGCAGAGGTTGCAGTGAGCCAAGATCGCGCCACTGCACTCCAGCCTGGGTGACAGAGCGAGACTCCGTCTCAAAAAAAAAAAAAAAAAAATACAGAAGAGCACAGGTGCTATTGTGGGGAAGGGATACAGATGGATTCCATGGGGAAAATATTTATTATAGGAATAAAAATAATGTTAAATTTGCAAACACTCCAATGAGTCTCTTTTAACCTCAGCCAGGCTGTTTTAAACAGTGTCATGTATTTTTGGGAACCTGGTTCTAGTCTTTTCAGATTCTGTCGTATTTGCCAAAAGTTTCTTTCAAAATACCCTCAGTGTTTTCACATTGTTCAGTGGTGACCTGTAGCTGCAACTTCTTTTATTTTCAGAGAATGCCAAAAGCTATTTTTAAAATAAAGGTATATATTTTCTCAAAGATTCCAGAGACTTTGCAATGTATGTGGGAAGCTCCGAGCCTGGACTTGAAGGACAATTCACTTTAGATGAAAAAGTTTGACGCGGTGTCTCACTCCTGTAATCCCAGCACTTTGGGAGGCCGAGGCAGGTGGATCACGAGGTCAGGAGTTCGAGACCAGCCTGGCCAGCATGGTGAAAGCCCATCTCTACTAAAAATACAAAAAATTGGCCGGGCGCGGTGGCTCAAGCCTGTAATCCCAGCACTTTGGGAGGCCGAGACGGGCGGATCACGAGGTCAGGAGATCAAGACCATCCTGGCTAACCCGGTGAAACCCCGTCTCTACTAAAAATACAAAAAACTAGCTGGGCGAGGTGGCGGGCGCCTGTAGTCCCAGCTACTCCGGAGGCTGAGGCAGGAGAATGGCGTGAACCCGGGAGGCGGAGCTTGCAGTGAGCTGAGATCCGGCCACTGCACTCTAGCCCGGGCAACAGAGCAAGACTCCGTCTCAAAAAAAAAAAAAAAAAAAAATACAAAAAATTAGCCAGGCATGGTGGCGCGTGCCTGTAGTCCCAGCTACTCGGGAGGCTGAGGCAGGAGAATCGCTTGAACCTGGGAGGTGGATGTTGCAGTGAGCCGAGGTCACGCCACTGCACTCCAGCTGGGTGACAGAGCGAGACTCCGTCTCAAAAAAAAAAAAAGAAAAGAAAAGAAAAAAAAAAGAAAAAGTTTGAAATACAAACACAAATGGCTCCTACACTTCTATTCAACCACACTTGCAAATGAAAATTAAAATTCTGCTGGAATGCCATTAAATTAAAATTAAAATTCTGCTGGCATGCCATTTTTCACCTATGAGCTTGTCAAAACCTGGAAGTCTCATAACTCACTCTGCTACTGAAGCTGAGGGAGGCAGGGGAATGGTTAGTGGGAATGCATATTATTAAAATCCCTATCAAGAGCAATGTGACATTATCTACCAAAATTTCTGTCTTGCTCCAGTAATTCCTGTTCTAGAAACATCCTACAGATATACTTGCATGTATGGGCAGCAGCATACAAATGATGCTATATAATTGCAGTGCTGTTTATAAAAACAAAGGATTGGAAAAAACCCTGAATGCTAATCAATAGGGTACTGGTTATTTATCTTAAGATCCAGGAAATATCATGCAGCTGTATAAAAAGAAAAAGAAAAGAGCAAAGAACAAGAAAGGACTCAATGAACTTATACGGAATGTCTCCAGGGTACAATGGAAAACGAGGAAACGCAAGGTGTGGAACACTGGATACTGGATACTACAATTTGTATAGAAAGAGCGAGAAATAGGCCAGGCACCGTGTCTCACGCCTGTAATCCCAGCACTTTGGGAGGCCAAAGCGGGTGGATCACCTGAGGTCAGGAGTTCGAGACCAGCCTGGCCAACATGGTAAAACCTGGTCTCTACGAAAAATACAAAAATTAGCCGGGCATGGTGGTGCACGCCTGTAATCCCAGCTACTAGGGAGGCTGAGGCAGGAGAATTGCTTGAACCCAGGAGGCGGAGGTTGTAGTGAGCTGAGATGGCACCACTGCACTCCAGCCTGGGAGACAGAGCAAGACTCTGTCTCAAAAAAAAAGAAAAAGAAAAAGAAAGAAAGTGGGGGAATAAGAATTTACATTCCTATTTGCTTACTTATGCATCAAAAAAGAGGGAATGCAGGGCACGGTGGTTCACACCTATAATCCTAGCACTTTGGTAGGCCAAGGTGGGAGGATCGCTTGAGGCCAGGAGTTCAAAACCAGCCTGGGCAACATAGCGAGACCCTATCTCTATAAAAAAAAAATAAAAATTAATTACCTGGGTGTGGTGGCACACCTCTGTAGCCCCAGCTACTCAGGGAGTTGAGGTGGGAGGGTCTCTTGAGCCCAGGAGGCTGCAGTGAGCTACAATTGCACCAATGTACTCCAGCCTAAGCAACAGAGTAAGACCTTGATGAGAGAAAGAAAAGAGAAAGACAAGAAGGGTGGACAGGGAGGGAGGGAGGGAGGGAGGAAGGAAGGAAGGAAGGAAGGAAGGAAGGAAGGAAGGAAGGAAGGAAGGAAGGAAGGAAGGAAGGAAACGAGGGAGGGGGAGGGAAGGAAGATGTACAAAAAACTAATAATTCTGACTAGCCATGGAAAGGGATGAGAAAATGATGGAATGGGAAGGGGAGTTTTCGCTTTACCTTTTTTTTTTTTTTTTTTTGAGACGGAGTCTTGTTCTGTTGCCCAGGCTGGAGTGCAGTGGCGCAATCTCTGCTCACTGCAAGCTCCACCTTCAGGGTTCCCGCCATTCCCCTGCCTCAGCCTCCCGAGTGGCGGGGACTACAGGCACCCACCGCCACACCCAGCTAATTTTTTGTATTTTTAGTAGAGACGGGGTTTCACCGTGTTAGCCAGGATGGTCTCGATCTCCTGACCTCGTGATCCATCCGCCTTGACCTCCCAAAGTACTGGGACTACAGGCATGAGCCACCACGCCTGGCCTTACTTTACCTTTTATACCTTTTGATGTTTGAACCAAGTAAATGTATCATTCAAAAACTGAATTGAAAAACTATTAGAAGCTAAAGATATCTTCAGTGCATACACCTGTTGCCAGGTAAGATCGCCCCAAGAACATTCAAGAGCTGCCAAATCACCTGTCCTGTGGTTCGAGTGTCAGCTACTGGCTTAGTGGGGCTGGTTTGTCTGGTTAGAGGTGTGACATCTTATGCTAATAGGTGCCCAAGGAGTAAGGTTTAAAAGGGTAATGTTCTCGGCGTTCCTGAGTTCCTGAGCATTTCTCTGGGCCCCGTCATTGAATGTGCTTGTTTTGATTCCCCTTTCTCTTCTTTTCTTCTTTGTTTTCAAATAAAATCTTTCGTTTTAAGCAACCATCATGGGGTCAGGGCACTACAGGACAATACCGTTACATAGATGGATGGATGGATGGATGGATGGATGGATAAACAGACAGACAGAGGGATGGATGCCTAGGGTTAAACTTAGTTGCTCTTCTCTTCCTTTCCTTGTCCAGAGGCACCCCAACCCCTGCAACACACATACAGACACACACACAGACACAGACACACACACACAGACACAGATACACACACACAGACACACACACACTCGCACAGACACACACACAGACACAGACACACACACAGACACACACACAGACACACACACACAGAGCCACTTCCCATCATCATAATAACCAATAACCTTTAACTGTAACACACACTCACACAGTCTGAGCCTACCAGGCAAGCTTAAAGATCCACAGCATTGCCAGCAGGACCCTGACGAGGGTTGCCAGGATCCTGAGCGGGCATATTAGAGACCTCTGTGCCCCTCAGAAACAGTTCTGTAACCTCTCCCCTCACTGAACCCTGTGTGACTCACAAGACCACTCAGCTGCTATCTCCTTTTGACCTCCTTGTCAGTATACATGTCCTTTTTGGGGCCAGGTGCAGTGGCTCACGCCTGTAATCCCGGCACTTTGGGAGGCCAAGGCGACCAGATCACGAGGTCAGAAGTTCGAGACTAGCCTGGCCAACATGGTGAAATCCCGTCTCTACTAAAAATACAAAAATCAGCTAGGCATGGTGGCGTGCACCTGTAATCCCAGCTACTCGGGAGGCAGAGGCAGGAGTATCGCTTGAACCCAGGAGGTGGACTTTACAATAAGCCGAGATCGTGCCACTGCACTTCAACTTGGGCGACAGAGCGAGACTGTCTCAAAAAAAAAGTCATTTTTCAGGGACACACAATAAACAACTTTGCCTCATCCTTACAACTCCTCACTTTTCTTCATCCTCCTCCTACCAGGACAGATTCACTCCGCAGCTCATTCTCAGCACAAACCACTTGCAGTTCCCAATACGCAGTGGCGTGCAGGCCTGGGCCTTTGCTTACAAGCCTCCCTCCGCCTGAAACACACTCCCCCCACCCCCAAACCCCACTCCACCCCATCTACCTGGAAAACTCCTACCTAGCTCTTTAGAAACAGTAGAGTTCCAGGGTTACTTCTGAAGACGTGCCCACTTCCTTGCTCAGGGGAACTGCCGGCTCCAACGCTGCCTCCCCATCCCCCACAAAGCGTCCCATCGGTGACACTTCCTTATGCTTATCTGGTCACATCTGTCTCCCCCTCAACAAAGTGCTCCTTCAGGGGAGGCTAGATCTTACAGATCTTAGTATCTCCAGTGCCTGAATTTAGTAAACAGTAAGAGCTGGAGAAATATCTGTAGAATGAGTGAATGAATGAATAAACCTGACAGCTTGGTGTCTAGAAAAAAGTTGAGTCCAAGCAACTCTAGGTGTGGAATCTAGCTATAACCCCTGCTTTGCTGTGTCTGGAGCTTCAAAATGATCCTAAAGGGACCTTTCTCAAATCCAGGAAGAGGAATGTGGGCAGCGAGGGAGAGGGCAGTCAGACTAGGCTGCAGGGTGAGGGCAAGGCACCCAACAGACGCGTGTTAAGAGAAAGGGACGGCCAGGCGCAGTGGTTCATGCCTGTAATCCCAGCACTTTGGGAGGCCGAGATGGGCGGATCACGAGGTCAGGAGATCGAGACCATCCTGACTAACACGGTGAAACCCTGTCTCTACTAAAAATACAAAAATTAGCCGGGCGTGGTGGCGGGTGCCTGTAGTCCCAGCTACACGGGAGGCTGAGGCAGGAGAATGGCGTGAACCCAGGAGGCGGAGCTTGCAGTGAGTGGAGATCGCGCCACCGCACTCCAGCCTGGGTGACAGAGCGAGACTCCATCTCAAAAAAAAAAAAAAAAAAAAAAAAAAAGACCATCCTGTCTAACATGGTGAAACCCCATCTCTACTAAAAATACAAAAAAATTAGCCGGGTGTGGTGGCGGGCGCCTGTAGTCCCAGTCACTTGGGAGGCTGAGGCAGGAGAATGGCGTGAACCTGGGAGGCAGAGCTTGCAGTGAGCCGAGATTGTGCCACCTGCACTCCAGCCTGGGCGACAGAGCGAGACTCCAGTTCAAAAAAAAAAAAAAAAAAAAAAACAGAGAAAGGGATGTTCTAACGAGGCTACTGGTCATTTGCATTTGCATGTGTGGACAATTTGTACCCTGCAAACCTTCACACTGTATCAAGCATCATGCTGTACGGACGGTGGGCTGAAGGTTTTTTTATTATTATTATTTTTTTTTTTTTTTGAGACAGAATGTTGCTCTGTCACCCAGGCTGGAGTGCAATGGCGAGATCTCTGCCCACTGCAACCTCCACCTCCCAGGTTTGTGTGATTCTCCTGCCTCAGCCTCCCAAGTAGCTGGGATTACAGGTGCCCACTGCCATGCCCGGCTAATTTTTGTTTTTTCAGTAGAGATGGGGTTTCGCCATGCTGGCCAGGCTGGTCTTAAAACTTCTGGCCTTAACTTCTGACTTAAACTTCTGACCTCAAGTCTGCCTGCCTTGGCCTCCCAAAGTGCTGGAATTACAGGTGTGAGCCACCATGCCCGGCCTGAAGGTTTCATTTTGAGACTCGTATTGAACAGAGGGAGAAAGGAAGGAAGGCTTGGGAGGGTAGGGTGTCAGCAGAGGATACGAGGCTGAGGAAACAGAGAGGGCCTTGGTGGGAAGAGAGGAAGACGATGGGGATACCCGAACAGGAGGAGAGTTGGGAAACTAGTCAGGACAGTAGGAAGAAAGAGAAGAAGTGACAATGTGAAGGCCAGAAGGGCAGGCAAGATAGGAAGGCCGGTACCTTCCGCAGCTCCCTAGGACTTCCAGACCCAAATCAGTTTCAGGGCTGGCTCATGAAAGATGCCTCGTAAATATTTGTTGAAGAGAGTCGCAACAGAGGAATTCTTGCTGAATTTTTCAGTTATGAATAGAATGTAGGGCTACTTCCTTCAGAACATATTTAAGAACACAATTATTTTTAAATCATGAAAACGTATGTTCGTGCTGACCATCCTCTGGGCAGTCCTGGGTATGAGGTCCCCCACCAATTGGGGCTATATATACAGTTCCCAGAAGAGGCCGGGGAGCCAGCCTGCACGGGTTCCCTGTGACTTGCGGGTCCTGAATAACCTTGCACCGAGTTCCTCTCATTTCTCTGTGGCTGAGTTGCCCAATCTGTAAAATGGGGACAGTAATACCAGCAACAACAGGGCCATTTTGTGGATTAAAAGAATTCATGATGTAAAGTGTAGAGAAGAGCGTCCCCACACCCAGCAGGCTCACTACATCTTCGGTATTGTTGTGAAACGCGTGTCCTCTGTCACTGTGACACCTGTGTCATTCATTCAGCAGAAGCCATTCAGCACGGGTGCCTGCTGCACTGCGGCTGCCTCAGAAACCATTTGCAGGGGCCGGGTGCGGTGGCTCACGCCTGTAATCCCAGCACTTTGGGAGACCGAGGCGGGCGGATCACTTAAGGTCAGGAGTTCGAGACCAGCCTGGCCAACATGGTGAAACGTCGTCTCTACTAAAAATACAAAAATTAGCCGGGCGTGGTGGCGGGCGCCTGTAATCCCAGCTACTAGGGGGGCTGAGGCAGGAGAATCGCTTGAACCCGGGAGGCGGAGATTGCAGTGAGCGGAGATCGTGCCATTGCACTCCAGCCTGGGCAACAAGAGCGAGAAGAAAAAGACAAAAAATGAGAGCGAGAGAGAGAGAAAGAGAGAGGAAAGAAAGAAAGGAAAGGAAGGAAAAGAAGAAACCATTTGCAGGTTTCCCCTCCCGCCTGGCTCCTTCGAAGCGTGGTCTGGACCAGCACCTCTCGCAGCACTGGGGGCGCCTTAGAAACGCGGCCTTGGACCTATTTCCGCGTGGGGGCGATCGGTGGCCCCGGTCCTCGCAAGGCTCCCCGCCACCCAGAACCGAATCTCTGGCGGGCCCCGCGGTGCGGTCAGCAGACGCCGAAGTGCAGGGGCGATGGCCGGCGTCGCGATGGAGCTCGTTAAAGGACCGGCACGCTGGCCGCGCCCACGCCACGGGCGGGCGGGGACGGTGAGTGCAGGGACCCAGGCGACCGGCCGGCCAGCCGGCGTCCCCGCGCCTCCTGGCGGCCAGAAGCAGGGCATGCCCTTCCCAAGGTAAGGGGGTGCCGGTCACCCCCGCCCCCCCGGCACCTGGGAGTGAAGGTACCAGGGGGTCTCCTGGGGCCGCTCGTTCCTTCATCACCCCCAGGGGCAGTTGGACCCTGAGCAGCCTTCGCCACTCGCCCGGGGACTACCCTTCCCAGAGGATTCAGCGACAGCACCCGGGTCTCGGAAGGCAGACAGACACTAGGACCCGGAAGAGAGAGTTTTGCAATTCCTCGCAGTTCCCCTCCTAGCCAGTAGGTGACACTAGCCATAAATTTATTTCCCAGTTTACTGCTCGCCCTCAAACTCCGCGCCCCTCTCGCTCCAAGAGACAAAGGTCTCGCGAGCTCTTTCGTAAACTTACAGAACCGGAAGCAGCGTATAGTTCTTTTCCCTTTTGCGGCCATCACCGAAGCGGGAGCGGGTAAGGATTCAGCGGGCAAGCGAGTGTAATCCACAGCCATCCGTTCTTGGGCATGGTGGCTTCTGATCGCGGGGGTCCCGAGAGTCTCCCGTCGGCCGAGTAGCAGCCAGGAAGGGGAGGCCGGGATGTTTTTTTTTTTTTACCTGTTGGTCGCTTAAATCAAGGGCCGCCGGACCGGAAAGGGATGGAGGGACCGGGGATCTGGGGACTCGAAAATGAGTTGAGGAAAGGGAGCCTGTGGAAATAGACTCGAGTCTGGGCAATGTCGTTTCCTAGAGAATAGTCTCTAAGTAACTTCTCGGTAAAGTCTTCACGGAACTTCCAGACCACACTTCCCTATTGGGAGACTTTAGGACCCGAGACGTGTGCAGGCTTTTCCAGGTTCGGGATGGAGGGCCTTACTCATTTTGGAGGAGCTAAATATGTATTCACTCTTAAGCCCGTAGAATATGAACGTTGATTGTACCTTTTAAAACGTGAGGTTATAGTTAAGAGAGAATTGTGTTGCCGGTCTGCTCTGCCCTAATTCAGCAGAGATGTAAGTCCAGTCTTGATTCCCTCAGGCACTACTTGAGGAGTTGGGAAGAATGTAACTAAAAGGTCTTATAACTGGGACACGTGTTTTTGATGCAAGAGTCTTTAGTCCGAAAACATATACGGAAAACACCCGAATAAAACATAAAGTTTCGAGCTTCGGTTGATAGGCCCTTCTGATCAAGCAGTTTTTATTGAAGTTGGAGAACATGACAGTTCCTGTGATTATTCTAGACTATCAAGATAAAATCATTGCGGTTGTTTGGAAACTGGATGATATTTTGGTCATTTAAGAGCCTTTTTAACTTTTTATGTAGCCAAAATGAAATTTAATCCCTTTGTGACTTCCGACCGAAGCAAGAATCGCAAAAGGCATTTCAATGCACCTTCCCACATTCGCAGGAAGATTATGTCTTCCCCTCTTTCCAAAGAGCTGAGACAGAAGTACAACGTGCGATCTATGCCCATCCGAAAGGATGATGAAGTTCAGGTGTGTATCCCTACATGTTCTCGTGGTCTTGATGGATATTTCACGCACTTAGCTTAGAAGAGGGATTGCATTCCTGAGAAAGATGCTTCTAAGACTCTTCCTCCCAAAGAGTGGCGAGATGAGCCAGGGACCGAAAAACAATAAGCCGCTGTTCAGTTTTTAATTGTATTCTTAGGTAAAAATCTCTATTTTCTTTTTTTTTTTTTTTTTTGGAGATGGAGTCTTGCTCTGTCGCCCAGGCTGCAGGCTGCAGTGCGGTGGCGCGATCTTAGCTCACTGCCAGCTCCGCCTCCTGGGTTCACCCCATTTTCCTGCCTCAGCCTCCTGAGTAGCTGGGACTACAGGCGCCCGCCACCACGCCTGGCTAATTTTTTGTATATTTAGTAGAGACACGGTTTCACCATGTTAGCCAGGATGGTCTCGATCTCCTGACCTCGTGATCTGCCCACCTCGGCCTCCCAAAGTGCTGGGATTACAGGCGTGAGCCACCGCGTCCAGCTGAGACAGGGTCTCACTCTTACCCAGACTGGAGTGCAGTTGCATGGTCATAGCTCACTTTTGGGCTCAAGTGATGCTCCCATGTGGGACCTTTTGCTTTTGTAGAGCGGGGTCTCACTTTATTGTCCAGGTTTGTCTCCAGTTCCTGGGGATCATGCCCGAAAATCAATTTTCCCAAACGTCAGATGATGTGGCCATAATTAGGTGACATATAATCAGAACATTGCCTTGGGATTATCCTTTTATCAATACGTTGTGACTACCCAACAGGCTCATTTTGTCTGCTGTCCAGATAGAGCTGATTTATCTAGACAGGAATTGCAATAAAGAGGTAATTCATGCAGAGCCAGAACGGGAGACCAGAGTTTATTACTCAAATCAGTCTCCCGGAAAACTTGGAGACTGGAGTTCTTTTGAAGGATAACTTGGCGGGTGGGGGCCAGGGAGTGGGGCGTGTTGATAGGTCACATCAGAGATGAAGGCATAGGGAGTTGAAGCTGTCTTCTTGCTCTGAGTTGGTTCCTGGATGGGGACCACAAGATCAGATGAGCTGGTTTAGTGATCTGGGTGGCACCAGCGGATCCATCAGTGCAGGGTCTGAAAAAAATACCACGCAAATCTTAGGCTTTACAATGTGTTATCCCTAGGAGCAGTTGGGGAAATTTAGAATCTTTTGGCCCGTAGCTGCCTAGACCATAATTTCTAGTCTTCCAGCCAATTTGTTAGTCCTACAAAGGCAGTCTGGTTCCCAGGCAAGAACGGGGTTTGTTTCAAAGTTAAACTGTAGACTAAGGTCCTCCCAAAGGAGTTAGTTTAGTCTATGTCCAGGAATGAGCAAGGCCGTCTTGGAGGTTAGAAGCAAGATGGAGTGAGTTAGGTCAGATTTTAACTGCTGTCATTTTCTCACTGTTGCAATTTTTGCAAAGGAGGTTTCAGTGTTTGGTCATTGAAGAGGCAGTTGAGGACCAGTAAACAGAATTGCTCCAAATCTAGATTCAGGAGCTGTAATGAAGCGTAGTCTCACGTGATCGTTGGTGCTTACAGGTAAATAATTTGTTGGATCTACTTAGGTGAAGGTTTCTATAAATGACCCTTAGGTGTAATCTGTAGTGCAGCTAGTGATTAAAGAATTCAGGCAGTCTCTAAAGCCATTTACATACACATCATCAATGTTTTTTCATGCTATTTAAATAAAATGTAATGGGTTCACAAATGAACAGTGTGGGTTGAGAACAGCTGTTGGTCCCTGCTATAGTAGTAGTGCTAAACTTGCCAGTAGACCTTGAAAACAGTCATCTCTGTTTTCAATACATATCAATGCAAGAAAGTCATAAACTGGGAAGAAGAATCTGTTCAGAAACACTTGTCCTGACAAACTGAGGACCACTAGGATTCCTGTCCGTTAACCTTTGGGAAAGAATTGGTTTGTTCCCTTAAGCATTTGTTGCTGCCCTGTGACTAGCACTAGGTTGAACACATTAATGGGTTCAGATTTAAATACTCTTGGTCTGTTGCTGCTTTTGAGATGGAGTAACAAACTCCTCGTCAACTTAACTACAAGTTACCAAAGTGAACTCTTTTTTTTTTAACCTTTTAATATAATGATAGGGTGAATGGTGTATGCATGAGTTCGTTTACTTGATTTATAAGGTTCATCTTTTCTTCAAATATTTACTTCTGAATTTGCACTTAGGTTGTACGAGGACACTATAAAGGTCAGCAAATTGGCAAAGTAGTCCAGGTTTACAGGAAGAAATATGTTATCTACATTGAACGGGTGCAGCGGGAAAAGGCTAATGGCACAACTGTCCATGTAGGCATCCACCCCAGCAAGGTAGGTGTTTTTGAGAATGAGAGAAGGAAATTATGGCAATTATTGTTGACATGTGATTGTTTACAGAGCAAGCCCATAGAAATAGTCCTTGGTTTTTCACATGTGCTGGAAAAAAATATATCTTGAAGTAAATACTACTGCACTTCTATTGAAAATTCTAATAACATTTAAAATGTTTCTGAAATCAGAGTGTCTTTAATGGTCATTATGTTTCTGTTAGTTTGTTTTTGAGACAGGTTCTTGCTCTGTCACCCAGGCTGGAGTGCAGTGGCACAATCTCTGCTCACTGCAGCCTCCGCCTCCCAAGTGCAAGTGATTCTCCTGCCTCAGCCTCCTGAGCAGCTGTGACCACAGGCATGCACCGCTACCCCTGGCTAATTTTTGTACTTTTTACTATAAAATTGCACCATGTTGGCCAAAGGTTTCACTGGGTTGGCAAGGCTGGTCTGGCCTCAGGTGATCTGCCTGCCTCAGCCTCCCAAAGTGCTGGGATTATTGGCATGAGCCACCATGCTCATCCCATCGTGTATATTAAATGTGTTTTTTCTTCAAAGGCTATTAGTAAGCTGATTAACAATCAATAATTCATAGATCTTAAAATTTGGGAAGTAGGTTTTTGTAAGATGAAATGGCACTTTGGCCCTGGTTTTTCTTTTTTGAGACAGAGTCTGGCTCTGTGGCCCAGGCTGGAGTGCAGTGGCGTGCAAGCTCCACCTCCCGGGTTCACACCATTCTGCCTCAGCCTCCGGAGTAGCTGGGACTACAGGCGCCCACCACCATGCCCGGCTAATTTTTTGTATTTTTAGTAGAGACGGAGTTTCACCGTGTTATCCTTAGCTAGGATGGTTTTGATCTCCTGACCTCGTGATCCGCCCACCTCTGCCTCCCAAAGTGCTGGGATTACAGGCATGAGCCACCGCGCCCAGCCAATAAATGTAATTTTTAAGCCTCAGAGAAGTCAAAAGCCTGGTAGAGTAAAACATCTGTATATCTCTGACCTAGAATTCTCTATTAAAATTTTGCTACGTGTTCTATGTCCATTTTCTCCGCCCCCAGTGAATTTACTAAAAAAAGATCGTGAACTTACCTGTAATTATTTCAGTATGTATCTCTCAAGAGCAAGGACTTTCCCATTCCTTAACCTACTCCAGTTATATTTTTCGCTTCCCAACACCAGAAAAGTTGTTTTAAAGGTCACCAATCTTGGGCTGGGCACGGTGGCTCAAGCCTGTAATCCCAGCACTTTGGGAGGCCGAGACGGGTGGATCACGAGGTCAGGAGATCGAGACCATCCTGGCTAACACAGTGAAACCCCGTATCTACTAAAAATACAAAAAACTAGCCGGGCGAGGTGGCGGCGCCTGTAGTCCCAGCTACTCTGGAGGCTGAGGCAGGAGAATGGCATAAACCCGGGAGGCGGAGCTTGCAGTGAGCTGAGATCCAGCCACTGTACTCCAGCCTGTGTGATAGAGCGAGACTCCGCCTCAAAAAAAAAAAGTCACCAATCTGGTAGCAGATTGTCTTTTTGTACTGCACATGTCAGTGCAGCATGTGACAGTCGATCTTTTAGTAACTCAGTAATCATCTTCTAATGAGTATCCCAAACTTGGCATGTTCAAACCATCATAGTGTATGTCAGCTCTCTATCTTCCTAATTGCTTAGACCAAAATGTCATTAAACATTTTTTTTAATACGGGTTCTTGTAGTGTTACCCAGGCACTGGTCTCGAACTCCTAGCCAGAAGCTATCTTCCCACCTAGGCCTCCCAAAGTGTTGGGATTATAGTCATGAGCTGCCTTGTCCAACCAAAAATGTCATTTTGACTGATTTATTATATACCTCACATCAGTCTATACGATCTGTCTCATTATAATACCTAGAATTCTGTCTGCCCTTTGCCATCACATTGGCCTGTAAGACCTTAACTGATTTGGCCGGGCGCAGTGACTCACGCCTGTAATCCCAACACTTTGGGAGACGGAGGCAGGCAGATTACCTGAGGTCAGGAGTTCAAGACCAGCCTGATCAACTGGTGAAATCCCATCGCTACTGAAAATACAAAAAAATTAGCTAGGTGTGGTGGCGGGCGCCTGTAATCCCAGCTACTTGCGAGGTTGAGGCAGGAGAATCACTTGAACCTGGAAAGCGGAGGTTGCAGTGAGCCACTGTTGTGCCATTGCACTCCAGCCTGGGTGACAGAGCGAGACTTCCATTTCGGGGAAAAAAAGACCTTAACTGATCTTCCCTTACTTCTGACATCTTTTCCATTCTGTATGTTCTAGTCTGCTCGCCTCCTAGCAACTTGGTAGAATTAGAAATTCTAGGAGCCCAGGCCTACTGAGGCAAAATTAGGGCTTTTGACCCAGGTGTCTGTTTTTAATAAGCCCTCCAGTTGATTCTTATTCAAGTGTGAGAAACACACCTGTGAAACTTGATAATTGCCTGCCTTTGAACCTTGCAACTTGCTGTTCTCTTCCAGATACCTATCCATAGATAAATTGCTTAGCACTTTAGGTCTCTGTTCAAATGTAGCTTTATCAGTAGGACTTTGCCTGATCACTCAAAGCCCCTCGGCCTCCTCACACTTGCCGCCTTTCTCTATCAAAGTGATGTCGATTCATTTGTACATGTTTTCAGGCTCCCTATACTAGAATATGAGTTCAGCAACTGGAGATTTTTGTTCGGTCAGCATGCTGTATTTCCAGCGCCTCTCTTCACCCTTTCCTTGCCTTCACAAAACTAAAGTTTATCATAATTTGGATGTCTTTTAGGATTTGAACTGTGGGAATAAGATCTATATTGTCATATTCTCACTAAAGATTTTTCTGGTGGAATTATGTATGGATACCTTTAATTTCTAACATTAAAATTCTGAAGTTACTTTATTATATTTTTCTGTTTTGGGGTGGGGTTTTTTTTGTTTTGTTTTGTTTTGGACAGAGTTTTGCTCTTGTCGCCCAACCTGGTGCAGTGGTGCGATCTCGGCTCACTGCAATCCTGTGCTTCCCGGGTTCAAGCAATTCTCCTGCTGTAGCCTCCTGAGTAGCTAGGTTACAGGCATCCGCCACCACACCTACTGTTTTGTTTGCTTGTTTTTTGAGATGAGTTTCACTCAATCGCCCAGGCCGGAGTGCAATGGGATGATCTCAGCTCATTGCAGCCTCCGCCTTCCGGGTTCCAGAGATTCTCCTGCCTCAGCCTCCCAGGTAGCTGGGATTACAGGAATGTGCCACCATGCCCAGCTAATTTTTGTATTTTTAGTAGAGAAGGGATTTCACCATGTTGGCCAGGCTGGTCTCGAACTCCTGACCTCAGGTGATCCACCCGCCTCTGCTTCCCAAAGTGCTGGGATTGGGGGCATGAGCCACCGCACCCAGCCTGAAGTTACTTTAGAAACGAATGTATATGCCAGCTTGTAAAACTGGAGTGAGAAGAGCAGAATCTTATTTCTCAATGAAAAACACATTTTATAATGAAGCACAGAAGAGGCTATGATAAGAATTATTGATGCCATCTTGCCTTTTTCTCCTTTGTTGGTAGGAAATTAGTAAATAAGCCAGGTTTGATGGCTAAAGAGTAATTTCTGGAATTTTTTAAAAGTTAACTCTTATTTAGGCATCAACCTACCCCAGGTGTGAGAAATGGTATTGCATGTTGGGCTTTCCCATGTGTTTTAGTGATTATTTAAAGCTTGGGAGTGTTTTTCTTATTTTTCTGCAGGTAGTTATCACTAGGCTAAAACTGGACAAAGACCGCAAAAAGATCCTTGAACGGAAAGCCAAGTCTCGCCAAGTAGGAAAGGAAAAGGGCAAATACAAGGAAGAAACTATTGAGAAGATGCAGGAATAATCTTATATAAAAGCTTTGATTAAAACTTGAAACAAAGAGCCTGTGTTTTGTGTGTGGTGATTTATGACACTCCCTAGTTTTCAGTGGATTGGTCTCTTACCTCTGTTTTGTCAGTCTAAATTTTTCTGAAATCAGGACTGATAAATTTTTTTTTTATAGTGGGCAGCAGCATTTGAGGATATATCAGTACCTGGAGGGGTCTCATTGAGAAGAAGGCCTATAAGAAAAGCTAGTTGGAAATACTTCCTCTTGAACCTGTTTCTTAACTTTCTTACTATAGATAGGTTGCTATATAGACAGCCTATATTTTTTAACTTACTGTATATAAAAGTTTGTATTGCCATTGGATAGGAAGTCTTGCTTTCAATAGGATAAGAAGCTTCTTTGACTTCCTATAGCATCTAGATCACTTCAAGCTGTTCGTCTAGATTGAGAGATCTCAGGTTCAGGTTCTCTGAGGGACCCATGGGCCCCCTTTACCTTGTTTTCTGCACAAGTGCTGGGTGAGTGCCATCAGACCAAAACCTAACACATCTTTAGGTTGAAATATGAACTAAACCGCAGCTTCGTCAGGATGAAGTGATGAGGTGGCAGCAGTGTGTGTGTTCCTGCCGTTACTCATTTTAAGGATCTAAACAGGATACCTGAAGCCAGTTTACTTTCCAGGCTCAAGTTAAGTCACTGGCTTGGACAAGGTCGCAGCTGTCATCTGGGTGGACAGCGCTGCAGGGTGCCCGCAGTGCTGTCCTGGCCGGGCAAAGCCTGGAGTGAAGAGCGGTGGCTCCTCCGATCCGCGTTGCCTCGAGGGGGCGGGGCTTCCGGCTGGCTCTGACCGGCTTCCGGCGGGAGGTGGGGCGGCGCTGCTGCTGCTCGCGGGCTTCTGGGTGGAGGGGATTCAGACGCAGCGTCTGGTGTATCTCTCTTTCCCGATCTTCCACAGTCTGCGGCTCTTTTCTCCACGGCGCACCCGCCTCAGCGGTTCAGCCCTGAGCTGGCTGGCGGACGGGCGTGGATCCAAGCGGTGGGAGCAGTCTGCGAAGTCAGGATAGGAAAGCAACACAAAGGAGGCGACGCCCCAGCCCGGTCGTCAGGAATAAGTGGCGTGCCCGGTGGTGTGGACGGTGCGGGGACACTGTACTAAGTGCCTTATCTGCATTGTCATTGAATCTTCATAGCAATCGATTGTCATGGGTACTGGTCCTCTCCCCGGATTGTAGATGAGGAAACTGAGGCTCCAGTAACTTTGCTTTAGTCAGTAAATGGTAAGAGTCAGAAAATGAGTTCCCAAGCGTAGACTCGGCCATACCGCTGCTCTGCCTTGCTAATGACAGTCTACCTGTAAGCGACATTTTTGACTCAATGTCCTTTGAACACCTTTTGTGCTCAGCTCTGTATTCGTGGGCCCTCCAGAGGGGGTACAGGCAGGCAGAGAGCTCCGTCCCTACTTTTTAGGTTGCATACATCTGAACTGGTCGACTGCAGATGCAAATCAGAGTGCTCCTGTGAGTGTGGTACAGGTTGTTGAGATGAAGGCAAGATGGCAATCAGCTGAAGTTACTGAATAAGTCGGGAAGGAGGCTGATTTCAGCTGGCTGGGATTGGGAAGATCAATGCGAGGACATTCCAAGTCGTAAACAGCCGAGGCAAAGACTCACAGGTGGGTGAAGGGGGTAAACATGGCTTTGGAAATATTTCCAGTTTTCTCTGACCATCTCGTTTATCACTTAGCCGTTTATCACTTAGCCGTCAGCACAGATCACACCAGGAAGCTGATTGATTTACGATCACATTTCTTTCATGTTGCTTTGGAAAAGATACTGAAGCCTCAGGCAACATAATGAGACCTCGTCTCTACCAAAAAAAAAAGAGAGAAAAAAAATCAGCGGGGCCTGGTGACGCATGCCTGTAGTCCCAGCTACTCGGGAGGCCGAGGTGGGAGGATGCCTTGACCCTGGAAGCCGTGATCATGCCACTGCACTCCAGCCTGGGTGACGAAGTGAGACCCCTCTCAAAAAAAAAAAAGGTACTGAAAGCTTAGAAATCTGCAGGAGTGGGCAAGATGAATAGGTTAGTAGGTCCCGACATCCTGGGCTGCATGCGGCCCACAGGCCACAGGTTGGACAAGCTTGATCCAAAGGAAGATGCCGCCTATTACAGCCAGTTATTGCGAGGCAGCAATGCCGCCAGTGCAGCCAGAACATCGCCTTTTCCAGAAAGCCAGAAATCGAGGCCGGGCGCGGTGGCTCACGCCTGTAATCCCAGCACTTTAGGAGGCCGAGGCGGGTGGATCACGAGGTGAGGAGACCGAGACTATCCTGGCTAACACGGTGAAACCTCGTCTCTACTAAAAATACAAAAAACTAGCCGGGCGAGGTGGCGGGCGCCTGTAGTCCCAGCTACTCTGGAGGCTGAGGCAGGAGAATGGCGTGAACCCGGGAGGCGGAGCTTGCAGTGAGCGGAGATCGAGCCTCTGCCCTCTAGCCTGGGCAACAGAGCAAAACTCTGTCTCGAAAGAAAAAAAAAGGCAGAAATCGAGATTTTTATGTGAAATCTCCCAATCTGTAAATATAGGTGAAACATTGCTTTTTTTTTTTTTTTTTTTTTTTTTTTTTGAGACGGAGTCTGGCTTTGTCGCCCAGGCTGGAGTGCATGCATTGGCACGATCTCGGCTCACCGCGAGCTCCACCTCTCGAATTCACGTCGTTATCCTGCCTCAGCCTCCTGGGACTACAGGCTCCTGCCACCACACCCAGCTAATATTTTGTATTTTTAGCAGAGATGGGGTTTCACCGTGTTAGCCAGGATGGTCTCGATCTGACCTCGTGATCCGCCTTGGCCTCCCAAAGTGCTGGGATTACAGGTGTGAGCCACCACACCTGGACAAATCATTCAGATTTTTAAAAATCACTAGATGGACCAACCAAAATAGGTCTATTAGACAATTGTGGACTTTGGACTCTACTGTAGAATTTCATGGTATAGTAAGGACTGGATCTCTTACTAAAGACTGAGATTCTACATCTTTTGGTTATAAATTGTTTCTAGCCTGTTGCCTTCATTCTTCTTTCTTTTTTTTAAGTTTTTTTATTTTTAGAGACAGGGTCTCACTATGTTGACTAGGTTAGTCTTGAACTCCTGGCCTCAAGCAGTCCTCTCACCTTGGCCTCCCAAAGTGTTAGGATTACAGGCATGAGCCACTGTGCCCAGTTGCCTTCACTATTTTATAGAATGAAGATGAGACTTTTCCTTTCTTTGCGGTCCCCTGAAGGGAATCAAACAGCAACCAATACAGCACTCAAGTTCTGAGAGATGCTGGTTTCAGAAAGGAATCTGGAAGGTGCTCTTTCTGGACTCCATTGAATACCTTGTGGTTTCAAGTCTGTTAGAACTAGTAGGACCGGCCGGGTGCGCTGGCTGTACATGCCTATAATTCCAACACTTTGGGAGGCCAAAACAAGCAGATCACTTGAGGCCAGAAGTTCAAGGACCAGCCTGGCCAACATGGCAAAACCTCATCTCTACTAAAAATGCAAAACATTAGCCAGGCGTGGTGGTGTACCCCGGTGTTAAAAAAAAAAAGCTAGTAAGACCGTGGGATGGTAATAGATATTCCTTGGGAAACAAAGTCGCGTGTCAATGATTGAATGGTACTGGTGGATGAAACAAAGAAGCTGGTTTCTTTACTGCAGGACTTCTCAGAGCCTTTTTTTGTTTTTCAAAACAGGCTGTCACTCTGTCACCCAGGCTGGAGTGCAGTGGCACAATCTCGGCTCACCACAACCTCTGCCTCCTGGGTTCCAATGATTCTCCTGCCTCAGCTTCCTGAGTAGCTAGGACTACAAGTGTGCACCACCATGCCTGACTAATTTTTGTATTTTTAGTAGAGACAGGGTTTCACCATGTTGGCCAGGCTAGTCTGGAACTCCTGACCTCAGGTGATTTGCCCACCTCAGCCTCCCAAAAGTGCTGAGATTACAGGTGTGAGCCACTGTGCCCGGCCTCGGAGCCTTTAAAATGTCAGTTTGCAGAAGATCTTGAACACAGGCTTAGAGTAAAGAACAATTTTGCAAATGTGCAGTTTCTTCATTTCTGCAAGGCATAGCTTTGGCCAGGCCCACTGCCTAAGGCCTGTAATCCTAGGACTTTGGGAGGCTGAGGCAGGTGAATCACTTTAGCCCAGGAGTTCGAGACCAGCCTGGGTTTTTTGCAACATGGCAAAGCCCCATCTCTATAAAAAATACAAAAAAAGAAAAAGAATGCAAATGCATATTTTTCACATTTTAAATTTTGGATGTGTCTTATCAATACATTCATTTAATACACACTGTTTTTCCTCTCAAAAGAAAGTTATTGAGTTAGTGGTTTTACAGTCAGTAATGTCTTAGAATCAGGAATATTCATGATTAACCAGCAATGCTGAGGAAGGGAGTTTGAAGCCCTTTTAGCGGAGGACCTTCAGGACCTGGAAGTACGCCCCGCTTAACTGAGACTCTTGCTCAGCTTTGAAAAATTTCCATCTTTGTCTGCTTCTCAGGATTCTGCCCTGCCCCTCCGCTCCGCATCTGACAGCTGGGATCTTGGGATCCTGTTTTCCTAAGCTTGCTGGAATTCCTGCAGTCCTCATATGAACTCCCCTGGCCTCATCACCATCCTGTCTTAGGGCTGTTCTAACTAAGGAATCCCGGTTTAGACAACTGAGTATCAAGTTCTCCCCTTAAGGAATTATCTGATCACAGTGGCATGTAGACTCCATTTGGGGTATCTCTTTTCTGCAGGATCATCTCCTGACATATCTCCATGTACACAGACATAATATTTCCATTGGAAACAGATCCTGCCATCCCTGTTAGGAGTCATCAAGCCTGTGCTCAAGTTCACTTGGACTCTGCTTTATTCTGGAAATATTAATACACAGGCTACAGCTCTGGCAGCGTCAAAACTGGCCAGACCAACAGACCCCCCCAGGAAAGCAAAACTCCTTTCCCTCACCCATGAAGCTGTACTCATCTTGTTGGATATGAGACCTATTTCTTATTTCTTCCATTTATTCACCTGACTCGCTTTCAGAGTCCTCTATGCCGCATGCCTTCATTTCTGATGCCCTCTCTTGTCTCTTCCGCAGTCCTGCTGAGGCTGCTCCTAATCCCAGGCCCCAAGACTGTATGGTCCCTGTGGCAGCAGCCAGTGTTGTCTCAGGAAGCAACAGCATTTGAAGATATGACCAAATACTGGAATTATTTAGAAGCCTCTCAAAAGGATTGCTACAGAGACACAATGCTGGACAGTTACAAGAACACGGTCCCACAGGGTAAGGACTCAGAATCTTCCTTTATTAATCTTGTGAACAATTGTCAAGAGGAAACCGTCGTTTAAAAATATTCCCACAGTAGGCCGGGCGCGGTGGCTCACGCCTGTAATCCCAGCACTTTGGGAGGCTGAGGCGGGCGGATCATGAGGTCAGGAGATGGAAACCATCCTGGCTAACACGGTGAAACCCCGTCTCTACTAAAAATGCAAAAAATTAGCCGTGCGTGATGGCGGGCGCCTGTAGTCCCAGCTACTCGGGAGGCTGAGGCAGGAGAATGGCGGGAACCCGGGAGGCGGAGCTTGCAGTGAGCCGAGATGGCGCCACTGCACGCCGGACTGGGCGACTGAGCAAGATTCCGTCTCAAAAAAAAAAAAAAAAAATTCCCACAGCTTTCTTCTTGATTCACGCAAAATTAGGACAGACTCTTCTACCCATAAACATTTTTTTCTTTTTCTTTTTTTTTTGGAAACAGTCTCCCTTTGTTGCCCAGGCTAGAGTGCAGTGGCGCAATCTCAGCTCACTGCAACCTCCGCCCTCCGGATTCAAGCAATTCTCCCTGCCTCAGCCTCCCGAGGAGCTGGGATTGCAGGTGCCTGCCACCACACCTGGCCAGTTTTTGTATTTTTAGTAGAGACGGGGTTTCACCATGTTGTCCAGGCTGGTGTCAGACTCCTGACCCCAAATGATCCACCCACCTCGGCCTCCCAGGGTGCTGGGATTACAGGCTTGAGCCACTGCGCCCGGCCAAGAATTTGTTTCTGCTGATCATGGGAAGGCTCAGAAGCAATGCCTGGTACAAATTTCAATTTAAGAGTTTGCTGTTATTATGTGGTACCTTTTAGCAATGTTCTCCCATTTATATTATTTTAAAGCGTACTGACGGTAAGATTTTAGTCTTCTGTTTATCCTCTCTCCTGTTCAGTTAATGAAAACCAGTTGATTAGGTTTCATGCTATAAGCTAATGGCTTCGTTGTTTTTTCTGTTTGCCTAAAGTCTAAAACCTCTACATATTTGTGATTTAACTGATGTCAAATTCTATTGCTATGCTATGGTTTTGGATGGTGCCAGTTGGCTTTCTAATTGCTTTTTACTATTACTCTATTATCATTCTTCCATATAATCATCTTCAAAAATTATATGAAAGAATTAATGAGGAACTTTAGAGGGAAAGTCTTCCAGGTGGGAGTGTCAGTGAATTTAACTTTGTTCTCTTTTTTTCCTTTCTTAGGATCCTTCTTACAGTTCTCCATGATGCCTCAGAGAGCTGGAAATGATCCACCTGGTGTTTCAAATGTGAATGAAATGGAAATGGAGATAAGTAACATGAGAGAAAAGTTTCTTATGAGTGTAACAAAGTTAGTAGAAAGCAAAAGTTACAACAGCAAGGTATTTTCCAAAGAAAAGTACTTTCAAACAATAAAGGAAGTTAAAGAAGCTAAAGAAAAAGGGAAGAAGTCATCACGTGATTATCGCCGTGCAGCAAAATATGACGTGATCTCTGTACAGGGCACAGAGAAACTGATAGAGGCTACTCATGGAGAACGTGATCGAATACGGTATTATGTACATAAAGAAGAGTTGTTTGATATTCTTCATGATACACATCTCAGTATTGGACATGGTGGGCGGACACGCATGCTCAAGGAGCTGCAAGGAAAATATGGGAATGTCACCAAAGAAGTTATTGTCTTATATCTGACTCTGTGTAAACAGTGCCACCAGAAGAACCCAGTACTCAAGAAAGGTCTTCCGCCCAAGCCCATGACTTTTAAGGACATTGACTCCACATGCCAAGTTGAAATACTTGACATGCAGTCAAGTGCCGATGGTGAGTTCAAGTTCGTTTTATACTACCAGGACCACTTGACCAAGTTTATTATTTTACGGCCATTAAGAACCAAACAGGCCCGTGAGGTGGTCAGGGTCTTGTTAGATATTTTCACAATTCTTGGTACACCTAGTGTGTTAGACTCTGACAGTGGCGTTGAGTTCACAGACCAGGTTGTTCAGGAGCTCAGTGAGCTGTGGCCAGACCTAAAGATTGTGTCTGGTAAGTACCACCCTGGCCAAAGCCAAGGCTCCCTGGAAGGAGCAAGCCGTGATGTGAAGAACATGATAAGTACCTGGATGCAGAGTAACCACTCATGTCACTGGGCCAGAGGCCTCCGATTCATGCAGATGGTGAGGAATCAGGCTTTCGATGTTTCCTTGCAGCAAAGTCCATTTGAGGCAATGTTTGGTTGTAAAGCCAAATTTGGGCTATATTCCTCAAACTTGCCCCGGGAAACTGTGGCTACTTTACAAACAGAAGAAGAGCTAGAAATTGCTGAAGAACAGCTAGAAAATAGCCTTTGGATCAGGCAGGAAGAAAGAGTTGAGATTGGAGCAGACAGATCTGATATGGATGATGACATGGATCCCACTCCTGAAGCTACAGAACCCAGCACCTCACAAGGGGCTTCCGGTCTCCACTGCTGGTGAACAGATGGCTGCTGGGTGGACAGTCACAGGTGTCTCTCTCAGCATAGTCATCTGAGAACTGTTGCCAGAGGCCCTGGGGGAATGGATTGAAGGCTGCACTCTCAGGTCAAGTTGTACATGGTAGTCCTTGTTCAAAAAGGGAAAAGTTTGGGTCTGTGTATTTATTCTTAGGGCTACCATAAAAAATTACCACAATCTGGCCGGGCGCAGGACTCATGCCTGTAATTGCAGCACTTTGGGAGGCCGAGGTGGGCAGATCACTTGAGGTCAGGAGTTCAAGACTAGCCTGGCCAACATGGTAAAACCCTGTCTCTACTAGAAATACAGAAATTAGCCAGGCTTGGAGGCGTGTGCCTGTCATCCCAGCTAACCGGGAGGCTGAGGCAGGAGAATCACTTGAACCCAGGAAGCAGAGGTTGCAGTGGGCCGAGACCATGCCACTGCACTGCAGCCTGGGTGACAAAGCAAGACTCTGTCTCAAAAAAAAAAAAAAAAAACCACCACCTGGGTGACTTAACAGAAATTGAGTCTCACAGTTCTGGAGGCCCAAAGTCTGAAATTAAAGTGGTTAGTAAGGTAGGTTCTTTCTGGAGGCTCTGGCGGAGAATCCATTCCATGCCTTTCTCCTTTCTCTAGTGGCCATCGGCAATCCTTGGCATTCCCTGGCTTGTGACAGCGTAAGTCCAGTCTCTGCTTCTGTCTTCGTGTGGACTTCTCCCCTGTGTTGTGTGTATTCTCTCCTGTCTCTTGTAAAGACATCACTGGACACCAAACCCATGTCACTGGATTTAGGGCCCACTCTAATGAGGATGATCTCATCTCGAGACCCTTACCTTAATTAGATCAGCAAATACTCTTTCCAAGTAAGGTGACATTCACAGGTACTAGGGACTTGAACTTGGACTTATCTTTTTAGAGACAGGGTCTCCTTATATTGCCCAGGCTGGTCTCAAACTCCTGGGGTCAAGGGATTGGCCTCCGAAAGTGCTAATATTACAGGTGCATGCCACCACACCAGCCAGGACTTTTTTTTTTTTTTCTTTTTTTGAGATGGAGTCTCACTCTGTTGCCCAGGTGGGAGTGCAGTGGCACAATCTGGGCTCACTGCAGCCTCCACCTCCCCAGTTCAAGCAATTCTGCCTCACCCTCCTCAGTAGCTGGGACTACAGGCGTGCACTGCTATGCCCAGCTAACTTTTTTTTTTTTTTTTTTGGAGACAGAGTCTCACTCTGTTGCCCAGGCTGTAGTGCAGTGGCATGATCTGGGCCCACTGTGACCTCTGCCTCACAGGTTCAAGCGATTCTCCTGCCTCAGCCTCCCAAGTAGCCAGGACTACAGGCACGCACCCCCACAAACCCAGCTAATTTTTGTATTTTTTAGTAGAGACGGGGTTTCACCATATTGGCCAGGCTGGTCTCAAACTCCTGACCTCGTGATCCACTCGACTCAGCCTCCCAAAGTGCTGGGATTACAGACGTGAGCCATCGTGCGTGGCTGGACTTACCTTTTTAAGAGACACAGTTCTACTCATTGTAGTCAATAGAAGAATATGTCTGCAAAACAAGAACTGATGGGGTCTCAAGAATGTAAAGCTGGTGGGACTGCCCTAGATACATCTAACATATATTCCTGCCCCTCAGACACATACCCTAAAACATGGAGGCATCACAGGAAAATAAGCAGATGAAGGAAGGCCAGGCACGGTGGCTTATGCCTGTAATCCCAGCACTTTGGAGGCTTAGGCAGCCGATCACTTGAGGTCAGGAGTTCGAGACCCGCCTGGCCAACATGGTGAAACCCCGTCTCTACAAAAAAAATATTAGCCGGGCACGGTGGCGTGCACCTGTAATCCTAACTACTCAGGAGGCTGAGGTGAGAGGATCCCTTGAACCCAGGAGGCAGAGGTTGCAGTGAGCCAAGATCACGCCACTGCACTCCAGCCTGGGCGACAGAGCACAGCTCCATCTCAGAAAAAAAGTAGATGAAGGAAAAGTAATGGGAAGAAAAGAGGTTCATCTAAGATGCCATAGAGACTGGCCACCTTACCAACTGGGCTGTTTCCCGCTTCAGGAGAAACCATATGTGTCATCCCTTAGAGCATTATGCACAGAGAATTGTGTAACTGCATGAAACATATATTAAAATTCGGTCAGAAGTAAGATATGACTGGAATTTGGGTATGCGTCTGCCACTTGTCTGTGTCTCAAGCACTTAAAAACATATCCTATTCCTGGCACAGTTCAGTGCATTTCGGGAAGTGACCAATAGGGAAACAATCAAGGTTTCTGGAACAAAATGCAAGAGTTGGCCTGAGATCACTGCTCTACCTAGAGAGGAGTAGGGCAAGGCCAGTCTGGGTCAGGGTTCAGAGTAAGGATGACTGACCCAGCCACAGGGGAGGACAGTGCTCAGGACCTGTGTACTCCTACGTTCCCTATGCCTAAGACACATGCCCAGCCCATGGAAGGTGTTCAGTGAATTGAATGAATAAATGATTCTACAAAAATGGGCACAGGGAAGGAGAAAGGGCCTACAGTCTTTTATTCTTTTTATTTTATTTTTATTTTGAGATGGAGTCTCGCACTGTCGCCTGGGCTGGAGTGCAGTAGCACGATCTTGGCTCACTGCAACCTCCGTCTTCCAGGTTCAAGCGATTCTCCTGCCTCAGCCTCCCGAGTAGCTGGGATTACAGGCGCCCACCACCACGCCCGGCTAATTTTTTTTATTTTTAGTAGGCACGGGGTTTCACTATGTTGGCCAGGCTGGTCTCGAAAGCCTGACCTCATGATCCACCTGCCTCAGCCTCCCAAAGTGCTGGGATTACAGGTGTGAGCCACCGTGCCCAGCCAGTCTTTTATTCTTTATACAGGTGTCCTTCCTGCATATCCCAGAGCCATCTAAGACCCATCCTGATTGTTACTAATGCCAGTTCCCTCTTCTGTAAGGGGCAGTAACATGCCAGTGCTGCCTACCTCACAGGATTGTCCTGAGAGACAAGCGAGATTCTGCATGTGAAGGAGCTTTCTCTCTGAATGGTGAAGTTCTACGATGCGACTCATCTTTGCCGCAAGCAGACCCTGTCCTCCACGTGAGAGTGGGAGACCTCTGCTCACTGCCATTTCTTCTCAGATTCAGCAGTGTGAAGTTGGCAGGGATCCAGGGAAGCCGCATTATTATTACATAGGAAGTGACATCACTTCCCAGCTTGTTTTGGGGGGCCAAAATCTTGCTCTGTTCTTGGCCAGCACCTTACTTTCCATCCCCCTTCCAACCCATTGTCTTTCTTTGTAACTCAGCCCAACAGGTCTGGGAGGCCCAACTTTGACTGAGGATGTTACCTTCCCCTCCCCAATGCTGACCTCCTCCCTCCTAGTTACTTGGCATACCGGGAACCACATCATCAACTCGTGGGTAAAAGGTGACACATGAGCCATAACACTGCTTGGTTTCCCAGAGATGCCTGCAAATAACCAAGGTTTCCAGGAGCTGCCAGATCACTCTTCCTCTTTTGCATCTTAATGTTGGCAGTAGGAAAGAGTGAGAGGTGGATTCCTGGACCCAGTCTGGCCTGCATTATTTTAGCATCTGGAATAGAGGTCACCAACCGGTGTGCCACAAGCTAGTCTCAGCTTGCAAATATATTTTGTCCACATAATATTTTTATTTTTATTTTTGTTTCCAAACAGAGTTTCACTCTTGTCGCCCAGGCTGGAGTGCAGTGGTGCCATCTCGGCTCACTACAACCTCCATCTCCCGGGTTCAAGTGATTCTGCCTCAGCCTCCCGAGTAGCTGGGATTACAGGCGCCCGCCACCATGCCCGGCTAATTTTTTATTTTTAGTAGAGACGGTGTTTCGTCATTTTGGTCAGGCGGGTCTCGAACTCCTGACCTCAGGTGATCCACCCACCTTGGCCTCCCAAAGTGCTGAGATTACAGGCATGAGCCATGGTGCCCAGCCTTTTAAATTTTTTTTTTTTTTTTTATTAAGCCAACTCTTTAAACACTGGAGAGTTCATATAAAAATCTGGATGTCAGGCCGGGCGCGGTGGCTCAAGCCTGTAATCCCAGCACTTTGGGAGGCCGAGGCGGGTGGATCACGAGGTCAGGAGATCGAGACCCTCCTGGCTAACACGGTGAAACCCCGTCTCTACTAAAAATACAAAAAACAAAAAAACAAAAAAAAAACTGGATGTCTAGCACCTCTTGAGAATTCGGCATATGTGGCCACAGTGGGCCCACAATTTCTGTATGGCAGCAAATGAGGAGACGCAGTGCATGTGGCACTCTCCAGGTGGCCACCCTCAGCCACTCACATGCACATGCATTTCTGTGGCCCAATGCTAAAGAAAGGCCAGTGCGGGGCGTGGTGCCATGCACCTGTAATCCCAGCTACTTGGGAGGCTGAATTGGGAGGATCACTTGAACCTGGGAGGCCAAAGTTAAAGTGAGCTGTGATCGTATCACTGCACTGCAGCCTGGGTGACAGAGACCCTGTTTCCAAAAAAAAGAAAAAAGGCCAGCAACAGAACTGTATATCTCTAGGAACTTATGATAGAAGTGACATTTCAATCAGTGGGAAGGCATGTATCATTCAGTTAATGATGCTGGATCGATTGGCTGCCCATTTGACAAAAAGGAAGTCTGACCCCTAAACATTAAACATATAAAAATAACGATAAAAATATTGGGGGGCCGGGCGCAGTGACTCACGCCTGTAATCCAAGCACTTTGGGAGGCCGAGGTGGGTGGATCCCCTGATGTCAGGAGTTTGAGACCAGCCTGGCCAACCTGGCGAAACCCCATCTCTACTAAAAATACAAAAATTAGCTGGATGTGGTGGCAGGCGCCTGTAATCCCAGCTACTTGGGAGGCTGAGGCAGGAGAATCACTTGAACTCGGGAGGCAGAGGTTGCAGTGAAGAACCAAAATTGCGCCATTGCACTCCAGCCTGGGCAACTGAGCGAGAATCTGTCATATATATATATGAAAAAATACTTTTGTGACCTTGGAGAAAAATATTAATATATTTGGCTAATAAAAGTAAATACTGGTATGGAAAAATAATGCCATTTAAAAAGTAGAAAATAGGGCCGGGCGCGGTGGCTCAAGCCTGTAATCCCAGCACTTTGGGAGGCCGAGACGGGCGGATCACGAGGTCAGGAGATCGAGACCATCCTGGCTAACACGGTGAAACCCCGTCTCTACTAAAAAAAAAATACAAAAAACTAGCCGGGCGACGAGGCGGGCGCCTGTAGTCCCAACTACTGGGGAGGCTGAGACAGGAGAATGGCGTGAACCCGGCAGGCGGAGCTTGCAGTGAGCTGAGAGCCGGCCACTGCACTCCAGCCTTGGTGGCAGAGCAAGACTCCGTCTCAAAAAAAAAAAAAAGTAGAAAATAGGCTAGGTGCAGTGGCTCATGCCTGTAATCCCAGCACTTTAGGAGGCCAAGGTGGGTGGATCACCTGAGGTCAGGAGTTCGAGACCAACCTGGCCCAAATGGCAAAACCGCATCTCTGCTAAAAATACAAAAATTAGGCATGGTGGCAGGTGCCTGTAATCCTAGCTACTCAGGAAGCTGAGGCACGAGAATTGCTTAAATCTAGGAGGCAGAGGTTGTAGTGAACTGAGATCGTGCCACTGCACTCTAACGTAGGTAACAGAGGAGACTCCCTCTCAAAAAAAAAATTGTTTTCTAAAAATCTGTTATGATTTTCCTTCTCATCCTTGGCCATATCTTCTAGTCTGTTTTAGCTGTGACTTTTCTGTATAAGACCCCCTTATGCCTCTTCTAGGCTCCAGCCTTCTGACTACTATGGGCTTCTCAGAGTCAATAATCTCCCCTAACATATTCTTCCTTCTGTTTTCCACTAGTTCTATTAATGGCACCAGGGGTCACCCAACCCAGAGACATCAGTGTATCATTCTCCCTCACCGTCCCTAGCTAATTTGCTAAATTATGTCATCCCTACCAGTGGCAGATTATATTTTCCAAATGTCAACGCAACAGTATATCTGTAACACGTGTTCTTCTAGAACTTTGCACTTCCCTATCAAGAGATGGAGTTTTTGTCATCCCTCCTTGAACCTAGGCAGAAATTTGTTCTTGCCTTGACCAGTCTAGTACAAAAAAGTAATAATATGTGGCTTCTGAGGCTGCTATAAAAATACTACCAGGCCGGGCGCGGTGGCTCAAGCCTGTAATCCCAGCACTTTGGGAGGCCGAGACGGGCGGATCACGAGGTCAGGAGATCGAGACCATCCTGGCTAACACGGTGAAACCCCGTCTCTACTAAAAATACAAAAACTAGCCGGGCGAGGTGGCGGGCGCCTGTAGTCCCAGCTACTCGGGAGGCTGAGGCAAGAGAATGGCGTAAACCCGGGAGGCGGAGCTTGCAGTGAGCTGAGATCCGGCCACTGCACTCCAGCCCCGGCGACAGAGTGAGACTCTGCCTCAAAAAAAAAAAAAAAAATACTACCTCACTCTCTTGGAATGGTTACTCTTGAAACCCCGTCACCATGTTGTGAGGAAGCCCAAGCCACATCGAGAGGAGCCAAAGCCCTGGGCCCTCAGCTCTGGCTGAGCTCTTAGCCAGCAGACAGAACCAATCTGCCAACCATATGAGTGAGCCATCTTAAAAGCAGACTCTCGGCCAGGCACAGTGGCTCACACCTGTAATCCCAGCACTTTGGGAGACCGAGGCGGGTGGATCACGAGGTCAGGAGATCGAGACCCTCCTGGCTAACACGGTGAAACCCCGTCTCTACTAAAAAGTTAGCCAGGATGTGGTGGTGGGCGCCTGTAGTCCCAGCTACTCGGGAGGCTGAGGCAGGAGAATGGTGTGAACCCGGGAGGCGGAGCTTGCAGTGAGCCAAGATCGCGCCTCTGCACTCCAGCCTGGGCGACAGAGCGAGACTCCATCTCAAAAAAAAAAAAAAAAAAAAGAATCTCCAATGGGCCAGGTGCGGTGGCTCATGCCTGTAGTCCAAGCACTTTGGGAGGCTGAGCCAGGAGGATTGCTTGAGCCACAGGGTTCGATACCAGCCTGGGCAACATAGTGAGGCATGGTATTAATTAGCCAGGTATGGTGAATCACACTGTAGGCCCAGCTACTTGGGTGACTGAGGTGGAAGGATCTCTTGAGCCCAGGAGGTTAAGGCTGCAGTGAGCTACAATTGCACCACAGCACTTCAGGGGGAAAAAAAAAAGAATCTGCAGTGGTTCCCCATTACTCACAGGATAACAACTTAAACCTGGCATCCAAATTGGACTATCATATGGTCCCAACTACCTTTGTGGCTTTGGAATTAAGGCATCAGGTCTAGGCACATGAATTTCCTGGTTGCACTTGTTTTGTGTGGGGTTGCAGGAAGAAACTCAGGCCATCGGCTACTCTAGACACTGCCAGAGTCACTTATTCTTTCCAGAATTTGGCTTCTTCATCTAAGGTGAGTGACAATTGAACCAACTCATATTAAAGTTCTCTTCCAGTTCTGCCCTGTGTAGTGTGAAAACTGTCATCTTGTACTTTTTTACTTCCTACCTCTTCTAGAACTCCAGCCTGAGCCTCCTGCCAGGGGGCGTGTCCCCACTTCCGAGATGGAGAGAAGATGGGAGACTTAGAGATGAACGCTTTCTGTGAATGTTCTCTATTTACCCACTTTTTCAGAACTAGCTCTGGCCTTATATTGTGGAATAGAATCTGTTTGTCTGCAGCTCTAGCGGTAGAAGGAACATTTTCTTCTGATATTTCTGAGATCCCTATTACCAATGGTTTTTTGAGACTAAGCATTGGAATGTCATTAGCACTGAGAAGGAAGGGCAGTCGGGGAGGCAACCGAGAAGCTCAGACTTACATTCTTGCTTCCAAATTATTTTGCATGCTTTCTGGACGTCAGTACAACAGACCATTGAAGTATGGTTTGCCAAGGTTAGGTTCAATCACGGCATGAGCCCGTTACCTCTGCAGTTACTTTAACATTCTTCAATTTGGTGACTTTGGGTTGTTGAATTGTAAGGGGGGAAAGTTTTTTGTTTTGTTTTGTTTGTTTTAGTTTGTGATTTACAGTTCTTCCTTCCATTTGTTTTGTGAAAGCTTTACAGAAATTGATCTGAAACAGGAGATACTTTGAAATATAAAAGAGCAAGAGTTATCCCAGGACTTTCATTCAAAACGTTGACTGATGGCAAAACAAGTTTGTCCCTGGAATCTTCAGAATTTTCTTCAGAATTCTGTCCCTTTGAACTTAGTGAATTTGGTTTCTCTTTTAGTTCCTGGTTCTGCCTTATTTTTATCATGGTGCTAATCTTTGTTTACCCAGGTTCTGACATTTTTACCCTAGAATTAATTACCCCAGATGGTCCACTCTACTGTGTTTTCCAAGCAAACAAAGTAGGCAGGAAACGTGAGCTTCCTGCGCAAATTGCTTTTCCGTTTTCATATGAGACTTTGCCTTTTAGAATCATATTTTTCATATGTTTACTTTTCTTAGGTATAATTGATTATTATTATTATTATTATTATTTGGTTTAGATCTAGTCAGAGTTTCCCTTTTCCATTTAAAATTTGGTCCTGGTATTTTGGTTTTTGCTTCCCCACATCTCAATTTGTTCAATCTTATTGTTCTATTTAATTTGAATTGCTACATCCTTTCTGTTGACTAGCTCCTTGCTCAGAATAACTTTTCCACACCTGGAACTTTGGCATAGGAGTTCTCTTCACTTTTATGCATTTCCCGCGACATTACAGGGTGAGTACGTAGCAGATGAGTGCTTGTGAGCCTTTCCTCTGGGTTTCACACAGATGGCTCACTCCTAACTTTGGTGAGTCATTCAGTGGCCAGATGTTTGCCTCTTTCCTCCTCCCCACTCTACCCCCACAATTCAGTGTACTGTTCTTTGAATGACATCCCCTCTGTTTTTGCCTCTCTTTCTCCTGATGCAATGGCCAGAATGCTGGAAATGGCTGCCTTAAATGTAGGGACCATCAGGATCTCGCTCAATACAGAACCCAGGTCACCTGTAATAACACAGCTGCCTCCCAGTCCTGAAACCCTGCCTTTCTGCCCTGAGAGGGGTGCAGAGAACCAGTCCAGACACCTGAAACTGCCACCCTTCTTCATCTCCAGATGCAGGGGCTCTCTGTATCAGGAAGAGAGCCTCTCTGAAATCCACTGTCATTCTGGGCTTTTCCTTGACCAGCTCTCCTTACCTATCCCTTCTCTAGCCTGTCAGTTTCACTCATTCATTGGACATTTATAAGCACTAAGTATGTACCAGGCATCCTGCTAGCCTTTGGAGGTACCAACAGGTAAAGAGACTGCTAAATGCAGAAAAATGGGCACAGAGTAAAGACTTGTAAGTCTGTAAAGGAGTGCTCAGTGAGAAGTCACACAAGCTAAGTTTCCTTCTTTTTTTTTTTGAGACGGAGTCGCTCTGTCACCCAGGCTGGAGTACAGTGGTGCGATCTTGGCTCACTGCAAGCTCCGCCTCCCGGGTTCACGCCATTCTCCTGCCTCAGCCTCCCGAGTAGCTGGGACTACAGGCGGCCGCCACCACACCCGGTTAATTTTTTGTATTTTCAGTAGAGACGGGGTTTCACCGTGTTAGCCAGGATAGCCTCGATCTCCTGACCTCGTGATCCGCCCGCCTCGGCCTCCCAAAGTTCTGGGATTGCAGGTGTGAGCCACCACGCCCGGCCGAGCTAAGTTTCGAAGGACCATTTGCAGATCACTGCTGAACATTCTCCATCCTGCCTACTTTGTATTAGAGGACTTCTTGCAGGGGAAGTATGGTCAGCAGGATCCTCACTCAGAGACCTGGCAGACACCACCTTAACCCGGTGATGAAAGTTAACCTCCCCAGTATACGTGCAACTGCTGCTGCCCCGACAGGATGCACTGAGAACATTTCTGTGACATTTCTACCACAGATACGCTACTTGCATCTAATTATGAAGAGACAAGAGACAAACCCAGATTGAGGGGCATTCTGCAAAATAATTGCCCTGTACTCTTTAAAAAATGGCAATGTTGAGAAAGACAAAGGAAGACTGAGGGGCTATTCCAGTTAAAATAGGCTGGAGACATGGGAACCAAACACAATGCATGATCCAGAATATTCTTTTATTACAATGAGCATCATTGGGACAGTTGGCAAAATGTGAATATTGTCTGAAGATTATAATATTGTATCAAAGTTAATTTCCTGATCTTGAGGATTGTACTGTGGTTATGTAAGAGAATGTCCTTGTTTTTAGGAAATAGATGTTGAAATATCTTGAAATAAAGAGCATTATGTCGGCGACTTCTTATCAAATAGTACAGGAAAACGTGTGTGTGTGTGTGTGTGTGTGTGTGTGTGTGGAGAGAGAGAGAGAAGGGAGGGACAGAGAGATATATAACAAATGCAGCTGGATGCGATGGCTCATGGCTGTAATCCCAGCACTTTGGGAAGCCGAGGTGGGCAGATCACGAGGTCAGAAGTTCGAGACCAGCCTGACCAACATGGTGAAACCCCGTCTCTACTAAAAATACAAAAATTAGCAGGGCATGGTGGCACGCGCCTGTAATCCCAGCTACTCAGGAAGCTGAGGCAGGAGAATTGCTTGAACCCAGGAGGTGGAGGTTGCAGTGAGCCGAGATCGTGCCACTGCACTCCAGCCTGGCAACAGCACGAGACTGCTTCTCAAAAAAAAAAAAAAAAAAAAAAAAAATGCAGTAAAATGTCAACACTTGTGGGGAATCTGGGTGAAGAGTGGGAATTCTTTGTACTGTTCTTGCAACTTTTCTGTAAGTCTACAATTACATCCAAAAAACATTAGAAGAATTGACAAGGTCCCACCAAAGAGGAGAGACAGCTTTGAACACGGAGATACAGGACAGTAACTTGGCAGTTTGTTCTTTGGTCTGCAAAGGCGGTATTCATGTGAGTGAGAGTCACTTGTCTTCAAGTCCTGGCATTTTTTGTAGCAGATCCCAAAAGCTGCCTGAAAGCCCCCAGGCCTCGTGTTGTTTCCCCTTCTGTTCACAGGTATCTTCCAGGCACTCACTAGAATATGGTGTCTGACAAGTTTCTCAGCTAACCAGGCATGGAACCAGAATTCTCAGAGATACCGAGGACAGTTTCTATCGCACTGAGCAGGCTTCACCCTAGACAGTGGTCCCCTACTGAGAACAATTCTTCCTTTCCCCTGGCTACAAAATAGGGATTCCTGGCCTATTTCTGCCAAATGCTCTATGGAAGCAGAAAATGAAAAGTCTTGTGTTTTCTCCATTATAGAAAATTAGGCCAGGTGCGGCGGCTCATGCCCGTAATCCCAGCACTTTGGGAGGCCGAGGTGAGTGGATCACTTGAGGTCAGGAGTTCAAGACCAGCCTGGCCAACATGCTGAAACCCTGTCTCTGCTAAAAATACAAAACTTAGCCAGGTGAGGTGGCGGACATCTATAACCCCAGCTACTCAGGAGGCTGAGGCAAGAGAATCGCTTCAACCTGGGAGGCAGAGATTGTGCCACTACACTCCAGCCTGGGCAACAGAGCGAGACTCTGTTGCCATTAAAAAAAAAAGAAAAGAAGGCCGGGCGCGGTGGCTCAAGCCTGTAATCCCAGCGCTTTGGGAGGCCGAGACGGGCGGATTACGAGGTCAGAAGATCGAGACCATCCTGGCTAACATGGTGAAACCCCGTCTCTACTAAAAAATACAAAAAAAAACTAGCCGGGTGAGGTGGCGGGCGCCTGTAGTCCCAGCTACTTGGGAGGCTGAGGCAGGAGAATGGCGTAAACCCGGGAGGCGGAGCTTGCAGTGAGCTGAGATCCGGCCACTGCACTCCAGCCCGGGCGACAGAGCGAGACTCCGTCTCAAAAAAAAAAAAATAATATTCCCTCTTTCTTGGCCCTTGGTTTTTGGGGTGCTTTTTTATTGTTTAATAATGGACTTTATTTTTATTTTATTTTTATTTTTGAGACAGAGTTTTGCTCTTCTTGCCCAGGTTGGAGTGGAATGGCGCAATCTTGGCTCACTGCGACCTCCACCTCCCGGGTTCAAGCGATTCTCCTGCCTCTGCAAGTCTGTAGTTTACATTAGGGTTCACTCTTTGTGCTATGCATTCTATTGTGTGTGTGTGTGTGTTTGTTTGTTTAGAGACAGGGTCTCGCTCTATTGCCCAGGCCAGAGTGCAGTGGCGCAGTCACGGTCCACTTCAGCCTCAAGCTCCTGAGCCTAAGCGATCCTTCCACCTCAGCCTGCCAAGTAACTGGGACTACAGCATGTGCCACCATGCCCGGCTCATTCTATGGGTTTTGACAAATGTAAAATTACATGTAGCTACCATTAAAGTATCATACAGAATAGTTGCACTGCCCTAAAAGTCGCCTGTGCTCTAGCTAGCTATTCATCCCTCCCTTCCTACTCCCCAAACTCCTGGAGACCACTGATCTTTTTACTGTCTAAAGTTTTGCCTTTTCCAAAATGTTATATAGTTGGAATGATATAGTATGTTCCTTTTTCAGACTGCCTTCTTATACTTCGCAATGTGTATTTAAGATTCCTCCATGTCTTTTGTGGCTCGATAGTTCATTTCGTTTTTTGCACTGAGTAATATTCCATTGTCTGGATATACCACAGTTTATACATTCACCTGCTGAAGGATATCCTGCTTGCTCCTAATTTTTGGCAATTATGAATAAAGCTGCTATAAACATTTGTATGTGGTTTTTGGGTGAGCATCAGATTTTGGTTCATTTGGATAAACAGGAGCACAATGATCGCGAGATCATATGTTAAGAGTATGTTTAGTTTTTTAAGAAATTGCCAAACCAGACCGGGTGTGGTGGCCCACTCCTGTAATCTCAACACTTTGGGAGGCTGAGGTCAGAAGTTCGAGACCAGCCAGGCCAACATGGTGAAACCTCGTCTCTACTAAAAATGCAAAAAAAGTAGTCGGGTGTGGTGGTACACCCCTGTAATCCCAGCTACTCAGGAGGCCAAGGTGGGAGAATTGCCTGGCACCACTGCACTCCAGCCTGGGCAACAAAGCGAGACACTGTCCAAAAAAACAAAAAAAACAAAGAAAAGAAAAGAAATTGCCAAACTGTCTTCCAATGTCGCTGGCCATTTTGCCTTCCCACCAACAACGAATGAGCATTCTTGTTGTTCCATATCATTGCTAGCTTTTGGTGTTGTATTTTGGATTTTAACTATTTTAATAGGTGCAGTGGTATCTCATTGTTTTTTTTTTTTTTTTTTTTGAGACGGAGTCTCGCTCTGTCGCCCAGGCTGGAGTGCAGTGGCCGGATCTCAGCTCACTGCAAGCTCCGCCTCCCGGGTTTACGCCATTCTCCTGCCTCAGCCTCCCGAGTAGCTGGGACTACAGGCGCCCGCCACCTCGCCCGGCTAGTTTTTTGTATTTTTAGTAGAGACGGGGTTTCACCGTGTTAGCCAGGATGGTCTCGATCTCCTGACCTCGTGATCCGCCCGTCTCGGCCTCCCAAAGTGCTGGGATTACAGGCGTGAGCCGCCGCGCCCGGCCTCAGACATGTCTTTCGCAATCTTTTCTCCCAGTGAGGGTTTTGTCTTTTCATACTCTTGAGACACTTAATGTTGTCCAGGCTGGTCTTGAACTACTGGCCACAAGTAATCCTCCATCCTCAGCCTACCCCATGGCTAGGCTTGGCCCAACACTTGGTTTTTATTTACCCTATTTCTGTTTCTCTGTTTCAGAGCTGGCTGGCTAATCTTGGCCGGAGCCAGAGACTACAAACTTGAAGTAACAATGATAGAGATTTTTAAAAGAAAAAAAAAAAAAAGCTGTTTTCAAGATAAAAGTTTACTTACTCCAGTGCTGTGAAAATCAAAATCAAGATGCTTAGCACTCAGTCACTTTAGGAAACTAATAAAACCTAAGAGTGTTTTTTGGTTTTTTTTTTTTGTTTTTTTGTGAGACAGAGTCTTGCTCTGTCACCCAGGCTGGAGTGTAGTGGTGCAATCTCAGCTCACTGCAACCTCCGCCTCCTGGGTTCAAGCGATTCTCCTGCCTCAGCCTCCCAAGTAGCTGGGATTTCAGATGCCCACCACCACACCCAGCTAATTTTTGTATTTTTAGTAGAGACAGGGTTTCGCCATGTTGGCCGGGCTGGTCTCAATATCCTGAGCTCATAATCCACACACCTCTGCCTCCCAAAGTGCTGGGATTACAGGAGTGAGCCACCGCACCCAGCCAAGAGTGTTCTTTTAAGACATGAGAAAAAATTTAAAATTTTCTAAAAATTAAAAAAAAAAAAAAAGACATTAGATCAGGCCGAGCACAGTGGTTCACGCCTGTAATCCCAGCACTTTGCGAGGCTGAGGCGGGTGGATCACTTGAGGTCAGGAGTTCATGGCCAACATGGTGAAACCCTGTCTCTACTAAAAATACAAAAAAATTAGCCGGGCGTGGTGACACACTCCTGTAATTCCAGCTACTCTGCAGGCTGAGGCATGAGAATCTCTTGAATCCCTGGGAGGCAGAGGTTGCAGTGAGCTGAGATTGCGCGACTGCCAGGCTGGGTGATGGAGTAAGACTCAGTCTCAAAAAAACAAAACAAACAAAAACAGACATTAGATCAAAGATATAAAGAAGATATGGTAGCCCCCCGCTTATCTACAGGAGATACAGTCCAAGAGCCCCAGTGGTTGCCTGAAACCGTGGATAGCACCAAACCCTATATATACTGTGTTTTTTCCACATACATATCCATGATAAAGTTTAATTTACAAATTAGGCACAGTAAGAGATTAACAGTAACTAATAATAAAATAGACAAATTATAATGCTCAGAATGATATGTAATTTAAAGCTTATGAATTGTTTATTTCTGAAATTTTCCACTTTTTTTTTTTTCTTTTTTGAGACAGAGTCTTGCTTTGTTGCCTAGGCTGGAGTGCAGTGGCACAATCTCAGCTCACTGCAACCTCCACCTCCCTGGTTCAAGTGATTCTCCTGCCTCAGCCTCCCAAGTAGCTGGGACTACAGGCATGTGCCACCACACCCAGCTAATTTTTGTATTTTTAGTAGAAACGGGGTTTCACCATGTTGGCCAGGCTGATCTTGAACTCCTGACCTCAAGTGATCCACTTACCTGGGCCTCCCAAAGTGCTGGGATTATAGGTGTAAGCCACTGTGCCTGGCCATGCTTAATAATTTTGGACCCCGGCCGGGCGCAGTGGCTCAAGCCTGTAATCCCAGCACTTTGGGAGGCCGAGACGGGCGAATCACGAGGTCAGGAGTTCGAGACCATCCTGGCTAACACGGTGAAACCCCGTCTCTACTAAAAAATACAAAAAGCTAGCCAGGCGAGGTGGCTGGCGCCTGTAGTCCCAGCTACTCGGGAGGCTGAGGCAGGAGAATGGCGTAAACCCGGGAGGCGGAGCTTGCAGTGAGCTGAGATCTGGCCACTGCACTCCAGGCCGGGCGACAGAGCGAGACTCCGTCTCAAAAAAATAAATAAATAAATAAATAATAATAATAATAATAATAATAATAATAATAATTTTGGACCCCAGTTGACCACAGGTAACTGACATCATGGAAAGCGAAGCAAAACCACCAGATACCTTGATCTTAGATTTCTTGATAATGACAGAACTACTGATAATAAGGAACTACCAGTAGTGAGGGAACTACCGTAAATTCTAATCTGTATTGGGGAACGAAGACACGATCATCAAAAGCATACCTGTGCTGTAACTTAAAATCTCTCCATTCTTTTTCTTGTTTGTTTGTTTGTTTATTTGTTTTTCAGATAGGGTCTTATTCTGACACCCAGGCTGGAGTGCGGTGGTGCGATTTCGGCTCACTGCAGCTTTGACCTCCTGGGCTCAGGCAATCCTCCCACCTCAATCTCCTTTGTAGCTGGGACTACAGGCCTGTGCTACCATGCCCGGCTAATTTTGGTATTTTTTGTAGAGTCGGAGTTTCACCATGTTCCCTAGGCTGATCTCAAACTCCTGGGCTCAACCAATCTGCCTGTCTTGGATTCCCAAAGTGCTGGGCTTCGAGGCATGAGCCACGACCCTGCCTCCCTTCTTCTGTCAAGTTTATTTGTAAATGTTTCCTTCATTACTCAGACTTCATACATTTATTGTTCTCTCTGGTGGAATATTACCAGCCTCTTCAAGCCTTGCTGTCTGATTCTGATTCAAATTAACATCTGCAAATCCTAGCCATGTAAGTATTGGAGTTGTCTTTGTAAAGCAGAACAATTTTAGTTTCAGTCTGTTTTAATCCTCCCTTTAGCCAAAGAAGTTGTGTCCATCAGCACAGTCTCAGTTATGCTAAGGTAATAAACAACGTGAAATCCTAGATGCTTACAACAAAAAGATTAAATTCTCACTCACACCGTGTGTCTTGGTCTGCTCAGGCTGCCATTGCAAAAGTCCATAGACTGGGTGCCTTAAATAGCAGAATTATTTTTCTCACAATTCTGGAGGCAATAAATTCAAGATCCAGGTGTTCTGGCTGATTCCGTTTCTGGGGAGGGCTTCCTTCCTAGTTCAAAGGCAGCTGCCATCTAGCTATGTCCTCACACGGCCTTTCTTCAGTGCATGTTTGCAGAGAGAAAAAGACAGAGTTTTGGTGTCTCTTATAAAGAACTACTAATCCTATTGGATAGGGCGCCCACCCTTATGATGTGATTTAACCCCAATTACCTCCTAAAAAGCCTCATCTCCAAATATAGTTACATTGGGAGTAAGGGCTTCAACATATGAATTTCAGGGAGAAACAATTTAGTCCATAGCACTACCTATCCATCAAGCCTCTGCTGTGGGCTCCACTCCATGTCTCCTCATTCCAGCACCCAGGGTGACAGATCAGCCACCACTTTGAATGTTGTTACTGTGGCAGAGGGAATTAACACTAGTAATTAAATGTTCCACGTCCACTTCCAAATCTCCTACAAAATGTCTCTGTGGCTCAAGCTAACCTGAAACACTGCAGGAAAGAGACTTCTGAAAAATAGTTGCAGTTTAGCTAAGCTGACACAATACACCAAATAGGTAAGGAAGAAAGAATACCAATCCTAGGCCGGGCGCGGTGGCTCACATCTATAATCCCAGCACTTTGGGAGGCCAAGGTGGGCAGATCACCTGGGGTCGGGAGTTCAAGACCAGCCTGACCAACATGGAGAAACCCTGTCTCTACTAAAAATACAAAATTAGCTGGACGTGGTGGTGCATGCCTATAAATCCCAGCTACCCAGGAGGCTGAGGCAGGAGAATCGCTTGAACCCAGGAGGCAGAGGTTGCAGTGAGCCAAGATCATGCCATCACACTCCAGCCTGGGTTGGAGTAGAGACGGGGTTTCACCAGGTTGGCCAGGCTGCTCTCGAACTCCTGACGTCAGGTGATCCGCCCGCCTTGGCCTCCCAAAGGGCTGGGATTACAGGTGTGAGCCACCACGCCCGGCCCTAATTTTTTTTAAATAAGGCTTCAAATAATTGCTTGGCCCTTCCCTCTCTTCCATCGTGTGAAAACACAACAAGAAGGCACCATCTTGGAAACAGACAGCAAGCCCTCACTAGGCATGGAATCTGCTGGTGCCTTGGTCTTAAAGTTCCCAGATTCTAGAATTGTGAAAAATAAATTTCTGTTCTTTATAAATTATCCAGTCTTAGGTACTTTGTTAGAGAGCGCAGATGGACCAAGACATTCAATTAAAATACATTTTAGGCTGGGTACAGTGGTTCATGCCTGTAATCCCAGTGCTTTGGGAGGCTGAGGCAGGAGGATCACTTGATGCTGGGAGTTTGAGACCAGCCTGGGCAACATGATGAGATCCCCTCCACCATCTTCAAAAACACTTTTTTTTTTTTTTTTTTTTTTTTTGAGACAGAGTCTTGCTCTGTTGCCCAGGCTGGAGTGCAGAGGCGTGATCTCGGCTCACTGCAAGCTCCGCCTCCCAGGTTCACACCATTCTCCTGCCTCAGCCTCCTGAGTAACTAGGACTACAGGCGTGTCCCTGCACTCGTGTAGCTGCCTGGTATCGTGATTTCATCTGGAGGGATAGACATGACCCAGATCAGCTATGGATGCTCTCTTGGGAGGCTGGCCTCTCTGGGCAACATGTCCAAAGCCTGATGGGCATTGCCAGCACTCCCCAAGCTAGTTTTAAAACCCAAATGTGCAACTTACCTTTTGGACCTAACCCGAATGCTTTCCTTTGTTGCCATGTTTTATTCCTGCTGTTACATAGCGGAGGGTGTAGGAGGCTTGAGTGGAAAGCTATAGCAGCCAGGGTGGATGGTGGTCTCCAGGGCACAGGCCCTATGCATTCTGTCATCGGAGCTGGACACAGAGGGTGGGACTGCTGCCCAGGACACACACCTGGGCGAACCACCTGTGCTGTGGTGCTCATTGTTCAACCTGCCTCTTATCTTTGAGCCTTTTGGCTTTTGAATCCTTCACTATGCTTAAGCCAACAAGATGGTAGGTGATATCTCTCTCCTAATCAGCGCTACCTCCTCCACCCACTAACTAGCAAATGTTGGGTCAGAGATAACAAAGAAAAAGAGGCGTAGCTCTCCAGAGGTATTTGCCCATGTACAAGTATGCTCTGGTAGAGGTTGGGCAGGTTTAGGGACTAGCAGGTGCCAAAAGGCTCCTGGGCAGCAAGAACTGGAAAACAAACTTGTTCTTTCTCCCTTCCTCTCCCTCCTCCTCTAGCTTGCCTCAACAATAGCCAGATATGAGAAAGCAGAGACGGACAATTTATTCCACATCACTCAAGCTCAGTCAAGTCAGGGAGAAAGCAGAGGAGTGCAAAGCTGGTCCAGCATCCTCCCTTTCTCATTCCTTGCAATGATGAGGACCAACCTTTAGGGCTGGGGGGAGGAGGAGGAGACGGGGTCAGAGGAATGGACAGAACTTGGTGCCAGGAGTTCAGAAAAGGTTACAGGTGTGTATCCTTCCGCTCAGGAGCCAGGACTCCCTCCTGAGTGATGGCGGTGTCTGTGATCATCTGTGCCCTTGGAGATTCTTCTACTGAGCCGAAACTGCTGCTGCAGGACACGGTGCCACTGGGGTGGCTCAGAATCGGACTCCAGAAACTTCTATGGTTGAAGTAGCAAAGGATCGCTGGGAAAGGATAGGGGAGAGGAAAGTTGTGACTGGGAGGTAAAGTGACAAGCAGGGTGAGGCCAAAGGGAAGATAAGACCCTAAAAATCTAACCCTGGGGATCGCTAGCCTCTTCCCTCCACACTTTCCCTGACCTAACTTTCCCATGTCCCTTCCTTCCCCCAGGGCCCTCTGGCCACTCACCGCAGCTGACATATAGGATAAGCACCAGCCAACCAATGAAATAGCTCCATCCGATGGGGATGGATACATTCCTCTCCACCTCAAAGATCCAGATGTTAATGGGAAACAGCATGAGGGTGGAGAAGATGAAGGTCACTAGGAGACAGGAAGCAGAGGGTCTCGTTGTCATGCAAGAGTCCCACAGGACCATGCACAGAGGGACTGGCCCCTGAGGGTCCATCACCATGCACAGAGGGACTGGCCCCTGAGGGTCCAGGAGTCAACCCCTCCATTTCTACCTCTCCTGTGACCAGGAAATGATGTAACTCGATTCTCGGCTCTGTTCTCCCACCACCCACAAAACCCCCACACCACCCCCAAAGAGGAGGGAGAAGTGCCTAGAAAGATGTGGGTTAGGAAAACAAAGGACCTTTTCCAGAGCTAAGAGGCACCTTCACAGAAGCTCAAGATGGTCCCGACCAAGCCGACAAAGGGTAATTTCTGAACAGCGGGCAGGTAGGGCAGGTGCAACCAGATGGTGAGGACGAGGCCCAACCCCAGGGTCAGGTTGAAGCTTAACTTAGCCACCTTAAACATGGGCTGATTTGTCCACAGCTTAAAACTGTCTGGGGAAAATGACAAACAAAAAGATCAACTAAGGATTTACAAAAGACAAAACATAAAAAAGAGCAAATACAAGAAAACGTACCGCCGGGCACGGCGACTCAGGCCTGTAATCCCAGCACGTTGGGAGGCCGAGGCAGGTGGATCACAAGGCCAGGAGTTCAAGACCAGCCTGGCCGACATAGTGAAACCCCGTGTCTACTAAAAATACAAAAATTAGCTGGGCATGGTGGTGTGTGCCTGTAGTCCCAGCTACTCGGGAGGCTGAGGCAGGAGAATCGCTTGAACCTGGGAGGCGGAGATTGCGGTGTGCCACCGCACTCCAGCCTGGTCAACAGAGCAAGACTCCGCCTACAAAAACAAACAAACAAAAAAAGACAGAAAGAAAATGTACAGGTCCATTAATAACCAGAGAAATGCACATTTGAAGTAAAAATGAAATATTGCTTTCACTTTTTTTTTTTTTTTTTTTGAGACGGAGTCTCGCTCTGTCGCCCAGGCTGGAGTGCAGTGGCACGATCTCGGCTCACTACAAGCTCCGCCTCCCAGGTTCACGCCATTCTCCTGCCTCAGCCTCCTGAGTAGCTGGGACTACAGGTGCCGGCCACCACGCCCGGCTAATTTTTAGTATTTTTAGTATTTTTTTTAGTAGAGACGGGATTTCACCATGTTAGCCAGGATGGTCTCGATCTCCTGACCTCGTGTTCCGCCTGCCTCGGCCTCCCAAAGTGCTGGGATTACAGGCTGGGTACACCGCACCCAGCAGCTTTCACTTCACAAATAAACCAGGCTCCTTGATATAGAGATTGATTGATAATCTCAACCGCATGCAAATGAATACCTCGACAGAAAAAAAAAATGGACAGAGGACTTAAACTGCAGTTCTCCAAAGAAGGAGTACAAATGTCTGATCAACATATGAAACTCAACACAAAGAATTGCTAATTAAATGTGATTTGTGAAAAACCATCGAGGCCAAGCACGGTGGCTCACACCCGTAATCCCAGCACTTTGGGAAGCTGAGGTGGGAGGATCTCTTGAGCCTAAGGGTTTGAGACCAGCCTGGACAACATAGGGAGGCCCTGTCTCTTTGAAAATATACAACTGGGGCCGGGTATGGAGGCTCATGCCTGTAATCCTAGCCCTTTGGGAGGCTGAGGTGGGCGGGTCACTTGAGATCAGGAGTTCAAGACCAGCCCGGCCAACATGGTGAAACTCCATCTGTACTAAAAATACACAAATGAGCGGGGCATGGTGGCACGCGCCTGTAATCCCAGCTACTGGGAGGCTGAGACAGGAGAATTGCTTGATCCCGGGAGGCCAAGTTTGCAGTGAGCTGAGATCGTACCACTGCACCCCAGCCTGGGGGACACAGCAAGATTCCATCACAAAAAAATAAAAAAGAATATATAAATACACACACACACACACACCCACACACACACACACACTTGGCTGGGCACAGTGGCTCACACCTGTAATGCCAGCATTTTGGGAAGCCAAGGTGGGCGGATCACAAGGTCAGGAGATCAAGACCATCCTGGCCAACATGGTGAAACCCCGTCTCTACATACATATATATATATAAACTGTCAAATTAGCAAAGATCAAAATAAGATTGATAACACCTAGTATAGGAGAATATATAGAGAAAAGAGGTCCTCTCGCACACTCTGGTGGGCAGCATTTGTGGTGAATGATCTGGCATACAAGATCCAGAAAATCTACATTCTTTTACCATACAATGCTTCTTCTTGGAATTTATGTTAAGGAATAATCAGATATCTGCAGCAAAATCTGGGTACAAGAATCTTCTTTGCAGAGGTATTAATATGTCGGCCAAGCATGCTGGCTCATGCCTGTAATCCCAGTACTTTGAGAGGCTGAAGTGGGAGGATCACTTGACGTCAGGAGTTTGAAACCAGCCTGGCCAACATGGTAAAAACCCTGTCTCTACTAAAAATACAAAAATTAGCCAGGTGTGGTGGCACCTGTCTGTAGTCTCAGCTACTGGGGAGGCTGAGGTGGGCGGATCGCTTGAGCCCAGGAGGCAGGGGTTGCAGTGAGCCAAGATCACACCACTGCACTCCAACCTGGGCAACAGAGTGAGACTCTGTCTCAAAAAAATAAATAAATAAATAAGTCCAATAAGCTCCTTGATTTACAAGAGATTTGTAAAATAAATTATACTATACCCATAAATTGGGTTATTGTGTGTTCATTTAAAATGGTGATAGGTGATAGACTAGGCACAATGGCTCACACCAGTAATTCCAACACTTTGGGAGGTGGAGGCAGGAGGATCACTTGAGACCAGGAGTTGGAGACCAGCCTGGAGAGCATTGGGAGACCCTGGTCTCTACAAATTTAAAAAAAAAAAAAAAAGTAGCCAGGCATGGTGGCATGCACCTGTGGTTCCAGCTACCCGGGAGCTTTGAAGTGGGAGGATCACTTGGGCCCAGGAGTTCGAGGCTACAGTGCAATAAACTACAATCACACCACTGCACTCCATCCTGGGTGACAGAGTAAGACACTGTCTCAAAATAAAAATAAAAATAGGGCCGGGCGCGGTGGCTCAAGCCTGTAATCCCAGCACTTTGGGAGGCCGAGACGGGCGGATCACGAGGTCAGGAGATCAAGACCATCCTGGCTAACACGGTGAAACCCCGTCTCTACTAACAAAATACAAAAACTAGCCGGGCGAGGTGGCGGGTGCCTGTAGTCCCAGCTACTCGGGAGGCTGAGGCAGGAGAATGGCGTAAACCCGGGAGGCGGAGCTTGCAGTGAGCTGAGATCCGGCCACTGCACTCCAGCCCGGGCGACAGAGCGAGACTCCGTCTCAAAAAAAAATAAAAAATAAAAAATAAAAATAAAAAAATAAAATAAATAAAAATAGATGCTTGTCTCTGAATAGAATGTCTCTGGAAAGAAACAGTAGAAACTGAGGAGGGAGACTGGAAACCAAGAGATAACAGACTCACTTCACCATACAATCCTTTGTATTCTTTGAATATTCACTGTTTATACACTACCTAATCCTAATTAAATAAATTTAAAAAATCAGTGATGTTTGGCTGGATGCGGGGGCTCACACCTGTAATCCCAGCACTTTGGGAGGCCGAGGCAGGCGAACCACCTGAGGTCAGGAGTTCAAGACCAGCCTGGTCAACATGGTGAAACCCCCGTCTCTACTAAAAATACAAAATTTAGCTGGACATGGTGGCGGGCGCCTGTCATCCCAGCTACTTGAAAGCTGAGGCAGGAGAATCACTTAAACCTGGGAGGCAGAAGTTGCAGTGACCTGAGACCGCCACTGCATTCCAGCCTGGGCAACAGAGCAAGATTCTGTCTCAAAAAAAAAAAAATTAAATTAAATAAAATAAATAAATAAATAAATAAATATAAAAAGCCTGGCTGTCTTTGAGTAGCTCCATAGAGCAAGGCGCCTACGTGAGTTTCAGAGCCAGACACACCTGAGTTGCAATTCCAACCCTGCCATTATTAGGTTGATCCATATGAAATGGCTCCTTTTGTAGGTGAAAAAGCAGTCAAATATTAGCATGTCATTTGGTTCAATCTAATAGCTTTATGACCCTGAGCAAGGTACTTAATCTCTCTGAGTCCCAATTTTCTCATCTCTAAAATAGGCATAATTATCTCTATCCCTTAGGGTTGACTGAGGACTAAATCGAACAAATGGAGGAAGTGTACAATAAAGGATAGCTTTTGTTTCCCCAAATTTATTATAAGAGCATAATACTTTCATCATTTATTATATGAATACTTTCATATTCATATAATAAGGACATAATACTTTCAGAAAATAATAGCTGTGTGTTTTTTTCATGCTAAGGAAAGTGAAAAAATTGAAATAAGGGTCAAAAGCTCTGGTTATCCCCAGCAGCTGAGAAAGAACTCCAAATTCCTGAGGGGCGAGGGAACAGCATAAGCAGAGATTAACAAGAATCAGATCCAGGTGTGGTGGCCAGGGCCTGTAGTCTGAGATTCTCAGGAAGTTAAAGCAGGAGGATCCCTTGAGCCCAGAAGTTCGAAGCTGCAGTGAGCTATGATTGTACCACTGCACTCCAGCCTGGGTGACAGAGTGAGACCTTGTCTCTAAAAAAATCGGTAAAACAAACAAAAAAAACAAGGATAAGGAACGAAGCAGCTGCAAGAATTCAGGGAAGGAAGGAACACGGAAACCAGGTGTGGAAACAGGAAAATGATCCAGAAAAGCAAGGCCTGAGGCAGAAGGAAAGGAGAGTGTGTGGGATCAGGGCCTGAGAAGGGACAGTGCAAGGGTATGGCCGGGCGCGGTGGCTCAAGCCTGTAATCTCAGCACTTTGGGAGGCCGAGACGGGCGGATCACGAGGTCAGGAGATCGAGACCATCCTGGCTAATATGGTGAAACCCTGTCTCTACTTAAAAATACAAAAAACTAGCCGGGCGACGAGGCGGGCGCCTGTAGTCCCAGCTACTCGGGAGGCTGAGGCAGGAGAATGGCGTAAACCCGGGAGGCGGAGCTTGCAGTGAGCTGAGATCCGGCCACTGCGCTCCAGCCTGGGTGGCAGAGCAAGACTCCGTATCAAAAAAAAAAAAAAAAAAAAAAAAAAAAAAGCTCTGGGTACACAAGACTAAGGAAACCTCCATCTCACTGGGGCTCTTCTCCCTGGTAAATTAGGTGATTAATGAGTGAGTCTCTTGTGCTAAGAGTCCATGCCCCTCAAAACTTTTTTTTTTTTTTTTTTTTTGAGACGGAGTTTCGCTCTTGTTACCCAGGCTGCAGTGCAGTGGTGCGGTCTCGGCTTACTGTGACCTCCGCCTGCCGGGTTCAAGCGATTCTCCTGCCTCAGTCTCCGGAGTAGCTGGGATTACAGGCATGTGCCACCATGCCTGGCTAATTTTTTGTATTTTTAGTAGAGATGAGGTTTCACCGTGTTAGCCAGGATGGACTCGATCTACCTACCTCAGGTGATCCGCCTGCCTTGGCGTCCCAAAATGCTGGGATTACAGGCGTCAGCCACAGCGCCCGACCTGATTTTTTTTGTTTGTTTTTAGAGACAGATGTCTCACTAGGTTGCCCAGGCTGGACTCAAACTCCTGGGCCCAAGCAATCCTCCCGCCTCAGCCTCCTGGATAGCTGAGACCACAGGTGTATGGCACCATGCCCAACTCTCTCACAGCATTCTTAGAAGCACACATTTGGCTCTGGGTTTTATCAAAAGCAATGACATTTTCCTTTGTACCAATCAAATCTATTTAGCCAGGCTACAGGACGAGAAATGATCGTTGGAGGTCTCAGTGCCAGTGGAACTATCTTGCAGGCCAAAAAGTAAAGATGACCAGGGAGAGGGAACAAGAATACATCCAGGGTGCAGATATAGAGGCCAAGACAGGCTGGAGGCCTGGGCTGGGATTGGGGGTGGAGGGGCTCACCTTTCCCATTCTCTAAGTCAGAACAGCTCCTGGATTTGCAGAAGTACAGGAGGCCCATGGACATGATGTGGGCTGATGTGTAGATTCTGTTGCTGACATCTACGGGCCAGCGCTGGTAGAAGCGGCTCCTAGAGAGGTACAGCCATTTCTTGGAGAAGGCCATGACCAACAGTAGGATAAAGGCAACCAGGCTGAGCTCAGAAGCCAACACCTGGGCCATCCAGTGGAAACTGTGTGCGACTCTCCATTGAAAGGGAAGCGGAGAGTTCCGGCGCTGGCTCAAGGACCTGTTACTGGTGAGGGAGACGGTGGAGGACAGCGGTCGCCCATCTTTTCCCAGCTCACCTCTGCCCCATTCTGCCTCCCCACTCTTCGTTCCCTTTCCAGGTCTCTGATGTTGGTCTCTTTCTCCTTCTGACCTAGGGAACTCACTCCCAGAGTCTTCTGCATCCATCTTGAGCACCACTTCTCCACCTGTCTCCCTCTTCCCTCACCAGCCTCGGTTGTCTCTTCTCATCTTTCAGATATTTTCATCAGCTGCCACTATACAGCCTGGGGTCTGAGAAAGAATGAGGAAGTCTAATAAGAGACCTTGATCTAATAAGAGACTCTTGATCCAAGAGAAGGCCCCATTCAGCAGGCCAGGTCCCCTAACTGCCACGGAATTTTCCTGGGGGCACAGTGAGATGGGGGAGGAGAACCAAGATGTCAGCTTTTTTTTTTTTTTTTTTTTTTTTTTTTAAGAGAGACAGAGTCTCCCTCTATTGCCCAGGCTGGGGACTGGGGTTCCGTGACACAACTTTGGCTCACTGCAACCTTGAACTTCTGGGTTCAAGTGATCCTCCCACCTCAGCCTCCTGAGTAGCTGGGACTACAGGATTGTGCCACCATGCCTGGCTAATTTTTCTTTTTCTTTCTTCTTTTTTTTTTTTTTCTTGAGATGGAGTCTCGCTCTGTCGCCCAGGCTGGAGTGCAGTGGCACAATCTCAGCTCACTGCCAGCTCTGCCTCCCGGGTTCACACCATTCTCCTGCCTCAGCCTCCCGAATAGCTGGGACTACAGGCGCCCACCACCACGCCCGGCTAATTTTTTGTATTTTTAGTAGAGACGGGGTTTCACCGTGTTAGCCAGGATGGTCTTGATCTCCCGACCTCGTTATCCACCCACCTTGGCCTCCCAAAGTGCTGGGATTACGGGTGTGAGCCACCACGCCCGGCCACTAATTTTTCAATTGTTTGTAGAGATGGGGTCTTGATATGTTACCCAGTCTGGTCTCAAACTCCTGACCTCTGCCAGGCATGGTGGCTCACACCTGTAATCCCAGCACTTTGGGTGGCCAAGGTGGGTGGATCACCTGAGGTCGGGAGTTTGAGACCATCCTGACCAACATGGAGAAACCCCGTCTCTACTAAAAATACACAATTGGCTGGGCATGGTGGCGTGTGCCTGTAATCCCAGCTACTCGGGAGGCTGAGGGAGGAGAATTGCTTGAACCCAGGAGGCGGAGGTTTTGGTGAACCGAGATCGCGCCATTGCTCTCCAGCCTGGGCAATAAGAGTGAAACTTAGTCTCCAAAAAAAAAAAAAAAAAAAAAAAAAAATCCTGCCCTCATGAGATCTTCCCCGCTTGGCCTCCCAAAGCATTGGGATTACAGGCATGAGCCACCGCACTTGGCCCATGGCTCCAGCTCTAACTCTTTCTGGAAATCCTGTTTCTCAGGCCACAGCCCAGAACTGTGGATCTGACGCCTCCCTCCAGTTTCTGCCCCCCTTTACATATGAGCAATGGTCTGGGAGAGGCCCTCCTGTGGTTTACATGTGGTTAATTTGTCCTCACCAAACCTCACGTTGAAATGTGCTCCCCAGTGTGGTGGTGATGGGAGGTGAGAGGGCCGCGTGGGTGGTGTTCAGGTCATGGGGGCAGATGCCTTGTGAAGGGATTAACGCCTTCCCTGAGACCTCACTCCATTAGTTCCCCACAATAGCTGGTTGTTAAAAAGAACTTGGAACAGTTACCAAGCAAAAGGGCTCACTGCCCGATGTGCATAGAAGCCAATACTAGGGCACTAGGTTTTGAGAAAAGAAAAGCTTTATTGTGAGTTGACCCACAGGGATATGGGAATCCAGCTCAAATCTGCTCCCTTTGCTGGCCTTAAGACAGTCCTTCCATGAGAAAAGGTTTAGGGGGTGGATTCTGGGACTAGCAGGTGATTGGTGAAAGAAAGGAGAAGTCTAGAAAGTCCTTAACTATGTCCAGTTATCTCTGCAAGCTTCTTCATGGGCTGCATGTGCAAATTTGGTGGCGTTAGTATGAAACATCAGGTGGAAATTCGGGCTGCGACATCAGCAAGCTCGTTCTGTGCAGATTGCAGTCAGCTATACGGGTTCCCACGGATTTCAGCCAGTTCTGTTGTAAGCAAAGGGAGTTTCAGGATTTCAGCAAGCTGTTTCTTGGCTACCATCCTGTAACTCGAAAATGTCCGTTAATCACTGGTTTATTTAACTCTTTGGGGCACAGTTTCAGCTCCTCCCTTACCTTGCGATCTCTGCGCAAGCCAGCTCCCCTTCGCCCTCCGCCATAAGTGGAAGCAGCCTGACATCCTTAACAGACGCCCAATCTTGAGCTTTCTGGCCATCAGAATTGTGAGCCAATTAGCCCTTTTTTCTTTTCTTTTTTTTTTTTCTTTATGAATTATTCAACCTCAAGTATTCTGTTATAGCAACACAAAATGGACTAGGACAGTCCCCTTTTCTCTTCCTATTTCCTCTGCCCTAACCCCAACCCCAAATGCTCACTGATGGAGCAGGGGGAGGGAGCAGGAGCTTGTCCCCAGGAAAAGATCCTCCCTCCATTGTTCTTTGGAAATGTCTTGCAAAGATGTCATCGAGCTTCCCACTGCTTTCCCCAACCCTTCACTCCCTCCCAGCTCTGCTCACTGCTAGTCAATCATCACCAATTCCTTTCCTCTTCTTTTGACTTTTCTTTTTCCTTTCTTTTTTTCTCAGCACCAGAAAGAGGAGGACGTAGGATGAGAACGGGTCCTGGGGATATCATGCCTTCTGAGAAGATTATTATAATTATTTTTATTGATGATTGATTGCTTGAAACGGTCTTCCTTCATCACCCAGGACAGAGGGAGTCTCTGTCTCAAAAAAAAAAAAAAAAAAAAAGAACATAGCCTTTGGGGTCCAACAGGCGAAGCTATGAAAAATGGGTCTTCCCCCCCGCTTTTTTTTTGAGTTGGAGTCGCTCTTGTTGTCCAGGCTAGAGTGCAGTGGCGCCATCTTGGTCAGCTAAGTGCAACCTCCACCTCCTGGGTTCAAGTGATTCTCCTGCCTCAGCGTCCCAAGTAGCTGGGATTACAGGCATGCACCACCATGCCCGCCTAATTGTTTGTATTTTGTAGAGACAGGACTTCACCATGTTGGTCAGGCCGGTCTCAAACTCCTGACCTCATGTGATCCACCCATTTCAGCCTCCCAAAACCTTGGGATTACAGGCATGTGCCACTACACGCGGCCAGGTGTTCCTCTTAATAGCCCTGTGAACCTGGATGTCATATATTTTTCGTATGCCTCAGTTTACTCATCTGTAACACAGGAATGATATTTTTCTCATAGACTTGGTAAGAGTGCTGAATGAGATAATGATCAAAAAGCACTCACTACTTCATAGTAAATTCCTGGCAACTGGTAATTATATTGTTAAATTATCATTTTAATTATTTTTACAGTCTTTCACTAGCAAACAGGGAAGGAGCAAAAACGCAGAAGATAATTCCTGGCAAGCATCCTTGCCAGTCAGTGGCATCCGCAAATCCTGGAATAGATTAACTCTCCTTGTAAGCAAAAGGAGAATGAACTATGAATCCTGATGTCACCTGTGCAGTGGGACCTCAGGAATGGTTGGAAGTTGAAATTCAAAGCCTGTGAGGGCGCTTCCTCTGGCTCTGGTCTCTGCCCCTCCCTGGGCATCTTTCTCTGTCTCTGCAGACCAGCCTCTTCCTCTGCTCTGGCCCACATGGTAGGAAACGTGGCCTTCACACTCCAAGCTGTGTATCAGACACCTCCAGCTGCTGGAGGGGAGACCTCTCAGTCCCACGTCCAAGCATTCTCTGACCTTACCAGGGACGAGTGCCATCCTTAGAACAAGCAGTCACAGTTGGGGCACTGGGTCAGAAGACAGAATCTTTTTTTTTTTTTTTTTTTTTTGAGACAGAGTCTCGCTCTGTCCCCCAGGCTGGAGTGCAGTGGCGTGATCTCGGCTCACTGCAAGCTCCACCTCCCAGGTTCACACCATTCTCCTGCCTCAGCCTCCCAAGTAGCTGGGACTACAGGCGCCTGCACTAATTTTTTGTATTTTTGGTAGAAACGGGTTTTCACTGTGTTAGCCAGGATGGTCTCGATCTCCTGACCTCGTGATCCACCCACCTTAGCCTCCCAGAGTGCTGGAATTACAGGCGTGAGCCACCGCGCCGGGTCAGAAGATGAATCTTGAAGACAGGAGAAGCGGACAGCGCTGGGAGAGGGGGTGGCCCGCTGAGAATGTCATTTACACAGAGCCAGCGTCCTCAGGATTGGGTTTCCTCCCTTGAATGCTGTTTAGTTTTTAAGTTTTTCCTGGAGTTTCTTTTTTTTTTTTTTTTTGAGACAAAGTCTCGCTCTATCGCCTAGTCTGGAGTGCAGTGGTGTGATCTCGGCTCACTGCAACCTCCGCCTCCCGGGTTCAAGTGATTCTCCTGCCTGAGCCTCCCAAGTAGCTGGGATTACAGGTGCCCGCCACTATGCCCAGCTAATTTTTTGTATTTTTAGTAGAGACGGGGTTTCACCTTGTTGGCCAGGTGGGTCTCAAACTCCTGACCTCGTGATTCACCTGCCTCGGCCTCGCAAAGTGCTGGGATTACAGGCATAAGCCACTGCACCCGGTTTTTTCCTTGAGTTTCTAAGGGTTTTTAATAATAAGCATTTCTCGGCCGGGCGTGGTGGCTCAAGCCTGTAATCCCAGCACTTTGGGAGGCCGAGACAGGCGGATCACGAGGTCAGGAAATCGAGACCATCCTGGCTAACACGGTGAAACCCCGTCTCTACTAAAAAATACAAAAAACTAGCCGGGCAAGGTGGCGGGCGCCTGTAGTCCCAGCTACTTGGGAGGCTGAGGCAGGAGAATGGCGTAAAACCGGGAGGCAGAGCTTGCAGTGAGCTGAGATCCGGCCACTGCACTCCAGCCTGGGCAACAGAGCAAGACTCCGTCTCAAAAAAAAAATTAATAATAATAATAATAATAAGCATTTCTCACAGCAACACACAACGTGGAAGAATCTTGGAAATAGAGGTTTCCTGAAAAATGTAACCCCCAGAAGACTACACAGTACATAGGATGCCATTTTTATAGAGCCCATAACCAGGCTCAACAAACAAAGCATTGTTTAAGCTTATGTAAGCTTATGATTGCTTGGTAGTTTTTTGTTTTTTGGCTTTTTTTATACTTTAAGTTCTAGGGTACATGTGCACAACGTACAGGTTTGTTACATATGTATACATGTGCCATGTTGGGGTCCGCGTGTTTCCTGAACAAAGGAATGAACACACAAGACAACACAAGACAAACATGGCGGCCGCCCCAATGACACGCTCCGCTTTATTTTATACCGTGGTTTGTGGAATGTTACCAAGTCACAAGACACATTGTTGTTTTTCTGACCTTTCCCTGACTTTCTGGATTTCCAAGATGTTTACATATAAACAAGCCCCCAGGGTCTGCTATTTGGAACTGAGGCCAGTCTTGTAGGCTCCTTTGTCCTCCCTGTTTGCAGAGGAGGAATGCCCTGCTTCGTTTGCAAGAGCATATAGTCCTCTACAGTGCCATGTTGGTGTGCTGCACCCATTAACTCATCATTTACATTAGGTATATCTCCTAATGCTATCCCTCCCCCATCCCCCCTCCCCACAATAGGCCCCGATGTGTGATGTTCCCCTTCCTGTGTCCAAGTGATCTCATTGTTCAATTCTCACCTATGAGTGAGAACATGCAGTATTTGGTTTTCTGTTCTTGCAATAGTTTGCTGAGAATGATGGTTTCCAGCTGCATCCATGTCCCTACAAAGAACATGAACTCATCCTTTTTTATGGCTGCGTAGTATTCCATAGTGTATATGTGCCACATTTTCTTCATCCAATCTGTCACTGATGGACATTTGGTTTGATTCCAAGTCTTTACTATTGTGAATAGTGCCACAATAAACATACGTGTGTGTGTGTCCTTATAGCAGCATGATTTATAATTCTTTGGGTATATACCCAGTAATGGGATGGCTGGGTCAAATGGTATTTCTAGTTCTAGATCCTTGAGGAATCACCACACTGTTTTCCACAATGATTAAACTAGTTTACAGTCCCACCAACAGTGTAAAAGTGTTCCTATTTCTCCACATCCTCTCCAGCACCTGTTGTTTCCTGACTTTTTAATGATTGCCATTCTAACTGGTGTGAGATGGTATCTCATTGTGGTTTTGATTTGCATTTCTCTGATGGTAAGTTGATGATGAGCATTTTTTCATGTATCTGTTGGCCATATAAATGTCTTCTTTTGAGAAGTGTCTGTTCATGTCCTTTGCCCACTTTTTGATGGGGTTGTTTGTTTTTTTCTTGTAAATTTGGTTGAGTTATTTGTAGGTTCTGGATATTAGCCCTTTGTCAGAAGAGTAGATGGCAAAAATTTTCTCCCATTCTGTAGGCTGTCTGTTCACTCTGATGGTAGTTTCTTTGGCTGTGCAGAAGCTCTTTAGTTTAATTAGATCCCATTTGTTGCATAGTAGTTTTTTAAAAGCAGTGGCACAGTGAACACGAAATGTCATATGATGGTTACTTCTCAAGAAGGTAGAGGAATGGGATGAGGAGTGTTACACAGGCACATACACATTACTAGTAAGAGTCTAGCTCCTGGGTTGGGTGCCTGGATTGGGTGATAGATGTATGGATATTCTTTTTTTTTTTTTTTTTTTTTTTTTTTTTGAGACAAATCTCGCTTTGTCACCTAGGCTGGAGTGTAGCCGAACTCCTGGGCTCAAGCAATCTTCCCACTTCGGCCTCCTGAGTAGCACAGGTGTGGTGCACCTGGGCTCAAGCGATCTTCCCGCCTTGGCCTTCCAAAGTGCTAGGATTACAGGCACAAGCTACTGTGCCTAGCCAGGTATTTATTATATTATAATCATTTACAACTAACATAGATTTCATATCATCTTGTGAATGTATCAAACATTGTTTTTCAGAAGGTCATTACAAATAGTTCAAGAAAGGAAATGTAATCTAAGTGATTACTAGCTCTGCAACAAAAGATATTTATATAGTCACAATGTATAAGGTAAACACTGTTCATTGCCTTTCAACTCTTAGAATCAACAGATGGACAAAGCAAGGAAGACTTAATTATAGCCACAAAAGTAAACGTAACTGTCATCAGCCTTGATGTTGCACCAGCAAAAGCCTAGAAGAGGTAAACTGAAAGGTGGAAGGACGAGAAGAGAACTGAAGAGAAGCTGTCCACTAGTAACAGAGAGAATTGACAGAGAAATCCCCTAGCTTCCTTGCTCCTAGGTTGGGATATCTCTAACACATGTCCTACATCAGGAGCTGGCAAACTTTTTCTGTAAAATAATCCAGATAATAGGCCAGGCACGGTGGCTCATGCCTGTAATCCCAATGCTTTGGGAGGCCAAAGTGGGCAGATCACGAAGTCAGGAGTTTGAGACCAGCTCAGCCAACATGGTGAAACCCTGTCTCTACTGAAAACACACACACGCCAAAAAAAAAAAAAAAACAGCCGGACGTGGTGACTCACACCTGTAATCCCAGCTATTCAGAAGACTGAGGCAGGGGAATTGCTTGAACCCGGGAGGCAGAGATTGCAGTGAGCAGAGATCACATCACTGCACTCCAGCCTGGGAGTCAGAGCGAGACTCTCTCAAAAACAAACAAAAAAAAAAGTTAAAAATAAAGAAGTAAATACTTTAGGCTTTGTGAGTCATACAGTCTCTATCACAACTATTCCGCTTGGCTATTATCCTGTGAAAGCAGCCACAGATCATATATAATTGAATAGGAGCAGCTGTTCTGATAAAACTTTATTTTATGACACAGGCCAGTTTGCTCAACCCTGCTCTATGCTGTCCCCCAGAGTTCCCCAGTGGGATCAATCTCTAGTTGCTCATAGTAGGAACTGGTTTTGTACCCCACCTTATTGGCTTTCTTCCCTTCCCCATCTCAGTTTCTTACACCTTTACTATTGTATCATGGGGTCACCTCCCGGTTAACTACCTGTTCTCAAATCTTTGTCTCAGGGTCTGCTTCTGGCAGAACCCAAATGAACACAGGTAAGAACTGTTATTATCAGTGTTTTTTTGTTTGTTTGTTTTTGGTTTTGGTTTTTTTGAGACAGAGTCTCACTCTGTCGCCCAGGCTGCAGTGCAGTGGCACGATCTCAGTTCACTGCAAACTCCGCCTCCTGGGTTCACGCCATTCTCCTGCCTCAGCCTCCCAAGTAGCTGGGACTACAGGCGCCCGCCACCACGCCCAGCTAATTTTTTGTATTTTTAGTAGAAACGGAGTTTCACCATATAGCCAGGATGGTCTCGATCTCCTGACCTCGTGATCCGTCCTCCTCAGCCTCCCACAGTGCTAGGATTACAGGCGTGAGCCACCACGCCTGGCCTATTATCAGTGTTTTTCAGCAGAAAAAACTGAGGCACACAGAGGCTAAGTCATTTGCTCTAAGTCACAGAGCCAGCATTTGAACTGGCCAGTCTCACTCAGATATATTCAAAACATCCTGGAAAATCAGCAGAGTAGGGTAGGTGGCCAGTGGTCAGAGGAGTGGGGATCTCCGCCAGCATGAAAAGAATGCCCCAGAGTAGTGGAGAGGACAGAGGCAGACATGGACTTGACCCTTGCAGCACCATCAGGGAGGCCGCCAACACCAGGAAATGATGACTGCAGGGCATCTAGGCATACAGGAACTTGGGCAGCTTCCCAAAATAGTCTTCTCATGGCCCAAACATGACACGGAAGCAGCTGAGAGCCACCAGATCTAAACAGACCTCATGACCAGGCGTGGTGGCTGACACCTGTAATCCCAGCACTTTGGGAGGCCGAGGCGAGCAGATCACCTGAGGTCAGGAGTTGGAGACCAGCCTGGCCAACATGGTAAAACTCCATCTATACTAAAAATACAAAAAAAAAAAAAAAAAAAAAATACCCAGGGGTGGTGGCTCACACCTGTATTTCCAGCTACTCGGGAGGCTGAAGCAGGAGAATCACTTGGACCCAGGAGGCAGAGGTTGTAGTAAGCCAAGATTGCACCATTGCACTCCTGCCTGGGTGACAAGAGTGAAACTCCGTCTCAAAAACAACAACAGAAAACAATTTCTTTTTTTTTTTCTTTCATGCTTAAAGGCAAATGTATTCAGTTCCTTTCCATGCAGCACACAATAAGGTTATCTATGTGCTTATTTAGAAAACAATTTCTAACCTATAACGCCTCTGTTTCCTTCTTCTCTGCTACTCCTAAATTTTTACATGTGTTCTGTTCAAACAGCCTAGACTACAAGGAACATTTCTTAATGCAGATCCCAAATTTCCAGTGGTCTAGGGATGGACACTGATTGGCCCACCTTGGAGAAGTTGTAGACTCTTAGACAACCAATCAGCCTTGGGGAGAGGTGAGAGCCAAGTAGCAGAATATGGCTCCTGGGAATCCATCCCTGGGTGGGATGGAGTCTTCAGGAAGAAGGTTGGGTGGGTTACCCAGTAAGCGTCCTATGGAGTGAGAACTCCATGTGAGGGAACCATCCTTCAAGGCTGAGCTCACATGCCATCCTCTGGATGAGGGCTTCCCTAACCCCGACCATTGAATTTACCTATCTCTACAATTGTCCCTACAATTCCCAAGCACATTCGATCTATATTAATCTACATGGTCGTGGCCAGGTGCGGTGGCTCATGCCTGTAACCCCAGCACTTTGGAAGGCTGAAGCAGATGGATTGCTTGAGGCAGGAGTTCGAGACCACCCTGACCAACATAGCAAAACCCTGTCTCTACTAAAAATACAAAAATCAGCTGGGCATGATGGCATGCACCTGTAATCCCAGCTTCTTGGGAGACTGAGGCAGGAGGATTGCTTGAACCCGAGAGGCAGAGGTTGCAGCGAGCCAAGATTGCACCACTGCCCTTCAACCTGGGTAACAGAACAAGACTTGGTCAAAAAAAAAAGCCGTAGTCTGGAGACAGCCCAGGTTCAGCTGTAGAAGTTAAACAAGCCAAAGGTTCACTTTCCCAACTATTGATCTAATTACGTGACCTAGGATCAACCAAACAGACACAGTGTCCCTGGACTTAAACTTGGGAGCCAGTGACACAAAGCAGGGACAGAGGAGAGTCTATTTTACAGTGGTGACAGCAGGCGGGCCAGGAGTAGCACTGTCAGCGGTATAAGCAGCAGCATCTGTTGTGAGCATTCCTGGCACAGCGGGCTTTGTTGTCATGCTGACCAGGACACCCAGTGACGGGGGTTGAAGATCGTGTGAATCTACCATGCGTGCTTGACAGACCAGTTCTGTGGAGTGCTTTTTGTGGTAGCTTGGGCTGTGTTACCTCCTACACTCCTGCCTGTTCTATAGGCTTGATTCTCCAGCTTTCCTGGAGACTCGGTGACTATCCAATATCCTGTCCGCAAACTCCATTTTCTACAAACATCATCAAAGTCGTATTCTGCTGCTTATAATCCAGACTGATCCATTTTTCCTTTTGGGAAGTGCTCCTCCATCCTCATTTTAATAATATGTATTAGGAAGAAGCATTTATTTCCCATTCATATTTCCAGGTAGATAGGTGAAAACCCCTAACTTCTCTCCCTATTTCTTCTTCATTCCTCCTCCAAAGAAGATGGAGCACCTTATCTGATTGGTGAATGCAGCAGTCAGGATAGGCAAGGTTATGCTGTGGTAACAAGCAACTGCAAAATCTCAGTTGCTTAAAACAGCAAAGATTTCTTTGTTGCTCAAACTCTATGTCACTGTTTGTTGTCTCAGGGCTCCTCTCCATGTCGTCCTCATTCCGGAGCGTAGGATAATGAAGCAGGTACCACCTGGACCACTAACTGTTACCATGTCAAATGGAAAAAGAGTTTGTGCAGCCAATCAAGCACAGGCTCTTAAAGCTCCCAGCTGGAGGTGATAAACATCACAACTAATGACATGTAACTGGCTAAAGCAAGTCACATGCCTGCACTTTACTCAGAGGGAGCCCACCATGTTCCCAGAGGAAGAAATGCAGCTATTTCATTAATGGGACAAATAATTAACACAGTGGGTTTGGGATGAAGGGATGTGTGGTGGTTCAGCTTCATCTGGGTTCTCTTTTGGCAACCTGCTCACCTGGGACGGGCATGTGTTCCTGTCTGCTCTTGGTCACACAGTAAAACTCCCCAGGACTAGGCGATCAAGGGTGAATTTTTTTTTTTTCGAGATGGAGTTTTGTTCTGTTGCCCAGGTTGGAGGGCAATGGGGTGATCTTGGCTCCCCACAACCTCTGCCTCCCGAGTTCAAGAGATTATCCTGCCTCAGCCTCCTGAATAGCTGGGATTACAGGCATGCGCCACCACGTCCAGGTAATTTTGTACTTTTAGTAGAGATGGGGTTTCTCCATGTTGGTCAGGCTGGTCTCGAACTCCTGACCTCCCGCCTCGGCCTCCCAAAGTGCTGGGATTGCAGGCGGGAGTCACAGAGCCCAGCAAGAGTGAATTATTAAAAAGCCAATTTAACCAGAAAAAATAAAGCCACATTTACAAACATCTTTACCAGTAATAATGGTACTATTGTGATCTACATATGCTTGTCTTCTATTGGTTGATGCCTAAAAACTCATCGCTGTGGTTCCAGTGAGGGCTGCAAAGTGGTGAACACGTGACCCAAACTCAAAATGATTGAGGCAAGGCCAAGCGCACAGTGGCTCACACCTGTAATCTCAGCACTTTAGTAGGCCAAGGCAGGCAGATCACCTGAGGTCAGGAGTTCGAGACCAGCCTGACCAACATGGTGAAACCCCCATCTCTACTAAAAATACAAAAATTAGCTAGGCATGATGGCGCACGCCTGTCCTCCCAGCTACTTGGGAGGATGAGGCAGGAGAATCGCTTGAACCCAAGAGGCAGAGGTTGCAGTGAGCTGAGATTTCACCACTGCACTCCAGCCTGGACAACAGAGCAAGATCCATCTCAAAAAAAAAAAAAGATTGACCCAAGCTAGATCCTTCTAGAGTTATTCCCTGGGACTTTGTAATTGAAGTCAAGTGCAAAGTCAGTGGTGAAACTATGAGGCTGAACTCTGAGTCTATGAGAAATTCCTTTCATTCTGGGGTAATCCCCACTCCTCTGTCCACTGACCCCGCCCCACCCTGCTGATTCTCAGAGTATTATTTCAGAATCTACATTCAAATAATGCTTTGAATATTATATTCGAAGTATTAGAGTCACTTAACTAATACTTTGTGAAACCCACATATATGTATGTGTGAATATATCTGTATGTGTATGCACATATATAATGATATGTAGATGCATATATATACACACATATATATGTTATCCATTAATCATAAATAAGTACTACTATACTAATAACTTTAAACATTTACAATAATATATTTTATAAAGGGCATGATAAGAGTAGAAATATGGGGCTGGGCATGGTGGCTAACACCTGTAATCCCAGCACTTTGGGAGGCTGAGGTGGGCAGATCACCTGAGGTCAGGAGTTCAAGACCAACCTAACCAATATGGTGAAACCCCGTCTCTTCTAAAAATACAAAAATTAGCCAGGCATGGTGGCACATGCCTGTAATCCCAGCTACTCAGGAAGCTGAGGCAGGAGAATCACTTGAACCCAGGAGGCGAAGGTTGCAGTGAGCCAAGATCATGCCACTGCACGCCAGCCTGGACAACAGAGCAAGATGCTGTCTCAAAATAAAAAGATTAAAAATATGGAATGTTGCTAAATATTTATTTCTCGCCCCCATGGATCATCATATATATGCTGCTTCAGAACACTTTGAATATATCCAGAATTCTCGAGTGAGACTGCCAGATGCAAATGCTATCTTTGCCAATTGCTAGCTCTGTGAACCTGAAATACTTAATCTCTTTGTGCCTCAGTTTCTTCTGAGAGAATGAAACCAACATGCACCATTCTGTATTTTCACTCTGGTATTCTTTTATTTGTTTTTTCCTTAGAATTGTCCATGTCAATCTGTCATGATTTTACTCTCACAAAGACAAAATCAAAAATCATTAACACAGCTTTTCTTTCAGCAGGATAATGGCGGTATTTAGTATTTCACAAAATGAAGCACCGTAATTGCAGCTTGCTTTTTCACTCTGACGTTCTAAATGCCCAATCTAGTCCTTTTTTTTTTTTTTTTTTTTTTTTTTTTTGAGACAGAGTTTCACTCTTGTTGCCCAGGCTGGAGTGCAATGGTGCGATCTTGCCTCACTGCAAACTCCGCCCTCTGGGTTCAAGCGATTCTCCTGCCTCAGCCTCCCAAGTAGCTGGGATTGCAGGCATGTGCCACCACACACAGCTAATTTTTGTATTTTTAGTAGAGATGGGGTTTCACCATATTGGTCAGGCTGGTCTCGAACTCCTGACCTCAAGTGATCCACCCGCCTCAGCCTCCCAAAGTGCTGGGATTACAGGCGTGAGCCACCGCGCCCTGTCTGGTCTTGTCTTAACTAAAATGGCAAGCCATCATGAGGACCAAATTGAAGCAACTTTGGCAAAATTACATATTGTAACAAGCAGGCAGACTTGAAGTGGACCTGCCCACCTCAGATTTGCATCCTACCATTTGGGAATTCATTGCATGATCCACAGAGTCTGAACAGGAAGGCAGACAGGAGAGGAAGAGCCGACAGTGAGATAAATGGCCTCTCTGGAATAGCTAAGAGTACAATTGTATGGATTATCTGAATCAGTTAGGACTCTGTAGCTAATAAAAGAAAGGAGATTCAAACTGGTTTAAGGGATAAAGGGAATTTAATGACCTACAGAACTGAAAAATCAAGGCTGGTCTCAGTGGCTCATGCCTGTAATCCCAGCACTTTGTGAGGCTGAGGTGGGCAGATCGCCTGAGGTCAGGAGTTCGAGACCAGCCTGGCCAACATGGTGAAACCTCGTCTCTACTAAAAATACAAAAATTAACCTGGTATGATCGCAGGCGCCTGCAATCCCAGCTACTCAGGAGGCTGAGACAACAGAATCACTTGAACCCGCGAGGCGGAGGTTGCAGTCAGCCAAGATCTCGCCGTTACACTCCAGCCTGGGCGACAGAGTGTGACTCCCTCTTAAAAAAAAAAAAAAGCTAGGCATGGTGGCACATGCCTGTAGTCCCAGCTACTAGAGAGGCTGAAGCATGAGAATAGCTTGAACCCAGGAGGTAGAGGGTTGCAGTGAGCCGAGATCATGCCACTTCATTCCAGCCTGGGCAACAGAGAGGGACCCTGTCTCAAACAAACAAACAAAAATAACTGAAAAATCAAGATATAAGCTTCAGATGAGACTTGATCCTGGAACTCAAGTGATGATAACAAGGACCTGGCTTTTCCCTTGTCTCTCCATTTCCAGTTTTGTGGTGTTGGCTCCTTCATCAGGCTGTAATCCAGCTGCCTCCCCAGCAACTCCAAACTGCCTCTCACTGCACTAAAATGGCAGCCACTGATCCAGACCTTATATCCTCACACCACAATGCCCAGGGAAAGAGAGAATGGCTCATTCAAGTGGCTCTTGGGTGGGTCTGGAATTAACTGTCTCTGAACTCTTTGGTCCAAATTGGGACACACACCCATTTCGACCCAATCACGGTAACCAAGGGTTGTCTTAAATCAAGGAAGAGTAACTGGGCTCAGTGCCTCGCCTGTAATCCCAGCACTTTGGGAAGCCAAGAGGGGGCAGATCACGAGGTCAGAAGTTCGAAACCAGCCTGGCCAATATGGTGAAGCCCCGTCTCTACTAAAAATACAAAAAATTCGCCGAGTGTTGTGGTGCACACCTGTAGTCCCAGCTAGTCGAGAGACTGAGGCAGGAGAATCCCTTGAACAGCAGCAGGCAAAGGTTGCGGTAAGCCGAGATCACGTCAGGCCTCTGCACTCTAGACTGGGCGATAGTGTGAGACTCTGTCTCAAAAAAAAAAAAAAAAAAACCTCAGGGTCACTTTGAAATCCAATTTTTAGTCAGTATTTTGTATTCTTTATTTTTAAGGTTCCCAAAAAGTCTGGATTCAACCCCAACGCTTTCTCAGAGGGCAGCTTCAGGTTTCTAACGGTGGATGGCGTGGGAGAGGCTTCAGTCAGCAGTGGTTGTAGGGAAGTTCGGGCGCAGCCCACGGCTCCATGCCCTGCGACGGGGGCACGTGCAGGCACCAGCTTGAAAAACTCCATCGGGCGCGGAGCTGACCCACTCGGCTCCGAAGCCAACCCTAGTCGGATCAAGCAGCTGAACGCAGGCCCTGGGACCTGGTGATGGCCGTTGCGACCTCGAGAGTTCTGCGGGTGGGTGGGAAGGAGGAGTGGCGCGCTGAGGGGGGCGTCGGGCAGTGTTCTGGACAGCAGGAGTCAGTGCCTCAACTTCCCCAGGATTCTTCCGTGGGAGCAGCCCACTCCCACACTCCGCCCCGCGTGGGAGACGAGCCCTGAGAACCAGAAGACACACCAGGCCAGGAGACTCCAGAGCCCTGCCAGAAGACTTGCTGAGACCCCACTGAAGGTAGCCCTATGGCCGCGCTGAGCTCACGCACTGAGTCCGGGTCTCCCGCAGAGAGCCAGGGACAGCCCCTGCAGGAGGGGCGGGGCGGGGCGGGGCGGGGCCCAAAGCTGGGCGTGGCCACGCCCCAGAGGATGAGTGGAGCCCCGCTAGAGTCGGGGGGTCTTCGAGGAGCTCCAGCGCTCTGCTCCCCTTGGTGTCGCCGAGGCTGCTGGGGGGTGGTGAGACCGTGGCTTGGAGAGGACGTGCTGGGAAGCTGGGTCTGGAACCCGCCAGGCTTGCGGTGGAACTGTCGCGGGAGAGGCACTGCTGCACCGGGACGGTGGGCTGGTGGGCTGGCCACTCTGGAGAACCTGAGCCTGCAGTTACCTCTGTAGCTGAACCTGCGAGTATGGAGGGAGGAAAGAGAAGCTTTCCGGGATGGCCAGAGAGCAAGCCAGGCTGAAGGGCTCCGGAAAGGCTCACAGGAAGTGGGCTGGAGGGTTCCTTGCGGGTGGAAGGAGGAGGAGAGAGCTAGGGAGCAGGCTTGGGGGACTGGGGCGTGGGGGAAAGAGGGCGAGGCTCCTCTCTTTCCTCTGTTGCTTGTGGGCGTGGTTGCAACCCCCATCCCCGCTTATCTGCGATGTCGGCCACAAAGATGTTGACCCGGAGCCCACAGAAGGCCAGTGCAAAGAGAGGCCCGTGCCCTTTACTTTCTGCCTTATCTTGTAGGAAAAGAAAAACTTTTTATCCGAGGAAGGCAAGCCTTTTAAAATTATCAGGCCCATGGAGAGGATCGCTTGAGCCCAGGAGTTCCAGACCAGCCTGGGCAACATGGCGAAATGCCGTCTCTACAAAAAATACAGAAATCAGTCGGGTGTGGTGGCTACTGTCTGTGGTCCCAGCTACTCAGGAAGCTGAGGCAGGAGGATCGCTTGAGCCCAGGAGGTCGAGGCTGCAGTGAACCAAGATCGTGCCACTGCACTCTGGGCTGGGTGACAAAGCCAAACTTTGTGACCAAAAAAAAAAAAAAAAAAAAATCAGGGCCAGAGAGGAATTAAAATGAGACAACAGTGACATCCGATTACCCCCTTTGAGCTATGTGTTCATCTCTTGAACTGCTTGCACTGGCTTGCTATTGCCATAAGTAGCTATAAATTAACCTAGTAATGCCACACTGGATACTATAACCCACCCCCTATAGCTTAACAGTATATAGCCAATCACTAATCAATGAGGTTCCTTTAAACCAATGAGTATTCATAACAACTTTGTATCAGCCCACTCCCTGTCCCCATTTTTGCCTTTGAAAACCTGCTTGTAACAAAGCCCTAATGGAGCTCATATCCAAGGTTACTTGGGTCTGAGTCTTCCTGGCAGCTGTCCTCCCTTTGTTTTTTGTTTGTTCGGTTTTTTTTTTTTTTTTTTTTTTTGAGACAGAGTCTTACCCAGTGCCCAGGCTGGAGTGCAGTGGCGCGATCTCGGCTCACTGCAACCTCCGCCTCCCGAGTTCAAGCGATTCTCCTGCCTCAGCCTCCCAAGTAGCTGGGACTATAGGCGCCCGCCACCAAGCCCGGCTAAGTTTTTTGTATTTTTTAGTAGAGACGAGCTTTCACCGTGTTAGCCAGGATGGTCTCGATCTCCTTACCTTGTGATCCGCCCGCCTCGGCCTCCCAAAGTCGTTTTTTGTTTTTTGAGACAGAGTCTTGCTCTTGTCACCCAGGCTGGAGGGCAATGAAGCGATCTCAGCTCACTGCAACCTCCGCCTCCCGAGTTCAAGCGATCCTCCTGCCTCAGCCTCCTGAGTGGGTGGGATTACAGGCAGGCACAATGACACCCGGCTAATTTTTCATATTTTTAGTAAAGACGGGATTTCACCATGTTGGCCAAGCTGGTCTCGAAGTCATGACCTCAGATGATCCACCTGCCTCAGCCTCCCAAAGTGCTGGGATCATAGGCTTGAGCCACTACGCCTGGCCCCCTTGGGCTCAGGTAAACTCTTTGAGTCATATTTTGTGCCTCAGCTTCTTTTAGGTTGACAATTGACTCCCAGAATATGGAGTCTTCAGCTATGAGGAGCAGGGCCATGGGTGAAGAGTGCCCACACTGACTCAAAGAGAGGTCCCCAGCTGGGGCCCAGCTTTCCCACCCTGTCCCCTCAGGAATCTCTCCCCTGGGACGCCTGTGCCTTTCCTGAGCCTGTGGAAATGTTGGTTTCCTCCACCTCCCCAGCATGATAGACTGTGAGGGAATAGGGTGATAGTGGCTCTAGAACTCCCCAGCTGACTCAGTGAACCTCTCTGTACTACCCCCACCAGCATGCCTGGAACCCAAACAGGGCACAGCTGAGAGGCTTCTCCCATGGGCCCTCCTACGCCGCCAGTGAGGAAGTTGCAGGAGGCAACCCAGAGGGGCAGGAAGAACACAGGAGGGAGGGGACGCTGTACTCCCATAGCAGAGATGCCTGAGGGAGAGGGAGGGAGACAATTCGGGATGAGCTGAGTTACCTCCTGCCACCTGTCCTGTAACACCCCCCATCAGTCTCCCTCTTCTGTCCTCCTTACACCATCCCCATCTTGGGTCTATCCACACTCTCCTTGCTGTGGTCCTCATTCCCCGACATCCGCCCCTTTCCCATATAGCTGTGTTTCATGCCCTTCGGCCCCCTTGGACAGGCCAGCAGGATGCAGACTCCTCTAGGACAAACACACTCAGATCACCCCAAAATGGAAAGCGGGATCTGAGATAACAGAAACCAACTCCTAAAAGTCAGAAAACATGGCAATCCCCTCCCTTCCTGTCTTCTCAGTCTCTTTTGGAACATATGGTTGTATTGTATGCACCTTTTTGTCTCCAAAGTAACCCTTACCTGGTCCACATCTCCCTATTATCCCACCATCAGAACATCTGAATTGGAGCATGGGGGCTTCCTTAGTGGAGGACTCCAGTAGGGGATGAGGAGCCAGGAGAGAAGGTGTATGGGGTACATGTCTGCCCCGGATGTCTGTCTTTCTGAGTAGCCCAGTGTGTCTCCATCTTATGCCAAAGAGGGAGGGAGACCTGGGTGGGGAGGGACTCCCCCTACCAGGACACTTGAAGGGTCAGGTGCACCAATTCCCATCCCCACTACCACTACCTTCTGTTCCTGGGCTATTGTCCCCTGTTGCCTCCATTCGAATGCTCTTTCCCCAGATCTTCCCAGGGCTACTTCCTCTGGAAGTCATCTGGGTCTCAGTTCAAATGTCATATCTTCCAAGATCTTCCCTAAAGCCACCACCCTCCCCCCAAAAAACACACACACAACATTCTATGCCACAGCCCTTGCTGTATTTTCTGCTTACTGCTTACTGATTTTATCTTACTGCTGGTTTTTTTTTTGGGGGGGGGGGTTGTATTATTTTGTTTTTTAGATGGAGTTTCGCTCTTGTTGCCCAGGCTGGAGTACAATGGTGCCATCTCGGCTCACCGCAAACTCTGCCTCCCGGGTTCAAGTGATTCTCCTGCCTCAGCTTCCCAAGTAACTGGGATTACAGGCATTCACCACCACGCCTGGCTAATTTTGTATTTTTAGTAGAGACGAGGTTTTACCATGTCGGCCAGGCTGGTCTCGAACTCCTGACCTCAGGTGATCCGCCCGCCTTGGCCTCCCAAAGTGCAGGGATTACAGTCGTGAGCCACTGCACCCGGCCTAATTTTTGTATTTTTAGTAGAGACAGGGTTTCACCATGTTGGCCAGGCTGGTCTTGAACTCCTGACCTCAAGAGCTCCACCCACCTCAGCCTCCCTAAGTGCTGGGATTACAGGGGTGAACCACCAGGCCCGGCCTGATCTTATCTTACTTATTAATTTGTTGACATGGTAATTGTCCCTGTCACGTCTCACCCTCAGGATGAATGTTTCCTGAGGGCAAGGACCTTGTCTTTTTCATGTCTGTATGCCCAGATCCTAGAACAATGCCTGGCACATTGAAGGCACTCAATAAATAGGTATAATTGAATTAAACACAGAGATGATTGGCTGGTCAGTAAAGGGCCTTTATTGCTGCCTTTTTTTTTTTTTTTTTTTTTTTTTTGAGACAGGGTCTTGCTTTGTCACCCAAGCTGGAGTGCAGTGATGCAAACATGGCACATTGCAGCCTCCACCTCCCGGGTTTAAGCTATCCTCTTGCCTCAGCATCCCAAGTAGCTGGGACTATAGGCGCATGCCACTATGCCTGGGTAAATTTTGTATTTTTTGTAGAGACAGGGTTTCATTATGCTTCCCAGGCTGGTCTCAAACTCCTGAGTTCAAGTGATCCGCCCACCTCGACCTCCCAAAGTGCTGGGATTACGGGTGCGAGCCACTGTGCCCGGCCCTGATTGCCCTTTTTATTCTTCTCGCTGCATTTTCATCGCCTGCCTGAGCCCCAGGCATTGCCCAGTCTGCAGCGGTCCCCAGCCACAGCTGCTACAAACCCACCACCATTGCCACCACCACTACCTCAGAGCCCTCAGGAACTGTGAGTGGGCTGACACACTCAGGTCTTGCACATGACCTTCAAGCCCCTGTTCCCAACAGAATTGACCCCTGCTCTGGACCTCTTTCCAAGCAGCCCCATCCCCCTTATGAAACCACACTTGGAGACCACTGCTCCTATAAGCACACACTTCCCTAGAGAGCCTCAGTACAAATGCACCACTATTTATTGAGGGTTCCCCACGTCAGGCACCCTGCTAGGGGAGTCTCCAATGTCATGGACTGCCAAACACCAGTGCTCTCTGCCTCTGAGTCTCCCGGAGTCCCTGTGCCTCCTGCAGTCAATGTGACAGCGTCGGTCCTGGGCAAGTTGCTCTGCTGAAGGGGGAGGCCTTGTTCCCGGCTGGGACCCCCTGCCAGTCACTGTCCACCTTGCTATCTCTGTCCCTCACCTCCTCTGGTATCATGCGAGGCATTTGCTCATCTGGAAACTGATACTCTGGATAGGGTTGGGCAGCCACACCCGCTCTCCGATCTCTCCCCACTGTTTGGCCCAGTGTTTCCGTGAGAGGATCAGGACAAAGGCAAAAAAGCCCAGGAGGTTCACTGGCTGGCCTGTGATCCACAGCTCCCGTTTCTTCACCCAGATGCAGGATCTGATGTGGTTCCGAAGCTCAAGGCTGAGGCTGGTTGGTGGATTATACTTCAAGTTGGGGAATCTGCAGGCAGGAATTATGGAGGCCAGCGTTTGGGGCAAGAAGGGCCTGCAGACTTCAGGGGCCTCAGGACCCAGCTACTGGCCATCTTCAGTCCCTTGGGCTCCTCTGCCAGGTTGTTGGCTGCTCCATAACATTGCCCCGCACCTGCCATGGAACCCTGGCCTCCAAGAGACCCAGAGCTCAGGGCTCTCATCCCCTGGGTGCCAAGCCACACCCAGCACAGTCTCTTCTGGAGCTCAGACTTAGCATCTTTCTTGGAGCAAGTAATAGGAAAAATGAGAGGTAAAGGAAGAAACGGAGCATTTGTGGGTGAGGAACACAATCACCACGGTCGGCAGAATGCCTTCCCTGATACATATACACACATATCTACACATGCAAGTGCACACATGCAGATTTTCTGAGACACACACTCTGAATTCTTCTGGAAGAGAAGAACTGACTTGAGAGGGAACAGGAAGTATCCATGAATGGAAACTAGTATTTCCCGGACTCAAAAGACAGGACCAGTCATTGCTGCAGAACCAATCAGGGTGACTACTGGTCTCTTGGGCCCAGATCACCATTTTCTTTGGCTGGTTGGCTTCCTGCTGATTCCTGTTCACAATTTTATCCTAGGACTTTATCTCCAATGAGGCCCTTTTTTAACTGCCATGACCTAGATTTATCTTCCTTGGCCTTGAGCATAGCAGGAATAGTCATTGGCCGTAAGCTCAGCCAGCTCAGTACTAAGCTTCTGTCTCCATTGGCCGCACATTCAAGGCATCCTCATTCATTCTTATTGCTGTGGGCTCAGGAGGCCGTTTTCATTGGCTGCCCTGTCCTGAAGCTCGATCTCTATTGGTTGCCACGAGAGGTAGTATCTCCACTGACAGTGAATGCAATGGATGAATGGGCTTTGTTCTCTCCGTGCCCCACTGGTAGGTGTCTCCCAACATGTGCCCCCTCCTCAGCCTGCATTAGGGTGGGGGGGCATTGGGGGTGCCTGAAGAAGGCCCAACAGCCTCAAGAAGCCTCTGGTGCTGGCGAAGGTGCCTCCTCCTTTCGTGTTCCCCTGTGACTTCACACACCAGCTGGGCAGGGAAGGCCCCAGGAAGCCCCTTCAGCCAACCTGGGGGAAGAGAGACAGGGGATCCAGTGAGGTGGGGACAGGAAGCAGGTGAAGAGGGAAAGGGGGCCTCATGGGTTCTCAGGCCCTTGGGGTCATTGTAGGTGTGGGAATTCATGGACAAGCCTGGAGCATCAGTAGAAAGGGCATCAGAAGTGGAGGTGACAGCAGCTTGGAGAGGGTCTGGGCTGCTCCTCCGTCAAGCCCTGCAGTGGCTGCTCATGTCACTTGGAGTAAGAGGTGGAGTCCTTGCAGGGACCTGTCAGGTCCTGCGTGATCCCATCCCTGCCACTTTTGTGACCTCATTTGCTTCTCCTCCTTTCTCTCTCCTGCTGGCCACACTGGCCTCCTTACAGTTCCTCAGCCACACACCAACCACAGGGCCTTTGCACTGCCTGCTGCCTCCAGCTGGGACATTCTTCCCCCAGACACCATGGGCCTAAATTAGCTCCATCAAGCTTCATGCTGCCTTCTCAGTGAGGTCCACCTTGGCCTCCCTATTGAAAATTTCATGCTGCCCAACCCTGGAACTCCTGAACTTCTTTGCTCTGCTCACTTTTTTTTTTCCCCCATAACACTCCTCACCTTCACGTGTACTTTATAATTTACTTATCTATTTTGCTCATTCTTTATCGTCTGCCTCCTCTGCTAGAACATGGCTCCAGCCAGGAAGGAAGTTTGATTCACAGTCCCTAGAACAGCGAGTGGCACTTCGTAGGTGCTTAATAAATATTTACTGAATGAATAAATGAAACACGGCCAGGCGCAGTGGCTCATGCCTGTAATCATAGCACTTTGAGAGGCTGAGGCAGGAGGATCACTTGAGCCCAGGAGTTCAAGACCAGCCTGAACAACATAGTGAGACCCCCACCTCCATTAAAAAAAAAAAGAAAGAAAGAAGGCCGGGCACCGGAGGCTCATGCCTATAATCCCAGCACCTTGGGAGGTGAAAGCAGACAGATCACTTGAGGTCAGGAGTTCAAGACCAGCCTGGCCAACATGGTGAAATCCCATCTCTACCAAAAATACAAAAATTAGCCAGGCTTGGTGGCGGGTGCCTGTAATTCCAGCTACTTGGGAGGTTGAGGCAGGAGAATCCTTTGAACCCGGGAGGCGGAGGTTGCAGTGAGCCGAGCTCACACCACTGCACTCTAGCCTGGCTGACAGAATGAGAATCTGTCTCAAACAATAATAATAATAATAAATACAAAATAAATAAATGAAAGACGGTCTCACCTTCAGGGGTCTTGTGCAGGTGTTTGGGGGCAGCCCTGGACTCCAGACTCCGTCCTTCAGTTTTGGCAGGTATAGATGGCTCTGAACACAGTTCCTGGGAACAGTCTGGTTGGGGGTGGGTGACTTTAAAGTGATTCTGTTTAGCTTCTCCCCCATATTGCTCTAAGACTCATTTTTTCTTCCCTCCTCCCATCTAGGGGGATACTCACCACAGTCCTCATAGATGGTGTCTGGGGAGCAGGGAAGAGGGCCTGGGGTCGGGAAGGCTCCTAGCCAGCGCTGCATGTCTGATCTGGTGGGGACATTGGGAAGTGTCACAGATGGCCCAAGAGATCCTCTGGGGCTGAGGCAGGAGCCACAGAAGAGAGAGACTGGGGAAGTCGGAGGAGCTCTGAGAGGTCAGATAAGCGTCCCAAGGGTGTTTTCCGAAGGAGACACAACTCACAGGGAAGAAGCTTGGAGTAGCCGGTGGGTGGGGCGACCCTGGTGGTTGCTGAGAAGGGAGAGGCGGAAGGTAGGGGGTCCAGATGGATCCGGAACCTGCTGGGCCTGGACCAGGGAGCGATGGGCATAGTCCAGAACCTGTAGCCGCTGCCCACTGCCCAGGGATGAGGTCGTTCAGAAGGACAGCAGGGGTCCCACTGGACCCCTCCTGCCCACGCCAGACTGGGCTCCTTCCTTCCCTAGGACTCACCTCTTAGGCTGAGTGATGAGCAGCAGGTCACTGAAGAGCAGCAGGCAAAGAGGGGTGAAGCGGGGGCGCGAGGCAAAGAGCACGCCCCCCCGCCGGCACCCTAACTCGGTCAGCTCTCCCTGGAACTCCAGGCGCCGTGACCAGGAGACTAGGGGCAGGGCCTGGGAGGAAGCAGAGGCAGAGGAGGTTCTAGCAGCAGCAGCAGCAGCAGCAGCACCGTGGGGCAGGGCAAGATGGGGAGCCTGGGCAGGGATGTACCTTGACTTTATGGAAGCGCAGCCTTTGGGTGAGCCGGATCAGCTCTTCAGTCTGCTTCATGCGCCCCACCTCAGCGCTGCAACGCTCGATGATCTAGGTAAGGGGATCTGTGTTACCCCCCCCCCCAGCGGCCAGACCCCTACTCCCTACCATTTCTCTCTACCACCTTGTCACCTCCCCCTACTTCAGTGTCCCTCCTGCCCACCTTGCTGACAGCACCCAGGGCCTTCTGGGCATTCTCCTGACGGCTGGACCCCTCTTCTGTCTGGCGCAGGATATTCTGGGGACAAGGAGGAAGGGTGACTGGGCCCCCTGCTCTGTGGCCCTGGGATTCAGAGGGGCCACAGCTCAGAGGACCTGCCTGCTTTGGCCAATTTCAACAAGGCTGACAGACCTCATCATTCACCATCTGCAGAACCCTAAGCAAGTCCTGTTACCTCTCTGAGCCTCAGCTTCCCCATCTGTAAAATGGGGCTAATATCCACCTAGCATATCAATAGCATTGTTTTGAGGATTCAAGAAGGTAATCTATGTAAAGTGCTTAGCATCGTTCTTGGTACGTATTAAATGTTGAAAAGAAGGTTCCTATTTTTTTTTTTCAGAGTCTGGCTCTATCACCCAGGCTGGAGCGCAATGGCGCGATCTCGGCTCACTGCAACTTCTGCCTCCCAGGTTCAAGTGATTCTCCTGCCTCAGCCTCCCAAGTAGCTGGGATTACAGACATGCGCCACCACGCCCGGCTAATTTTTTGTATTTTTAGTAGAGATGGGGTTTCACCATGTTGGCCAGGCTGGTCTTGAACTCCTGACCTCAGATGATCCACCCGCCTCAGCCTCCCAAAGTGCTGGGATTACAGGCGTGAGCCACTGCGCCCGGCCCGAAGGTTCCTATTATTTTAATAATTATTAACCAGGCCCGGCGTGGTGGCTCAAGCCTGTAATCCCAGCACTTTGGGAGGCCGAGACGGGCGGATCACGAGGTCAGGAGATCGAGACCATCCTGGCTAACACGGTGAAACCCCGTCTCTACTAAAAAATACAAAAAACTAGCCGGGCGAGGTGGCGGGCGCCTATAGTCCCAGCTACTTGGGAGGCTGAGGCAGGAGAATGGCGTAAACCCAGGAGGCGGAGCTTGCACTGAGCTGAGATCCGGCCACTGCACTCCAGCCTGGGCGGCAGAGCAAGACTCCGTCTCAAAAAAAAAAAAAAAAAAAAAAAAAAATTAACCAAAACTGTTAGTGCAGGCAATATAGCAGAGTAACTAAGAGTGCTTAATTACAATTTTTTCTCCATCAATTATTTCTATATGACCTGGGACAAGTTATGTGACCTGTACCTTAGCTTTCTCATCTCTAAAGTAGGACAAATAATAGTTCCTACGCTCACACAGTTGTGGGTAAGGTTACACAGGTGTATAGCACTAAGAACCATTCCTAGAAAGCTCAATAGCTGTTGAGCTATTATGATTAGTATCATTATTATTGTGCTGTCTACACTGGAGATAGATAAAGCTGAATAAGATCATAAAGACACTAAAATCTAGTTGGGAACTCTTCACATAAAGATCCCCTCATTCGCTGGGCTCAGTGTCTCACGCCTATAAGGCCAGAGCTTTGAGAAGCTGAGATAGGAGGACTGCTTGAGGCCAGGAGTTCAAGACCAGCCTAGCCAACGTAGTGAGACCCTGTCTCTATAAAAATAAAAATTAATAAATAGCAGGGCATGGTGACATTGTGGTCCCAGGCTGAGGCATGAGGATCCCTTGAGCCCAGGAATTTGAGGCTGCAGTGAGCTGTGATTGTACCACTACTCTAAAGATCCCCATATTGGGTGACCTGGTTAGAAAGGAGTCTCCATGGCCGGGCGCGGTGGCTCACGCCTGTAATCCCAGCACTTTGGGAGGCTGAGGCAGGCAGATCACAAGGTCAGGAGATCGAGACCACGGTGAAACTCTGTCTCTACTAAAAATACAAAAAATTAGCCGGACATGGTGGCGGGCGCCTGTAGTCCCAGCTACTCGGGAGGCTGAGGCAGGAGAATGGTGTGAACCCAGGAGGCGGAGCTTGCAGTGAGCCGAGATCACGCCACTGCACTCCAGCCTGGTGGACAGAGCGAGACTCCATCTCAGAAAAAAAAAAAAGAAAAAGAAAGGAATCTCTACTTTGCAATAGAAGACAGCATGTCAGCTGGGAGCGGTGGCTCATGCCTATAATCCCAGCACTTTGGGAGGCCAAGGTGGGCAGATCACGAGGTCAGGAGATGGAGACCATCCTGGCTACCATGGTGAAACCCTGTCTCTACTAAAAATACAAAAAATTAGCCGGGTGTTGTGGCGGACGCCTGTAGTCCCAGCTACTCAGGAGGCTGAGGCAGGAGAATGGTGTGAACCAGGGAGGCGGAGCTTGCAGTGAGCCGAGATCATGCCACTGTACTCCAGCCTGAGCGACAGAGCAAGACTCCATCTCAAAAAAAAGAAAAGAAGAAGAAGGAGGAGGAGAAGAGTGTCTCAAACTTTTTTTTCCCAGTATCACTCCACTAGGATGCCTTTTTTAGATAATTTTCCCTAAACATCCCTCTCACCATGAAAGTTTAATTCTACAGATCTACTAGAACTCTGTTTATGCACTAAAGCTTAATGGAGTACAACTGTTGGAATAACTAAGATTATTTTCACCCCCAAAGAACCAATTTTTGCCCCCTTGGGGGTTATATCACCCCAGTTGGGAAGGCATGTTGGTAGAAGAATACAGCCAGAGACAATCTCAAAAACCACTCACACACTCCCCCCTGAGACCCAGCAAGCAGAAGGGACTTGCCCAAGGTCACTCAGACAGTCAGTGGCAGAGCTAGGTGTGGAACGCCTGTCTCCAGCCAGAGGCCCTTTCCCTGCACCTGGACCTGGAGGCAGTCCAGGTAAGGGGAAGAGCGCACAGGGCCCCTAAGGCAGGGCGTGGTGGATCCTAGGCTGAGACACCCAGATTCGTAGTTATGATTTGGGGGATTTTATGTTTAAGGTGGAGTAGTGCGTGGTGATAACTGGAGGGCCAAGAAGCCCTCAGGAGAGTTCTCCGATGGGGTTGGTGGGGCAGAAACTGCTGCAGCCGGACGGGTACCTGCAGTAGCATGCGAAGCCGGGTGATGCGCTGGAAGGGCAGTAGCAGGAAGGACGGCAGCGGGAGCCGCTCACACTTAGGGAGGCTCTGCAGCCGGCGCAGCTCGGCGGAGAAGCGCACGTTGGTGTCCCTGCAGAAGCAAGAGTGGTTAGCGGCTGCCTGGAGGCCCTAGTGCCCCAGCCTGCTGTGGCGTCGACCCCACCCCTCTCTCCAGCTTCCTCCACACCCCTGGGACACTCACATGAGGCGGCTGTAGGTCTCCTCCTGATACTGTTGGTTCCGCACATAATCCACATACACCGAGAAAGGCCCCACAGCGTGGGCATGCACCACATCACACAGGTCGCTGATGTGGGGGGAAGAGCGCACACGGGACAGGAGCGTTGCTAGAAACCTGAAGGAATTGGGGAAGCAAGCAATGGGGCGGGGCAGAGAGCCAGGTCTCCCGGGTTCTTGAGAGAAGGGCTGGGAACCAACTGGGTCAGTAGAAGGAAGGACCTGGGCCCGGGAGAGAGGAAAGGGCGTGCCCAGCAGCCTAAGGGCAGGTTCCCTGGAAGTACAGGAAGCCACTGACCGTTCGCTGACTCCCTGGACTCGCTGCACATTGGAGAAGAGTGTGTGGTGATCACGGGGGGTGAGCGTGTCCCGGAGTGCCTGGCTCAGCACGAAGGTGTCGGTCAGCAGCCGCAGGGAGCGCAGGTAGGAAGCCTCGGACGTTACCACCTCGAAAAGACTCTAGAAAGAAGAGCAGGCAATCGTGGGAAGCCAGGACCCTGGGCCCTCCTCCCCGACGTCTGACCCATGCAGCCCGCCCAACCCCAGCACCCTCCTCCCGTCTCCCACTTCCAGCTCCCACCTCCTGCATGCGCCTCTCCTGGGGGCTGAGGGTATCCAGAAGGCCGCTTGTTTGCACAGCCGGAAGCTCCTGCCACAGGGTGTTGCGAGGTCCAGGGGGTCGTGGGAAAGTGGGCGCATCTCCAGCATTTGCTGGAGAAGGACTCCCATCCTCACCGACCCCCCACAGCTCCTCTGACAGCACGGCTGCTCGGTAGGTCTGGTACAGAGGTTCTAGAGGGCAAACATAGCACTTCAGGGAAGCCCAGGGCCCCCAAACTCTTCCCCCACTGCTTGATGGTCACAGCAGGGACCCTCAGGTCCAGAGGCCCTCACCATCCTGCAGGGGCAGCTCCCAGTTCTGCTCCTTCAGCACCTCTAGCCCCTCCTCTTCCCTGTGGAGAAAGAAAGGGAAGGGAGTCCCCAGGGCCACGACTACTGCCTGCCGCAGAGTGCTTGTTGTTCCCATGCTGGACAGGGCAACCCACATGCAGGTTGGATGTAGGGATCCTGACGGCTCCCTACGTCAAATCTCAGGCTTTTTGTTTTGTTTGAAGGGGAAAGACAAGGTCTCGCTATGTTGCCCAGGCTGGTCTTAAATTCTTGGCCTCAAGCAATCCTGCCACCTCGGCCTTGCAAAGTGTCAGGATTACAGGCGTGAGCTACTTTGCCGGCCCAAATGCCAGATCTTTTTATGTGTCTTTTAGAGAGGAGCCCCTGAACTAAGTGGGCCCCATTCCTATCTCAACTATTGTAGACCAGAGACTTCTGAGTCTCCTTCTCAGCCCTCTCACATAGCAACCATTGTCTGGAATGCCCTATTTGTGTGTCAAGGAAGCTCAGCGTGGTGGACTACACTCTCACACCTCCCACCAGCACGTGTAGCCCCTTATCTCCCCTGCTCTGGTCATCGGCACCACCACACCTCCATTTCTGATAACAACGGTGAATCTAAGATAATTAACAAGCCTGAATAGCATAGAAGAGATGGTCATGATTGCCAAATAGATTTTCAGACAATAATTACAATAGAAGCTCAAGGTGAGGGAAGGGAATTAAAGTGGTACACTTACTCTGGGTCCGGCTCTTCACAATATCATATCCCCACGATTCCATGAAGTGGTTTCTATGCTTAGCCCCATGTCATAGATGAGGACACTGAGACTCACGAAGGCTAAAGACCTTCTTCTTTTTTTTTTTTTTTTTTTTTTTTTTTTTGAGACAGAGTTTCTCTCTTGTCGCCCAGGCTGGAGTGCAGTGGCGCAATCTTGGCTCCTTGCAACCTCCGCCTCCCGGGTTCAAGCGATTCTCCTGCCTCAGCCTCCCAAGTAGCTGGGATTACAGGCGCCCGACATGACGCCCAGCTAATTTTTGTATTTTTAGTAGAAACGGGGTTTCACCATGTTAGCCAAGCTGATCTTGAACTCCTAACCTCAGGTGATCCTCCCGCCTCAGCCTCCCAAAGGGCTGGGATTACAGACATGAGCCACCATGCCGGGCCTTCTATAAGATCACAGAATTGATAAGGGCCAGAGCTGGGATTTGAAACAATGGCTGCTTATCTCTAGAGCCCTGGCCCTTGTCCCCTCACCTTTGTGCAGGTGGGATTTAGCTGGAGCTGAAGGTTAGTCTGCCCTCAGGTAGAAGCATGGTGGGGAGAGAACCAGGGAATAGGGGTGGGGATGTTCGGTACCTCCCCTCCACAGTTGCTGGAGGAGCGTTCCGAGGAGCTTCATCAGGACTGTCCCCTAGAGAGAGAAGCCAGAGTGAAGAGAAAAAAACTCAAGGATCCCCAGCCCAGGACTCCCAGCTCTAGCCTCAGTGGAAACAGTTACTATAAAAACTGCAACTCTCATCAGCACCAGAGCAGCAGCTGGTAGGGAAGCAAAGAACCCAGGGCCTGTTGGGGATTGTAGTTTGTTGGGGTTTTAGTCCCCCCTGCCCCTCTCTTATCCCCTCACAGCCCAGAGGTCCACTCCCCCAGGCCCTGCACCTGTTTGGATTCCATCTTCAGAAGGCAGATCAAGATCTGGCTGTGGGGGGTCCCCGAAAATGGTGACGTCCTGCCTGCCACGAGTTGGTTTGGGAGGCTTGAGGGGTGGCAGGAGTTTGCGCTCGGCAGTGGAGCGGTAGGATGTGAGGACAACAGCAGGGTGACCGATGCTTGGAGGGTTGGGGCGGGAGCGAGAGGTCCGCAGCGGGGAGGCCCGACGGGGGACCCTGGGGACCTCCTCATAGCCCCCCACAGGCACCCATCTGAGCTCCAGGCCAGGTCGGGTGGTGTGGCAGACACAGGGGCAGCAGGGAGGGCAGGCCAGGCCAGCATCTGTGGGAGATGGATAGCCTAAGGAGAAAGCCCTTGGGGCCCAGCCCCATCCCTGAGACCATAGACCTCATCTCCATCTTTAACCTGCCCAGCAACTGCAACACCAAGGTTGAGGCATCTGTAGATCTCGTCCACCCTGACTCCCTTCAAATCCTGACATACTGAAACCAGATATCCCAAACATTAAATCCATTTCTGAAAAGGTAGCCCCTGAAAGTTGTTAGCACTGAAAACGAAGAAGATGGGTGGATTGAGGTCACCCAGCGCCACCCCCCTACACTCACCTGGAGCACCGTTCTCCTGGGACCCACTCCCGGGGAGGGGAGCTTCTCTCTCCCCATTCACATCTGCTCTCGCTTGGAGACCTGGCTCCGGGGCATCTGCATCCTGAGCCCGGCCTTCAGCACCCCCTTCAAACCTGCCAGCCAGCCTCCTCACAGTGCCAGGGGCTGAGGCAGAGCCATTCTGAGCCAGGACCCCGGCCATGGGGAGCAGAGGCGTGCGGGGTGACCCAGAAGGCTTGGGTGGGGGGACTGGAGACCGGGGAGCAGGTTCTGGGGAGGCGGAGCGCCGGGACACTGGACTAGGTGTGGGGGTGCTGGAAGGTGACTCTGGGGAAGTCTGGGAGTCGAGGCTGGTTCTAGAAGCTGAGGAGGGCAAAAGAGCAGGGGGCTTGAGGGATGCAGCTGGGGGCTCCCAGAAGATGGGGGTGCACATTGGGGTTGGTGCCTCATTGGAGGTTCGGGGAAGTTCTTGTGGAGAGGAGCCGTTGTGGGGAGGCCCTGAGGACTGGGCAGCCCTGGAACGAGAAGGAGGGCGGGGGCGGATGATCCGAGGGGGCTTCTGCGTGGGGGGTGTTGCTGCAGGAAGGGACTGGGCTGACATCTTCCTCTGTGGTCTTCAAAGGGGTGGGGTGCTCTGCTGGAGTCATCCCCTGAGGAGGAGGGAGGGAAACAGAAAAACCCTTAGTGCCCTGCAGGGTGGATAAACTGAGGCCACTGGAAGGCAGGATTTTGAAGTCAGGAGGGAAAGCTGGTGTGGCGGTTTCAGAGAATCCATAAAACTCAATACGGGGGATCCCCTTTGCTAGTACAACCACTCTGTGTCTGCCTACTGAACCACGTGTCCGTGGGGTGTGTTGTGGAGGTTTGTGTGTGGTTGTGGTAGGGGAGTGGCACGGTGTATTGTGCGAGTTCTGTGCTTGCCGGGTGGGTGTGCAGGGGGAGAGTGCAGTGGACAGTGTGTGGCCTGTGGCCCGTGAGGAAGTTCTCAGTGTGAGTGTCTGAGATAGCGGTGGCAGGGTGGGTGTGCGATGTGTGTTCTGTGCTGTCTGGGTCTGGGTGCCGTGGGTGCGCCTGTCTGCCAGGCCTGGGCTGCGAGGCATGCATCACTGTTTCCCTGCTCCACCGGCCCTCCGCCCCCCATTTCCCAGTTCCTCTCTCCGGACTCTCCCTTTCCGGATTATTTTTAGTCTCCTTTTCCTGCCATCAAGATTCCTGGAGCCTCTGACCCCCGGAGATGAGGAGGCCCTGGCTCAGTCTCTCCTGTCCTGCGTCTGATCATCCCCGCCTGCCCTTGGGTCTGGTCACAGAGAGAAGCCCAGCACAGGCATGACTCTTGCTGGGAGGCCTGGGGAGGTGGCTGGGAGAGCCAGCTTAAGGAGAGGCCAGGGTTTCTCTTCCTCCCTCGAGGAAGGAGGCTACAGTCCCAAGAAGGCTGCAGGGTCAGGGCTGGGAAGCAGGGGAACCCCCAAACTCCCTTCAGGGGTCAGCAGGAGAGTCAGACCCCTCCAGGCCTCGGATTGGGTCCTTGAGAAATGATGAGGGGGAACAAGGGGGTTGTAAATGACGGGTCTTGCAGCTCAGTGGCCTCTGTGTTCTGGCAGAAAGTCACTTAGCAAAGTGACCCACACAGTGGTCTTGACCACTGGCCAGCTCCTCCCCAGCCCCTACCCCTCAGGGATCCCACCCCCTCTCGGGTACCTGCATTTACTTCCTTCCGTACCCCCCACTCAGGAATCCAGGTACTCGGGCCCCAAACACTCACCCTTGAATCCCCTCCACTCTCAGTCACCTCCCAGGGCTGAGTGAGTAGGGGCAGGAAACAGGAATCAGATCCGCCTCCCAACCGGACACCGCCCCCCCAACAAACCACACCACGCTCCACATGCGCACATCACACGGGGCCCCAGGAGACAGAGGTATCCAGGGTCTCAGAGGTTAACGGGCTCTGGGGAAAAGCTGAAATTCAGGCATGGAAAATGTGTGTGCAGGTTCTACCTGAACAGCTGTGTAGATGGGGGCTCACAGGAGTGAGGTGGACAGGGATGGGGATAAGGACAAGACCGCAATGGCACAGAGCATGGGTAACTGGACGCCTCTGTCTCAGCTAAGGGATACTGCGTGCGTCCTTCCACGGCGAGTCTCACCATCTTTCCCAGGACTCGCACCACCACCTGTCTCTTCAGCCGGGCGTGCGCCAACCCCTCTTTCACCCCGAGGGACCCTCCCGCAGGCCTCCCTCCTTAACTCTGCAGGAGGTCCCCATGAATTTACCTTTATCTTTTTGGAATCAGTTGCTATTTTCAGCGTGTCCTGGCTGCCCCTTGGAGCAAGGAATGCGGGGCTGAGGTCTCCAAATGTCTGTTCCTGTGATTCTGGGGCGGGAGCTCAGGGCCCAGATTGAGATCTCTGCGGAGGAAGCCAGTTCCTCAGCCCCACCCAGCCATTGTGTCTGGCGTGTGTGTGTGTGTGTGTGTGTGTGTGTTGGGCGGGGGAGGGGGGCAGGAGGTAGTACTGAGGGGAGGAGAGGTGTGGACTTGGGATCTGTCTCCTCCAGGGAGGTATAACATTTGCAGGGGGCCCAGGCGTCATTGTTCACCCTTATAATCCCAGTACTCCAGCACTTTGGGAGGGCAAGGTGGGAGGACTAGCCTGGGCAACATAGTGTGATCCTGTCTCTACAAAAGATTTTTTTAAAATTAGCCATGGACAGGCCAGGCGAAGTGGCTTATGTCTGTAATCCCAGCACTCGGGGAGGCCGAGGCAGGCAGATCACCTGAGGTCAGGAGTTCGAGACCAGCCTGGCCAACATGGTAAAACCCTGTCTCTACTAAAAATACAAAAAAAATTAGCTACTTGGGAGGCTGAGGCAGGAGAATTGCTTGAACATGGGAGGCAAAGGTTGCAGTGAGCTGCGATGGCACCATTGCACTCCAGCTTGGCCAACAAGAGTGAAATTCCATCTCAAAAGAAAAAAAAAATAGCTATAGCGGCACACATTTGTGGTCTCAGTTACACAGGAGGCTGAGGTGGGAACATCGCTTGAGCCTAGGAGTTGGACTCTACAGTGAGCTGTGATTGCACCACTGCACTTCAGCCTGGGCAACAGAGCAATATGCTGTCTGAAAACAACAATAAAGAATGTGCAGAGGTCGGGTGCAGTGGCTCATGTCTGTAATCCCAGCACTTTGGAAGGCCAAGGCAGGAGAATCACTTGAACCCAGGAGGCAGAGGTTGCAATGAGCCAAGATCCTGCCACTGCACTCCAGCCTAGGCAACAGAGCAAGACTCCATCTCAAAAAATATAAAAATAAAAAGTGTCCCAGGAGTGGTGGCTCACACCTGTAATCCTAGCAGATTGGGAGGCCGAGGTGAGTGGATCACCTGAGGTCAGAAGTTCGAGACCAGCCTGGCCAACATGGTGAAACTCCATCTCTACTTTAAAAAAAAAAAATACAAAAATTAGCTGAGCATGGTGGCGGGTGCCTGTAATCCCAACTACTCTGGAGGCTGAGGAGACAGAATCCCTCGAACCCAGGAGGCGGCAATTGCAGTGAGCCGAGATCGTGCCATTGCACTCCAGCCTGGGCAACAAGAGTGAAACTCCATCTCAAAAAAAAGAAAAAAAAAGAAATTAGCCGGGCAAGGTGGCACTCCCCTGTAATCCCAGCTACTCAGGAGTCTGAGGCACAAAATCGCTTGAGCCCAGAAGGCAGAGGTTGCAGTGAGCCGAGATCGCGCCCTGCCCTCCAGTCTGGGCAATAGAGTGAGACTCCGTCCCAAAGGGAAAAAAAAAAAAAAAAAAAATGAGCAGAGGACGGGAGCAGTGACTCATACCTGTAATCCCAGCACTTTGGGAGGCTGTGGCTGATGGATCACTAGAGGTCAGGAGTTCGAGACCATCCTGGCCAACATGGTGAAACCCCATCTCTACTAAAAATACAAAAATTAGCCAGGTGTCATGGTGGGTGCCTGTAATCCTAGCTACTCAGGAGGCTGAGGCAGGTCAGGAGAATTGCTTAAACCCAGGAGGCAGAGGTTGCAGTGAGGCGAGATCATACCATTGCACTCTAGCCTGGGTGACAGAGTGATTCCATCTCAAAAAAAAAAAAAAAAAAAAAAAAAAAAGAGGCAAGACTAGAATCTAACGACAGGTGTATGATAGTTTTTAAAACATAATTCTCCTCTCTCCTCTCTCCTCTCTCCAGTTTCCCATTTTTACTAAAGACAAATCATGGTAGGTCAAATTTGCTTTACTATACTTGGTCAGATTATTTGCATAAAGTTCAGCAAGAATAATTATTTTTTACATAGGCTTTTTATTTTGTTTGTTTATTTATTCATTTATTTATTTTTTGAGACAGAGTCTCACTCTGTTGCCCAGTCTGGAGTGCAGTGGTTGGATCTTGGCTTACTGTAACCTCTGCCTCCAGGGTTCAAGCAATTCTTCTGCCTCAGCCTCCCAAGCTGCTGGGACTACAGGCTCATGCCACCACAGCTGGCTACTTTTTTTATTTTTATTTAGTAGAGACAGGGTTTGGCTGTAGTGGCTAGGCTGGTCTCAAATTCCTGACCTCAGGTGATCCACCCACTTTGGTGTCCCAAAGTGCTGGCATTACAGGTGTGGGCCACTGTGCCCTGCCTCTCACATAGGCTTTTTAAATTGGCTGTGATGGAACTTTGTTCCATAGAAGGAATCTCAGATAAGAATTTTTTAAAGCTGAGCCCAGCCATGGATTTGTACCATCAAATGCCTATGAGTTGGGAGAATTCTTCTTTTCTTGATGTCCCAAGATAACTTAGGGCTCCTGGGCCTGTCAGAAAGCAACATTCTTTACTTACCACAAGTCAGGAACCCTGTACTGGAACTGTATAGACAAGGTAAGAGGCCAGTTTTCTCAAGGGGCTTTTATTGGCTCTGTAAGTCAAGTTTGATTCCTTAAAGAAAAGCACACCATTGCAGCCAAAGCCTTGATAAAACCACCAAGTTAAAAACTGGCAAAATAACCAGTTTCTCCAAACGTGTCCTGTTACACATGAAACAGATTCTTATTGAACGTATGCAAATAACCATATTGCCATAAGTTAAAAGTACTCACAAATAGTTTCCAAATTCTGGAGAATTAGGTAGAGAGAAACAAAATGCTCCAAATTTTGTTCACAGGAGTATACTTAATTGTTAAAAGCTGTCAGTAGCTCAAAATAAAAGTTTCCTTGACTCTGAAAAACAAAACAAATTTTTTTTTTTTTTTTTTTTGAGACGGAGTCTCGCTCTGTCGCCCGGGTTGGAGTGCAGTGGCCGGATCTCAGCTCACTGCAAGCTCCGCCTCCCAGGTTCACGCCATTCTCCTGCCTCAGCCTCCCGAGTAGCTGGGACTACAGGCGCCCGCCACCTCGCCCGGCTAGTTTTTTGTATTTTTTAGTAGAGATGGGGTTTCACCATGTTAGCCAGGATGGTCTCGATCTCCTGACCTCGTGATCCGCCCGTCTTGGCCTCCCAAAGTGCTGGGATTACAGGCTTGAGCCACCGTGCCCGGCCAACAAATGTTTTAAGCAAAAAGTCAAAAAGATTACTCAGTCTTCTATTAGTTCAGTCCCTGCAGTTCATTCCTGTTCTGCTTGATATTCATGAACAGTTCAGCTCTCCAGGAGTCCTGAAAGTGTTCCCTCTATTCTGATGTCACAATCTCCAAAGTTATCAGAAACCTGCATTCAAGAGCACCTGTTAGAGTTTTATAGCTGATTATGAAACCACCTTCTATCTGGGTGTGATGGTGCATGCCTGTAATCCTAGCTATGTGGGAGGTTAAGGCAGGACAGTTGCTTGAACCCAGGAGGTGGGGGTTGCAGTGAGCCAAGATCATACCACTGCACTCCAGTCTGGGCAACAGAGTGAGACCCTGTCTCAAAAAATTAAAAAGAAAGGCCGGGTGCAGTGGCTCACTCCTGTAATCCCAGCACTTTGGGAGGCCGAGGCAGGCGGATCTCAAGGTCAGGAGATCGAGACCATTCTGGCTAACATGGTGAAACCCTGTCTCTATTAAAAATACAAAACATTAGCCAGGTGTGGTGGCGGGTGCCTGTAGTCCCAGCTACTCGGGAGGCTGAGGCAGGAGAATGGCATGAACCCAGGAGGCAGAGCTTGCAGTGAGCCGAGATCGCGCCACTGCACTCCAGCCTGTGCGACAGAGACTCCATCTCAAAAAACTAAAAATAAAAATAAATGCAATAAATAAAACCACCTTCTAAAGAGGACCAAAACAAGACAACAATTGTCCGTGGATGACAAAAAGTTTTAGGGCAGTCATAGTCAAAGACCCAGTTGACAAGGAAATTTGTCACCTCTGTGGCACACAATAATTAACATAACAATTATAATTATTACTGATAACATACACTAAGTCATATCAGAATTATAGGAGTTTCCCATAATTTTGGAACACATACCAATAACAAATTTTTACAAATACAGCCCCCAAGAAAACCAAACACCATTTTATATTAAACAATGCTTCCTGTATAAGTTTTATACCAAATAAGCCAAATATGTCATTTTTGGACTTTAGGGACCCTAATATCTTAAAAGATTAATTGAGTCAGAAAAAGACACAATTTATAATTTGATTTTAGAAAGTTCGTCAAATATCAAAGGTTTAAAACACTTGATATCACAAAATAGGATCATAGGCCATTGTAAAATAAGTCATTGATTTAACCAAAGTGATAACTCAAGGACTTCAAAAAAAAGGCAAAAACCTTTATTCTTTGATAGAAAATACTTAATTTTCCAAACAATAAGCCCCAGTAAAAACAGCATGAAGCCAATTAAATTTTTTTCCAATTTTTTTTTTTTTTTTTCTTGAGATGGAGTCTTGCCCTGTCGCCCAGGCTGGAGTGCAGTGGTGTGATTTCCACTCACCGCAACCTCTGCCTCCTGGGTTCAAGTGATTCTCCTATCTCAGTCTCCCAAGTAGCTGGGATTACAGGCACCTGCCAGCACGCCTGGCTAATTTGTTTTTCTTTTTTTTTTTTTGAGACGGAGTCTCGCTGTGTCGCCCAGGCTGGAGTGCAGTGGCACGATCTCGGCTCACTGCAAGCTTCGTCTCCCAGGTTCACGCCATTCTCCCACCTCAGCCTCCGAGTAGCTGGGACTACAGGCGCCCGCCACCACGCCCGGCTAGTTTTTTGTATTTTTAGTAGAGACGGGATTTCACCATGTTAGCCAGGATCGTCTTGATCTCCTGACCTTGTGATCCACCCACCTCGGCCTCCCAAAGTGCTGAGATTACAGGCTTGAGCCACCGCGCCCGGCCAATTTGTATTTTTTTAGTAGAGACAGGGTTTCCCCATGTTGGCCGGGCTGGTCTGAAAGTCCTGACCATGTGATTCGCCCGACTCGGCCTCCCAAAGGGCTGGGATTACAGGAGTGAGCCACCACACCAGGCCCCAAAATTTTATAAACAGTCTATAACATTTTAATCTTGACCATAAGATATAATTTCCATAACTTTTGTATAACCTTTACGACCTTTATTAAGGAGTCAGTTAATGCTCCAAGAAAACGTTGTTAATCAGACAAGAGGGCCCATATGGCTGATCTTGCATCAGTGTGCCTTTGACATTAATGGTTAATTTATAGAGAAACTGAATTTATTTTATTTCACAAAATCAGTCTTTACCATCTCACATGCCTTCTGCGATAGTCTCTGGGCCTTGAGGAGTTGAATAGCTTTAATTTGTGGCCGTTTGTCTCAGCAATACAGTTTATTTTGATTGACATCTTCTACTGGGCCTGAAGATGAGGCTTTAATTGATGTCAGTTTTTTTTTGTTTTTTTTTTTTTTTTTTTTTTTTTGAGACGGAGTCTCGCTCTGTCGCCCAGGCTGGAGTGCAGTGGCCGGATCTCAGCTCACTGCAAGCTCCGCCTCCCGGGTTCACGCCATTCTCCTGCCTCAGCCTCCCGAGTAGCTGGGACTACAGGCGCCCGCCAGGTCACCCGGCTAGTTTTTTGTATTTTTAGTAGAGACGGGGTTTCACCATGTTAGCCAGGATGGTCTTGATCTCCTGACCTCGTGATCCGCCCGTCTCTCGGCCTCCCAAAGTGCTGGGATTACAGGCTTGAGCCACCGCGCCCGGCCTGATGTCAGTTTTTAAGATTTAGCAGAATTTGGTGTCCTTCTGAGACCCAAGAATCAAAGCCCTGTAACTCAGTGTCACAAGGACTTTAAAAGCACACACAGAAAAATACACAGATGAAATAAACTTAATTTTTAAAAATTGTTTTTGGCCCACCACGGTGGCTCACACTTGTAATCCCAACACTTTTGGAGGCCGAAGTGGGTGGATCACCTGAAGCCAGGAGTTCGAAACCAGCCTGGCCAACATGGTGAAACCCTGTCCCTACTAAAAATACAAAAATTAGCCAGGAGTGGTGGCAGGTGCCTGTAATCCCAGCTACTCTGGAGGCTGACACAGGAGAATCGCTTGAACCTGGGAGGTGGAGGTTGCAGTGAGCCAAGATCAGGCCACTGCACTCCAGCCTGGGCGACAGAGTGAGATTCCATCTCAAAAAAAAAAAAAAAAGAAGAAATAAAGAAAAGAAAAGAAAAAAGAAAACAACCAAGAGTAGCCTCTGTTCCAATAACTGTTTTAGTCAATAAATCAGGTAGCACAATACAAAAGTAAGCAGTTTGGCCAGGCAAGGCAGGTGGATCACCTGAGGTCACGAGTTCGAGACCAGCCTGGCCAACATGGTGAAACCCCGTTTCTACTAAAAATACAAAAAATTAGTCAGGCGTGGTGACACACGCCTGTAATCCCAGCTACTCAGGAGGCTGAGGCAGAAGAATCACTTGAACACCGGAGGCAGAAGTTGCAGTGAGCACGATCGCACCACTGCACACCAGCCTGGGCACGACAGCGTGAGACTCCATCTAAAAAAATAAAAAAGTTTATTTTGCCAAGGTTGAGAGCATACACCTGTGATACAGCTTCAGGAGATCTTGATGACATGTATCCAAGGTAGTTAGGGAACAGCTTGGTTTCATACATTTTAGGGAGACATAAGACCTCAATCGATATATGTAAGATGTACATTGGTTTAGTCCAGAAAGGCGAGACAACTCAAGCACAGAGAGGGCTTCCAGGTCACAGGTAGGTGAGAGACAAACTGTTGCAATCTTTTCAGTTTCTGATTAGCCTTTCCAAAGCAGGCAATCAGATATGCTTTTTTTTTAAGACAGAGTTTCGCTCTGTCACCCAGCTGGAGTGCAGTGGCGTGATTGTGGCTCACTGCAACCTCCATTTCCCGCGTTCAAGCTATTCTCCTGCCTCAGCCTCCTGAGTAGCTGGGACTACAGGCGTGCACCACCACGCCCAGCTAATTTTTGTATTTTTAGTAGAGACGGGGGTGTCACCATGTTGACGAGGATGGTCTCGATATCCTAACCTCGTGATCTGCCCGCCTTGGCCTCCCAAAGTGATGGGATTACAGGCCTGAGCCACCATGCCCGGCCCCAGCTATGCATTTATCTCAGTGAGCAGAGGGATAACTTTGAGTAGAATGGGAGGCAGGTTTGCCCTAAGCAGTTCCCAGCTTGACTTTTTCTTTAGTTTAGTGATTTGGGGGCCCCAAGATTCATTTTCCTTTCACACTGGTATATCCCAAAGTTCTGGAACAGGATCGGGCACATAATAGGTACTCAATAGTTGATGAATTGAACCAGATTGAATTGAATCCTTCCCACAGTTCGCTACTCCTCTTTTTTTTTTTTTTTTTTTTTTTTTGAGAAGGAGTCTCACTGTGTCGCCCAGGCTGGAATGCAGTGGCAGGACTTCAGCTCACTGCAACCTCTGCCTCCCAGGTTCAAGCAATTCTCTTGCCTCAGCCCCCTAAGCAGCTAGGATTACAGGCATCCGCCACCACATCCAGCTAATTTTTGTACTTTTAGTAGGGACAGAATTTCAACACGTTGGTCAGGTTGGTCTTGAACTCCTGACCTCAAGGGATCTGCCCGCCTCGGCCTCCCAAAGTACTGGGATTACAGACATGAGCCACCGTGCCCAGCTTTTTTTTTTTTTTTTTTTTTTTGACACTCTTGCCCAGGCTGGAGTGCAGTGGCATGATCTCGACTCACTGCAACCTCTGCCACCTGAGTTCAAGCGATTCTCCTGCTTCAGCCTCCTGAGTAGCTGGGATTACCGGCGTGTGCCACTGTGCCTGGCTAATTTTTGTTATTTTTTTAGTAAAGACAGAGTTTCACCATTTGGCCAGGCTGGTCTCAAACTCCTGACCTCAGATGATCCGCCCAACTCAGCCTCCCAAAGTGCTGGGATTACAGGCCTGAGCTACCGCACCCGGCCTGTATTTCTTAAATGTATTTGAATGTATTTGATTGAGACCAGTCGCGGTGGCTCACTTGTAATCCCAGCACTTTGGGAGGCCGAGGCAGGCCGATCAGCTGAGGCCAGGAGTTTGAGACCAGCCTGGCCAACATGGTGAAACCCCGTCTCTACTAAAAATACAAAAAATAGCCGGGCGTGGTGGCAAGCGCTTGTAATCCCAGCTACTCTACTCGGGAGACTGAGGCAGGAGAATCGTTTGAACCTGGGAGGCAGACGTTGCAGCGAGCCGAGATTGTATCACTGCACTCCAGCCTGGGTGACAGAGTGAGTCTTGGTCTCATTAAAAAAAAAAAAAAAAAAAATTGATTGAAGTCTCATGTCTCCCGAAAATGTACAAAAGCAAGCTGCACCCCAACCACATTGGGCACATGTTCTCAGGATCTCCTGAGGGCTGAGTCACAGGCCATGCTCACTCATATTTGGCTCAGAATAAATCTCTTCAAATATTTTACAGAGTTTGACTCCTTTTGTCAACATCACCATCTATTTTATTTGTGTTTTATCTCATTCCAAAAAGAAACTGAGCTCCGAAAATCATATTATGCAATAAACATGAGACTATTTTTGCATGCACATGTTATTTATTATAAAATACTTTTGCGAAGACACTGAAAGTCTGTGATGTAATAATTCATTCTCCTACCAGCCTTACAGAGCAAAAGTTTTCTATTTTTTCATATTCCAAAGGTGCCATCATAGTTTCAAGTCTGTCTTCTGCCTTGTTCGCTTAGCATTGCTTTATAACCAATTTTCATGTCGCTACGTGGTCTTTGCAGCTATAATGTTTCCTGGAATATAATGTTGCATTAAATAGATTTCACCATTCCTGGTAGCAGCAACGTCCATCACCTACGAAACTCTCCATCATCCGTGTGGTTCCAGTGGGACAGCCAATCACAACAGCCTCCCTCTGGCCACGTGACTCGGGTTTGGCCAATCACAGTACCGTATTCCTCTGGCCACAGAGACTGGTCCGGGAATGAGCAGGTCGGCACAGACTCCTAGGGAAAGAGAAGCTTCTGGGCCTCTGAGAAAGAGAAGCTTTCTCCTTCCTCCAAGCTCAAGTTCCTCCAAGGCAGCAACAATCTAAGTCAGGAGCTGTCTGTGCCTTGGCCTTCTTCCTTACCCTGGAAACGGAGGAAACCAGTCAACAGTGGGAGAAAATGAGCCCCATACCTGAGGGAAGCAGAGCCAAGAGAGGGGGGAGGCCTGGTGGTGGCGCATGCCTGTAGTCTCAACTACTCCGGAGGCTGAGGCAGGAGGATCACTTGAGCCCAGGAGTTCGAGGCTGCAGTGGGCCAAGACCACGCCCCTGCACTCCAGCCTGGGTAACAGAGCAAGACCCTGTCTCAAAAAAAAAGCAGGGGATTACAATGATATTTGAGTCCCTTGGACTTCCCAGTTTCCAGAGGCATGACATTCCCTTTTGCGCTTGAGCTGGTTTTAGCTGGTTTTCTGTCACTTACTGCTGAAAGACTCTTGACCATTGCAATTTATCCCCTAGTGCAGAACTGGGAGACAGTCCTCCTAAGGAAACTCACAGTCTTTATCATTACAAATAATGAGTGTGGCTGGGCATGGTGGCTCACACCTGTAATCCCAGCACTTTGGGAGGCCGAGGCAGGTAGATCACTTAAGGTCAGGAGTTCATGACCAGCCTGGACAACAAGGTGAAACCCCGTCTCTACTAAAAATACGAAAATTAGCCAGGCGTGATGGCACGAGCCTATAATCCCAGCTACTCAGGAGGCTGAGGCAGGAGAATCGCTTGAACCTGGGAGGCAGAGGTTGCAGTGAGCCAAGATCACATGATTGTACTCCAGCTTGGGCGACACAGAGAGACTCCATCTAAAAAAAAAAAAAAAAAAAAAAAAGGCTTCAATTTGAAGTCTTTTTGAAATATTGTTGGCCGGGCGCGGTGGCTCAAGCCTGTAATCCCAGCACTTTGGGAGGCCGAGACGGGCGGATCACGAGGTCAGGAGATCGAGACCATCCTGGCTAACACGGTGAAACCCCGTCTCTACTAAAAAATACAAAAAACTAGCCGGGCGAGGTGGTGGCGCCTGTAGTCCCAGCTACTCGGGAGGCTGAGGCAGGAGAATGGCGGGAACCCGGGAGGCGAAGCTTGCAGTGAGCTGAGATCCGGCCACTGCACTCCAGCCTGGGTGACAGAGCAAGACTCCGTCTCAAAAAAAAAAAAAAAAAAAAAAAAAAAAAAAAAAAAAAAGAAATATTGTTAATAAAGTAACCCTAGGAGCTTCAATGTGATTGGTTTAGACTTTGCTTGGAGAGTCTGTTCTGGAAGGATGAAGGAGCCCTCAAGTGTCTGCCCCATCTCTTTGTGTCCACACCCAGCAGCCTCCTTCAGTCTTCCTCATGTCACTGACCTGTTGGTTGGGAAAAGTGGGTGTCAGGGAGAAGAGGCACTTAGACTGTTCCTTTAAAATCAGGTAGAGGGGTTTAGCCAAGCCAAGAGGCAGGGCATGACTGAGCGCTGTGGGAATCCAGGGAAGTGCAGGCACAGCAAAGAGAAAAGTAGGCACATCTGGAAAACTGTGAAAAGGAAACTTATCTGAAATGAAAAGAGGAACACATGGAGGCCATATGGTGAGCAATCACACAGGGCAGACAGACCCTGAAGGCTTCAGAGCAGAGGTAAGGGGAGTGGATCACAATAGTTTTTGTTTGTTTGTTTGTTTTTGAGACAGGGTCTTAAAATCGCCTTGCAAAGTTATAATGGAGGAAATTAGGACAGTGAAAGAAGTCAGACCTAACCAGTTCCATGTTGCTTCTAACCTTTAAGCTGTCCTTGTTCATTCCTTGGCGTAGGCTGAACTAACTTTGGGAAGGAATTCAGTTCATGGTTTGACTCGAAACCAAATTGATAATAGCCCTTAACCGAAAAGACCCCCTTCTTGCCTGGGGACTGGTCTGCCTTTGCAGGACTAATAAATTGACAAATTAGCTACGAGATTATAAATTAGTTTGGAGGTCATGCAGCCACTGGCTCCATGAATCAGCTGATGCCACTCAGACCTTAATCTGACATAACCAGTTCTGTCATCACACCCAGGAACAGAAGACAGCAAGAAAAACTCACTTCTAGCCCCTACAATTCCATCTCCAACCTGACCAATCAGCACGCCCCACTTCCCAAGCCCCTACCCCCTACCCGCCAAATGATCTTTAAAAACTCTGATTCTGCTTGGGGAGACTGATTTGAGTAATAATAAAACTCCCATTTCAGCTGGGCGCAATGGCTCTTGCCTATAATCCCAGTGCTTTGGGAGGCCAAGGTTGGTGGATCATGAGGTCAGGAGTTCAAGGTCAGCCTGGCCAACATGGTGAAACCCCATCTCTACTAAAAATACAAAAAATTAGCCGGGTGTGGTGGCGCACAACTGTAGTCCCAGCTACTCGGGAGGCTGAGACAGGACAATTGCTTGAACCCAGGAGACGGAGGCTGCCATTGCACTCCAGCCTAGGTGACAAAGCAATGCTCCGTCTCACAAAAAAAAAAAAAAAAAACAAGATTTGGTTTAGGAGTCATGCAGCTGAAGGTTGCAAGATTCTGAACCTCCCCAAATTGCTCCTGGGGATAACATCATTGTTGTAAAACCTAAGATCAGGGCTTGTGATATTTTGCAGACCCTGCACTCAGAGCATCATCTGGCAACACCCACATCAATAAACTGGTTCATCTGGTCCCACCCAGGAACCGACTCAGTGAAAGAGGAGAGTTTCAACTCCCTATGATTTCATCTCCCACCTGACCAATTAGCACTCCCCACTTTCCGATCCCCTACCCACCAAATTATCAAAAACCCTGATCTCTGAATTTTCAGGGAGATTGACTTGAGTGATAATGCAATCAATTTTGCATGTGTCATGGCTGGCCTCGTGTCAATTAAACTCTTTCTTTACTGCAGTGCCGTGGTCTTTATTTGTGCAGAGGCCAGGAGGAGCCTGCTGGGCAGTTACATTTCCACAGAGGATGCTAAGCTGGTGGAATATGGGCCCGGAAGTACTAGTGGCCATCAATGAGGTGGCCTGAGAATAAAACCAATATATGGCAGAGGTGGAGAGAGTCAGATTTGAGTTCCTGATTCTGCTGGCCTGAAGTCATATCTGTGTCTGGAGTTTTCAGTTGTGTGAGTCAATGAGTTCCCTTTTTGCAAGCTAGTTTGAGTTGGATTTCTGTCACTTACAACAACAAAACAATCCCTTATAAAGGGAGCTTATACAGGTTTTGGTCCAGGTGAAGATATACACAGACGAGCCTTCCACGCCACCACTAGGTGGAGTCTGAGCACTTCAGGTGCGGGGTCAGCCGCCAAGAGGAACCCATCAGTGTCTAGGCAACCAAGGAGGAGGCAAGAAAAACACAGCCACCAGCCCTCCAAGCCTCCGTGTGGTTCTGGCTCCCTCTCTATGGTACCACCCCTTCTTTCAGACATCTGGAAACTTTTATGTTCCCTATACAACTCCTCTCAACTCTGACTCAGGACATTGACATCCAGGAAAAAATGATAACAGCCTACAATAAATCAAGACAGCATGATATTGGTCAAAGACTAGACACACAGATCAAGGGAACAGAACAAATATAGAAAACAGATTTTTTACAAAGGACCAAAGGAAGAAGAAGAAAAAAGAAGAAGAAGGAAGAAGAAGAAGGAAGAAGAAGAGGAGGAAGAGGAGGAAGAGGAAGAAGAAGAAGGAGAAAAAGAAGAAGTAGAAAAAGAAGAGAGGAGGACGAGGGAGAAGAAACCAAACCCAGACCTCACATAGTTTACAAAAATTAACTCAAAATGGATCATAGATCTGAATGTAAAAAGTAAAACTATAGGCCGGGCGCGGTGGCTCAAGCCTGTAATCCCAGCACTTTGGGAGGCCGAGACGGGTGGATCACGAGGTCAGGAGATGGAGACCATCCTGGCTAACACTGTGAAACCCCGTCTCTACTAAAAAATACAAAAAACTAGCGGGGCGAGGTGGCGGGCGCCTGTAGTCCCAGCTCCTTGGGAGGCTGAGGCAGGAGAATGGCGTAAACCCGGGAGGTGGAGCTTGCAGTGAGCTGAGATCCGGCCACTGCACTCCAGCCCGGGCGACAGAGCGAGACTCCGTCTCAAAAAAAAAAAAAAAAAAAAGACCGGGCGCGGTGGCTCAAGCCTGTAATCCCAGCACTTTGGGAGGCCGAGACGGGCGGATCACGAGGTCAGGAGATCGAGACCATCCTGGCTAACACGGTGAAACCCCGTCTCTACTAAAAAATAGAAAAAACTAGCCGGGCGAGGTGGCGGGCGCCTGTAGTCCCAGCTACTCCGGAGGCTGAGGCAGGAGAATGGTGTAAACCTGGGGGGCGGAGCTTGCAGTGAGCTGAGATCCGGCCACTGCACACCAGCCTGGGCGACAGAGCGAGACTCCGTCTCAAAAAAAAAAAAAAAAAAAAAAGAAATTAGCTAGAAAATAAATAAGTATATTGGATTATAACTCAAAGTATAAATGTCCATGAGTCCATCCCAATTAAATAAATGGTTGAATAAATAATGGGGGATATCTCATATGAAAGAACTCCATACCGGGAGTGGTGGCTCACAGCTGTAATCCCAGCACTTTGGGAGGCTGAGGCGGGTGGATCATCTGAGGTCAGGAGTTCGAGACCAACCTGGCCAACATGGTGAAATCCCGTCTCTACTAAAAATACAAAAATTAGCTGGGCGTAGTGGTGACTGCCTGTAATCCCAGCTACTCGGGAGGCTGAGGCAGGAGAATCACTTGAACCCGGGAGGCAGACGTTGCAGTGAGCCGAGATTGTGCCATTGCACTCCAGTCTGGGCAACAGAGTAAGACTCCATCTCAAAAATAAAATAACCTCCAAATAATGTATTTATATACTCCCCTTTCAAGGAGGGAGAGGCATAACTTCCTACTTAATGTGAACTGTGCTTAGTGACTTCCTTCCAAAATGTACAATATGGAAAGGGGAAAAAAAAGAAAAATATTGGGAGGCTGAGGCAGAGAATTGCTTGAACCTGGGAGGTGGAGTTTCAGTGAGCTCAGATCATGCCACTGCACTCCAGCCTGGGCGACAGACTGAAACTCCATTAAAAAAAAAAAAAAAAAAAAAGAATAATGTTATAATGGGAAAAACTGACAAATGCCACCTCAGCCAGATGATCAAGGTCAATATCAACAGTGATGAGTCATGTTGATAGTATGTATCAAGTCATGTTGATAGTATGTATTCTTTAATGTGAACTGTGCTTAGTGACTTCCTTCCAAAATGTACAATATGGAAAGGGGAAAAAAAGAAAAATGTTATATCGGGAGGCTGAGGCTGGAGAATCGCTTGAACCCAGGAGATAGAGGTTGCAGTGAGTGGAGATCGAACCATTGCACTCCAGCCTGGACAAGATTGAAAAAAAAACAGGAGCTACAGACATGACAATTCAATGTAATTTGGTATCCTGGATGGGATTCTGGAACAGAAAAAGGACTTTGAGCAAAAACCAATGAAATCTGAATAAAGCATCCACTGTATCTCTCTCTCTCTCTCTCTCTCTCTGTTTTTTTTTTTTAGACAGTCTGGCTCTGTCACTAGGTTGGAGTGCAGTGGCGCCATCTCGGCTCACTGCAACCTCTGCCTCCTGGGTTCAAGAGATTCTCCTGTCTCAGCCTCCTGAGTAGCTGGGAATACAGGCATGAGCCACCATGCCCAGCTAATTTTTGTATTTTTCGTAGAGATGGGGTTTCACCATGTTGGCCAGGATAGTCTTGATCTCTTGACCTCATAATACGCCCGCCTCGGCCTCCCAAAGTGCTGAGATTACATGCGTTAGCCACCGCGCCCAGCTTGTATCTCTTTTTTTTAATCTTCTTTTTTAGAAACAGGATTTCATCATTTTGCCCAAGTGGGTCGTGAACTCCTGGGCTCAAGCAATCCTCCTGCCTCAGCCACTCAAAGTGCTGGAATTACAGGTGAGCCACCGCACCCAACATGAACTCAAGATTTAAAACAATGATGAAATCTTGGCCGGGCGCAGTGGCTCACGCCTGTAATCCCAACACTTTGGGAGGCCGAGGCGGGCGGATCACGAGGTCAGGAGATCGAGGCTATCCTGGTCTAACACGTGGTCTCCACTAAAAATACAAAAAATTAGCCGGGCGTGGTGGCAGGGGCCTGTAGTCCCAGCTACTAGGGAGTCTGAGCCAGGAGAATGGCGTGAACCTGGGAGGCGGAGCTTGCAGTAAGCTGAGATCGCGCCACTGAACTCCAGCCTGGGCGACAGAGCGAGACTCCGTTTCAAAGAAAAAGAAAAGAAAAGAAAAAACAAAGCCTAAGGATTTAACCAAGTTCCTTCCTCCATCCTTCAGGCCTCCCACCCTCGGCGCCCGCGGCCAGCCACGGCCACATCCAGCCACGCCCCGGAGCTAGAACCTGCTGCACTACCCGGCGCAGCCTCAGGATACTGGCTCCGCAGCACAGGTGTGTCCCTCTCCCTGCTCAGGCCGGTCGGCGGCTTCCGGGCTCTCCGGGCGCTGGCACCAAGCATGGCGTGGACCTAAACTTAGGTGACCCCACCCGGTCACAACCCGGGGTAGGAAGCTAAAGAAGGGAGCCGTTCGCCCACCCGAGGGGCGGTCCCAGCACCCCAGTGGGGAACTGCTGCGCTCGGCCTCTGTGTTCGATCGGGAACCCAGGTCTCTTTCCTGCCAATGACAAAACCTTCGCGTCCCAGGCCTCCTTTCCGGAGCCGGAGTCCGCGGCCAAGCGCTGGTGGCGGGGCGGGGAGAGTTAATTCCAACTGCCTCCGGCTGATTCCGGGGACCGGAGCGCCGAGAGCTCCTCCCATTGGCCGCGGAGCCGGTTCGGCGCTGATTGGCTGAGGGCCTCGGCTGCGGCTCTCGAAGGCTCCCCATTGGCCCAGCGCTCCAGTGGCAGGAGTGTGGCTGCCTGGCCTCCGCAGGGTACCCGGGGTTGAAGCTGCTGCGAGCTCCGGTGGCTGCCTGGGTCCTGACTTCTTTCTCGGATCCAGATCTCGTTGCTGGCTCGAGGAAATCACCGGCTTTTCTCCCGGATCCTTTTCTTCTCTAACCTGCTGGCTTTCTTTTTCCTGCCTGCCTGGCTTCCATCTCCCAGCTCCGCGGTTCCCTCCTCTACTCCCCTGCCCCCGTCGCCCGCCATCCTGAGCCATCCCACCTGCCACCTTCTGTCTTTTGCCCCTCCTTGACCTCAGAGGATCCTGCCATAAGCTTCTCACCAGAATCTCCTAGATTTCTGTCTCTTCCCTGCTTGCCAGCTCCTGACTCCCAAATTCCAGCTGACCACTTCCATTTGACGACTTGACATTTGACCCTGACACCCTTGACTGCAAACCTAAATTCTTACCTTCTGCAGCCTGTACTGCTGAAACAGGCCTTCCCCCTGTCTTCCAACCCCGCTTTCTGACGCCCATTTTTACTTTCTTACTCTTGGGCCAGTCCCTGCTACAGTTATCCCATCATGGACTTCTTGATGAGTGGCCTGGCAGCCTGCGGGGCCTGTGTATTCACCAATCCCCTGGAGGTGGTGAAGACCAGGATGCAGTTGCAGGGAGAACTGCAGGCCCCTGGCACATACCAGCGGCACTACCGAAATGTCTTCCATGCATTCATCACCATCGGCAAGGTGGATGGCCTGGCTGCCCTGCAGAAAGGCCTGGCCCCCGCCCTCTTATACCAGTTCCTGATGAATGGCATCCGTCTGGGCACCTATGGACTGGCTGAGGCTGGGGGCTACCTGCACACAGCCGAAGGCACCCACAGTCCTGCCCGCAGCGCAGCGGCTGGGGCCATGGCTGGGGTCATGGGAGCCTACTTGGGGAGCCCCATCTACATGGTAAGAAGAGGATTCTTGCCTGGGACTTACAGGGCAGATCCTTGTTGTAAAATAGGAGCCTGGTCTTTCCAAGGGCATAGGTGGCAGGGTGCTACCCCACTGCAAGCAGGGAAAGGCATCAGGAAAGAGCTGGTAGGCTTTGGAGTCTTCTGACCTGCCCTATACACACCCATCTGATGGACACGATTGAATGTATTGATTAAGATTATTGACTTTGGGCCGGGCGCGGTGGCTCAAGCCTGTAATCCCAGCACTTTGGGAGGCCGAGACGGGCGGATCATGAGGTCAGGAGATCGAGACCATCCTGGCTAACACGGTGAAACCCCGTCTCTACTAAAACATACAAAAAAATTAGCCAGGCGAGGTGGTGGGCGCCTGTAGTCCCAGCTACTTGGGAGGCTGAGGCAGGAGAATGGCGTGAACCCGGGAGGCGGAGCTTGCAGTGAGCTGAGATCCGGCCACAGCACTCCAGCCTGGGCGGCAGAGCGAGACTCCGTCTCAAAAAAAAAAAAAAAAAAAAAAAGATTATTGACTTTGGAGCCGGTCACCGTGGCTCATGCCTGTAATCTCAGCACTTTGGGAGGCCAAGGCGGTAGGATCACGAGGTTAGAAGATCCAGACCATCCTGGCTAACACGGTGAAACCTCGTCTCTACTAAAAAATACAAAAAATTAGCTGGGCATGATGGCAGGCCCCTGTAGTCCCAGCTACTCGGGAGGCTCAGGCAGGAGAATTGTGTGAACCCGGGAGGCAGAGCTTGCAGTGAGCCGAGATCACGCCACTACACTCCAGCCTGGACAACAGAGCAAGACTCTGTCTCAAAACAAACAAAAAAAAGATTATGGGCTTTGGAATCAGCCTTTCTGGAACTAAAGTCCTGGCTTTGAAAATTACTAGTTGGTGAGCTTCAGTTGCCACATCTGTAAAATGGCAATAATTGTAGTGGCCTTTCTGTGTGATTATTGGGAGGATGGAGGGAGACAAATGCGGTAGACATGGAAGCATTAGTGCGAATCCTGGCAGAGAGTAAGCATTTGGTAGCATTGTTTTCATTATTATGTGTTGATATTGAGGTTGGATTTGTGAAGGGGAGGATAAGGAATTTAACATACGTCAGAGAGTGTAGGGATCAGGAAGATCCTGGTTATTACAGAATTAACAATCTCAACATCTGCCCCTTTGAGTTATCTGGTATAGGTGAAAGGTCAAGAGCCTGAGGCCCAGAGAGGGGAAGTGATCCACTCAAGGTCACATAGCTGTTTATTGCTAGGACTAGGCCCTGCTTAGTGCTCCTAAGAGCAAAAGAGACTGGGAAGTAGTGCGTCCTGTAGCAGAGGCAGTCTGGTCTCATTCGCAGGGTTTGAGTTTCAGGGACAGTGGTCTCTCCAAAGTCGACTAGATACCTTTATGGGGAGTGGGGGCTAGAGAGCAAGTTTTGCCCAGAGTCTGATGGGGAGCCTGATAGAAGTGGTGGCTGGAGATCCGGTCTGGGAATGGGAGCTGGCATGAGAGGCTGGACACCCAGGTCTTGCCTAATATGCCTAAGGAAATATTGCCATTCTCCAACCACTCCACCCCCAACTGCTAGCCCCAAGGGAAGAAGGATATGAAGGGGGTGGGGTGTCTTGCAGTGCTGGGAGATCCATCCCCCCGCAGCTGGAGCCTAGAGACAGAGTCTTTTTTGTTAACCAATTTGTTAAGTAGGAACAACAATAATTATCAGAATAAGAGGATATTCATTGCTGAACACCCTAGAGGAAATGTGAGGGGGTCAGACATTTGGTTCTGACGTAGGAGGATGGCCACTGGGGCATAAGCTATGATATTCTCTTGTTCGCAGGTGAAGACACATCTGCAGGCACAGGCAGCCTCAGAAATTGCTGTAGGGCACCAGTATAAGCATCAGGTGAGAGTTCCCAAGTCTGCCAAAGTCCCTGATCATCCTTTCTCTTTTCCCCTAGCTTTCTGCCTGTACCCAACAGCTCCAATCCCAGCCGTTGCTCTGCTCAACCCATTAGTTCTGTCCCATTTTGTCCCTGAAGCCTACCCAGACCCTCTTTCCTTTTTTTTTTTTCAGACGGAGTCTCGCTCTGTTGCCCAGGCTGAAGTGCAGTGGCATGATCTCAGCTCCCTGCAACCTCTGCCTCCTGGGTTCAAGCGATTCTCCTGCCTCAGCCTCCCAAGTAGCTGGGACTACAGGTGTGCACCACCACACCCAGCTAAATTTTGTTTTGTTTTGTTGAGACAGAGTCTCATTCTGTTGCCCAGGCTGGAGTGCAGTGGCGCGGCCTCGGCTCACTGCAACCTCTGCCTGCTGAGTTCAAGTGATTCTCCTGCTGCAGCCTGTTGAGTAGCTGGGATTACAGCCATGTGCCACCACGTCCAGCTAATTTTTGTATTTTTAGTAGAGACAGGGTTTCACCATGTTGGTCAGGCTGGTCTCGAACTCCTGAACTTGTGATCCGCCCGCCTCAGCCTCCCAAAGTGCTGGGATTACAGGCATGAGCTGCTGCACCTGGCAATTTTTGTATTTTTAATAGAGATGGGGTTTCACCACGTTGGCCAGGCTAGTCTCAATCTCCTGACCTCAGGTGATCCACCCACCTTGGCCTCCCAAAGTGCTAGGATTACAGGCATAAGCCACCACGCCCAACGCCTCTTTCCAGTATGTATTCCAGTTCCTCTAATTTTCTGCCCCCGTTTCTCCTGACCAGTGAATGCCCTCACTTCCATGCATCCCACCCCAGTTCTTGGGAGCCCAGGGAGGGAACAGTGGGGTGACTAGACAACCAAGGGCCCCATTCTGGCTCTAAGCCCACATTGAACTGTTTGTCTGGACGACAGGTTCCTATTAAGCACCCATCCTTGGCAGTGTTAGGATGGCAGCCCCTGATGCTGGGCTGTCTGAACCCCACCCCCTGGTCTTCCCCACACTAGGGCATGTTTCAGGCGCTAACCGAGATTGGCCAGAAACATGGTCTGGTGGGGTTGTGGCGTGGGGCTCTGGGCGGCCTGCCCCGAGTTATCATCGGTTCCTCCACCCAGCTGTGCACCTTCTCATCCACCAAGGACCTCCTGAGCCAGTGGGAGGTACTGCCTGGGAAATGGGTGGGTCTGTTTTGGGAAGGGGGGAAGGGGAGGGCAAGCTGCACTGGGCCCTGGAGGAGACGGTGCCCCACATTCAAAGGTGAGGGAGTGGCAGGAGGGCTTGGAGGTCACTGACTCTTTAGACCCTTCCCGCAGTTCTCTTGTCACTTCCTCCCAGAAGGGGTACCTGAGCCTTCAGGGTACCCTGGCCTTCCTCCTTCTCAGTGTTTTTGCACTGTTATAACTGGTGCGGTGGAAGCTCCCCGAGTTACCAGCATCTGTGTCCCCAGGGCAGGGACTGTCCTGTCCTTGGGGTGGAATGGTTGGCTGGTTGACAATGCTCTTCCTCTCTACCCCCTTAGATCTTTTCTCCTCAGAGCTGGAAGTTGGCTCTGGTGGCTGCCATGGTGAGTGGCATTGCAGTGGTCTTGGCCATGGCACCCTTTGATGTGGCCTGCACAAGGCTCTACAACCAGCCCACAGATGCACAGGGCAAGGTAAGGAAGTGCTCTGGGATGCAGGCAGGGAAGCAGGGGTTCGGGGAGGCAAATTGCGGGTGCAGGTGGGATAGCCTGAAATGCAGCCTGTGGAGGAGCTGCCCCTGGTGGGCTCTGACAAACTCCTTCTCTGTGCTCTCCCTCCCTCTCTGACATGCTCTCAGGGCCTCATGTACCGGGGGATACTGGACGCTCTGCTGCAGACAGCTCGGACCGAGGGCATTTTTGGCATGTACAAGGGTATAGGTGCCTCCTACTTCCGCCTCGGCCCCCACACCATCCTCTCCCTCTTCTTCTGGGACCAGCTACGCTCCCTCTACTACACATACACTAAATAACAGCCTTTCTCCCAGACTCCACCAAATGAGCACTCCTTGGCCATTTGTGCCTCCACCACTATGTCCTGGTGACTACTGATAGGTGACCTTTCATCCATCCATGAGGGACAGCCAACCCCACTCCCCATCTGTTCTCAGGGTTGAACACTACAAGCGTTTCCCTTCTTTCCTTGGGTGTTACTTTAAACCTTCCCTACCCATTCCCTGGGTAATTCACACCCCTCTCTCAGGGCTGAACCAGTCATCCCAAAGTGTATTTCCTCCCTCTCACCACTGCCACACTTGAGTCCCTCCTGCTCCCATGAACAGCTTTAAACTCCTCCCTCCAAAACCAAAGGGAATTGGGAGACCCAATTCCCAGGTGTCTGGGACCCAGGCATCTTGTTAGATTCAAAGGCACAGAGATTATATTGATTATAAAGCAAGTTTATTCTGAAGAGGGATTGTCTTATGTTTATGCACAGGGAAGAAATGAGAGGAAACCCTCTTTTCAACCTCTTTTCCCCTTCACAGAACCGAGTCCCCAAGTTCTCAGCAACATCATACAGTGCTTCAGCACCTTTACTGGGGACCAAAGATGTTGGGATCATGAAGGGTCAGACTGGTCACCAGCTGTTGAAAGTCACCCAGGCTCCAGGGTGGAGGTGACAGATTTTCAGGGCCAAGAGATGACCTGTTGTCAGGGCTTGGGGTGGGGAAACAGATGGAGAGAGAACATCATCCAGGCCTGAGGTTTGGAAATTGCCAATTTCGGTTCCAGAGGACCTGGGTATCAGTTACCCCAAACCTCTGGCCCACTCCTGCTTCCTTGGAGGATCCCACCAGTGAGTCTCCCTGTTCTGTCCCTCCCAGCCCAATTCTCCTGGGAACCCAGTCATGAGATACCCGCCCGTTCCTTCCTCCTTACGGGGGCTGATTGAAGGTGAGCAAGAGATCAGTCTGGTACTGGGGCAGCCTCAGCAAGGCCTGATGAAGTGTCACATCCTTTGCTACCTAAGGGGATCAGAGTCAGGATGCTTACCTGGATCTCTGCGCCCCCGCTACCGCCCTTCCAGGACATTGCACACTCTCAGGCCCTCACCTGCTGGTTTTCCTTAGCTATCTGCTGCTTGCCAGAGAGGACCCAGGCTTCTTGACAGCAGCCCCTCAGGGCCAGGTTCTCCAAACTGAGAGGCTGAACAGACTCCACATGGACAGCCCTAGCCCCCTGCACGCCACCAACATCCTCAAAGTGGTACCTGGAGTAGGGAAGCGGGGTCAGGAAGGGACATCTCTGGCCGCCTCCCCGGGAGCATCTTTAAGTCGCACGGCTGGCTCCCGGCCCCTGCATGTTCTCACTGCCCAGATTAACCGTCGGCCGCGGGTCCCGCCCACTGCCCCGGCCCCGCCCCTGCCATTGGCCAGCCCAGGGCCCTTCCCTCACCGGGCAGCCGCTTCACCCTGCACGTGGGCCTGCAGCTCGAGAAGTTCCACGATCAGGCTCTGGTCCGTCACGGGATGGCAGAAAACTTCTTGATTGTCCGGGACCGGTCGGAGGTCGCTGGAGTGAGGCAAGGCAGACCCTGGTTGACCCCGGTCTCTTCCCACAACCCACCCAGTCAGCCGCCCCTGGGCGCCCCGGCCTTCTCACCTTACGTCAATGGCCCCCGTGGGGAGGATGGCGGAAAAGGCGCCCCCGAACAGCGGGCAGTCTCTCATGGGCTCCATGGGCCTGAGGCTGGGTTATGGGCATTAGAAAGGTTTAAAAGAAGCCCACATTGGGTCACGTGGCAGCGGCTCCCTGGGTTTCGCAGCTGCCACCGCCACCTGGGTCTAGCTTAGCTCCCGGATCCTTTAAGATTTGGTTCCGCCCCGCGTTATCGCTGGCCAATCAGCGCCAAGGCCCTGGGGGCGGGGGTCAGCGGCGTTGCTCCGGAAGCTGCGCTCTTAGGAGGGCGCCGGGCGGGACGGTGGGGTCTGGCTTGGGGTTAGGGTCTGCCTCCTGGGTTCAAGTGATTCTCCTGCCCCAACCTCCTGAGTAGCTGGATTACAGGCATTCACCACCATGCCGAGCTAATTTTGTATTTTTAGTAGAGACAGGGTTTCTCCATGTTGGTTAGGCTAGTCTCGAACTTTCAACCTCAGGTGATCCACCTGCTTCGGCCTCCCAAAGTGCTGGGATTATTACAGGCGTGAGACACCGTGCTCAGCCCAGACCTAATATATATTGTTGAGTGATTGAATAAACTGAGTGCAAATGTCCAGAACCCAGGAGATCACCCATACCCTCATGGTTTCTAGATGTCACCTGCTTCCCAGCCAAGAATTGGGCAAGAGGATTCTGATCTTGAGGCCATTCCACAGGGTTCCAAGTGCTGACCATACCTCTGGACCCTAATGATTTAGTGAAATGAAGCCAAATGGTGCGTATTTATTGGTCTCTTACCTTGCCAGGCCCTATGTGAAGGGCTGGAGATACATTTAGGACACAGCCCCTGATGCCTCACTGAAGGTGTAAAAGGAACAGTGGAGCACACTTGGAGTCTTTTTTTGTTTTTTGTTTTTTTTTTTTGAGAGGCGGTCTCACTGTTGCCAAGGCTCGACTGTAGTGGTGGTACAATCATAGCTCACTACAGCCTCAACCTTGTGGGCTCAAGCCATCCTCCTGCCTCAGGCTCCTGAGTAGCTGGGACTACAGGCACGCACCACCATGCTCGGGTAATTTTTGTTTTTTATTTATTTATTTATTTATTTATTTATTTATTTATTTATTTATTTAGAAATGGAGTCCCACTGTGTTGCCCAGGCTGGTCTCGGACTTCTGGTCTCAAGTGATCCTTCTGCCTTGGCCTCCCAAAGTGATGAGATTGAGTGATAAGACTCAAAGTGGTGAGCCACCATGCCTGGCCCACACTTTGAGTCTTAAAGGTTGACTCACAATTCAGTAGGACATCCTAGGGGTATTCTAGCCGGGGGAACATCAGGAGCAAAAACTTGGAGATGAGAGGGCATGTTTTGGGGAAAGCAAGTGTATCCGTTTGGCAAGAGAGGGTAGGATGGGAATGGGTGGCAGGGAGCTGCGAACATGGTCAGGTGTGCAGGGTTTTTGTAGCACACACTAAGGAGCTTGACTCCTCATTCCTTACTACAGCCATCAGACTCCTCTCTGAGTCTCATTTCATCTTTAAAATGCTGTTGGGGGGCCAGGCACCGTGGCTCATGCCTGTAATCCCAGCACAGCGGGAGGCCAAGGTGGGGCAGATCACTTGAGATCAGGAGTTCGAGACTAGCCTGGACAACATGATGAAACCCCATCTCTACTAAAAACAGAAAAATTAGCCGAGCGTGGTGGCGGGTTACTAGGGAGGCTAAGGTAGGAGAATTGCTTGAACCCAGGAGGTGGAGGCTGCGGTGAACTAAGATTGTGTCACTGTACTCCAGCCTGGACAACAGAGCAAGACTCCATCTAAAAAATGAAATAAAATGCTGTTAGGAAGAAATGAGATATGGATATAGTTGAGTCTGACCTATTTCTGGGTAAAGAGAGTGGAATAAGTCTGCTGTATGAGGAATTTGAGAGAGCGGGGACGTTACAGGCTCCAGAGGGAGAGAAGGAGCCCAGCCATGGGAAACCAAAGGAGCCAGGTCAGAGGAGTCCACCCCATGATGCTTCTCTGGGATGATTGACAGACTTCTCTGTCCCTCCCTCCCGCTTTGTGCCAGCCTGCTCTCCAGCCCCGTTCCCCACCAGGGGCATTACTGGCTGTGGCTGCTTTGGGAGCAGTCAAGCAGGTAGAGTCCTTGGAAACGGACCTACAAGGACATAGAAGTGAACAGGGTGCCTGCACCAGGCATAAGGGCGTGTGGAGGCCTATTACATGGGCCCAGAGGAGGTCACACTAGGTCAGGAAGGTTGAGAAAAAGCCCCCCCCAACTTCCTCATTTTGGGCGTGTGGCATGTCTCATGTTCTGCCATGAGCCCTGTGCAGCTGGGGACCCCTGGCCCTCCACAATTCTGTGGGCTCTTGGGGGGTGCTCAGCCAAACCTCTGGATGAATGGGGTGGAAGGCCACCCTCACTTGGCAAATCCCCACGCTTGGCTCCACTTCCCCTTCTCCCTTCACCTCTTTTTATTTTTTTTTTTTTTGTGCCTGTCACTTCTGCTGGCCCTGCCACCTCTCAACTCCCTCAAGTGTTCAAATCCCAACTTCCCAAGGGACAGGATCTAACTGGGTCGATTAGTTGTCATTCAATCTGCAAGTACCTATTTGGCAGGTTCTCCTGCCTGGCCACTCCTCAGGCCACCACCCAAATACAAGAGAGATCTCTGGTCCAGCTGGCTGTGGCTAGGATGATGAGTGTCAGGGGACAAATCTCAGTACAGAGATGGCCAGCAGCCACTTTTCTCAGGAGAATGTGAGGATGTGACTGGCTCTCAGTCCACTGGTTGCAAGTAGGCCTGCAACTGATTGATTCTCTACACCTGGGACATTCCCTTATTCAGTGCCCTGCATGCAGTTGATGCAGCTGTTTGCTTTGGGGACAAGAGTCCCAGCGACTCTCCCCTTTAGGGCACCAAGAGATGGACTCAAATCAGAGAGATACCACCACACCCAAAGTCAGGCATCCCTTTGAAAAGAGTTAGGGCAATAAGTATTTCTATTAAGCAGGGGTTTTCGTCTTTTTTTCTACTCAAATCAGAGAGATACCACCACACCCAAAGTCAGGCATCCCTTTGAAAAGAGTTAGGGCAATAAGTATTTCTATTAAGCAGGGGTTTTCGTCTTTTTTTCTACTGCAGACTGCTTTGGCAGTTTTGTGAAGCCCATGATCCCCTATTCAATATAATGTTATTGTTATTGTTATTTTTTCTGTTTTTTTGAGACAGGGTCTTATTCTGTCACCCAGGCTGGAGTGCAGTGGCACGATAACAGCTCACTGCAGCCTCAACCTCCTGGGCTCAAGCCATCCTCCCACCTTGGCCTCTCAAAGAGATTACAGGCATGGGCCAGGTGCGGTGGCTCACGCCTGTAATCCTAGCACTTTGGGAGGCCTAGGTGGGCAGATTGCTTGAGCTCAGGAGTTTGAGACCAGCCTGGACAACAAAGTGAGACTCTGTGTCTATTACAAAAAAAAAAAAAAAAAAATTCACCGGGCGTGGTGTCATATGCCTGTAGTGCCAGCTACTGCACTCTAGCCTGGGTGACAAAGGGAGACCCTGTCTCAAAATATTATGCATATTGAAAATAAAGATGGGCCAGGCGCAGTGGCTTACGCCTGTAGTCCCAGCACTCTGGGAGGCTGAGGCAGGTGAATCACTTGAGGTCAGGAGTTTGAGACCAGCCTGACCAACAGGGTGAAACCCTGTCTCTACTAAAAATACAAAATTAGCCGGGTGTGGTGCTACACACCTGTAATCGCAGCTACCTGGGAGGCTGAGCAGGAGAATCACTTGAACCGAGAGGCAGAGTTTACCGTGAGCCAAGATCATGCCATTGCACTCCAGCCTGGGCAACAAGAGCTAAACTCTGTCTCAAAAAAAAGAAAAGAAAAGAAAAAGATGAAATTTTTATCCAAGCTCATTGACTAAAGATTAAGAAGCCCAGCTATGAAGTATTTTGTGTATTTAGCCCTTTACTAGGCTTTAGGGGAGGGTCTAAAAATGGGTAAAACATAGCGCTTCTTTCTGGGCTTTCAGCCTGAACAGGAAGAGCTAGGGCGTGCTACAGTTCATATCCTGTAATGAGATCTAGTTCATGCCCCTGCTTAGTCCCCAGCTGAGACACCTGCCTTGGGGAGATGCTTAGGATTATGTGACAATCAATGGTAGCCACAGTAGATACACAATACACAAAGGCCTGCTATAATGAAGTTAGTGTCTGAGGAAGATCAGTGCGTCCTCGTGTTTGGAGCAATTCTGCACCTGTCACTCAGTCCTTTCCCTGGAACTTTTCAGCCGCATATCCCATCATTTTCTCCTTATAGTCTTTTTCTTTTCTTTTTTGAGATGGAGTCTCGCTCTGTCACCCAGGCTGGAGTGCAGTGGCATAATCTTGGCTCACTGCAACCTCCACCTCCCGGGTTCAAGTGGTTCTCCTGCCTCAGCCTCCCGAGTAGCTGGGATTACTGGCGTGTGCCACCACTCCTGGCTAATTTTTATATTTTTAGTAGAGACGGGGTTTCACCATGTTGGCCATGTTGGTCTCCAACTCCTGACCTCAGGTGATCCACCTGCCTCAGCCTCCCAAAGTGCTGGGATTACAGGTGTGAGCCACTACACCCTGCCATTTTCCCCTTATAGTCTGTGTGCTAGACACTGAACTTTCTTCAATCCCTCAACTGAGTCAACCTCTTTCATGCCTCTGGGCATTTGCACATGCGATGCCCTCTGCCTAGAACTTTCTTTCCCCCTTCCTCCCTAGCCAGCTCATACTCTGATCTCCAGAAAACATTTCTGGATTAACTGCTGGCTTCTGCTGTGCTGCTATGCTCCTGTCACCACTGCAGGCGCCTCACTGTATAATACACTAAGCACCAGGAGACGGGTACATGTCTGCCTTTCACCATCAACTTCTCACTGACTTGTACAGGGCCTGGCCTGTATTTATTGGATGACTGTTAAGAGATAGGTTATTTACCAGTTAGGCCCTGTTAAGGTATATTATACAATAAAGAACTTGCCTGGGCCAGGCGCAGTGACTCAGCCTGTAATCCCGACACTTTGGGAAGTTAAGGTGGAAGGATCACTTGAGCCCAGGAATTCAAGACCAGCCTGGGCAATGTAGCCAGACCCCATCTCAACAAATAATTTAATTAGCTGGGCATGGTGCTATGCACACCTGTAATCCCAAGGAAGTTGAAGCAGGAGGATCGCTTGAGTCCGCAAGTTTGAGGTTGCCGTGAACTATGATTATGCCACTGCACTCCAGCCTGGGTGACAGAACAAGACTCCCATCTCTTAAAAAAAATAAAAAAGCGGGGCCGGGCGCGGTGGCTCAAGCCTGTAATCCCAGCACTTTGGGAGGCCGAGACGGGCGGATCACGAGGTCAGGAGATCGAGACCATCCTGGCTAACATGGTGAAACCCCGTCTCTACTAAAAATACAAAAAACTAGCCGGGCGAGGTGGCGGGCGCCTGTAGTCCCAGCTACTCGGGAGGCTGAGGCAGGAGAATGGCGTGAACCTGGGAGGCAGAGCTTGCAGTGAGCCGAGATTGCGCCACTGCACTCCAGTCTGGGCGACAGAGCGAGACTCCGCCTAAAAAAAAAAAAATTAAATAAATAAAAAATAAAAAATAAAAATAAAAATAAAAAAGCAGGCACAGTGGCTCTAGCCTGTAATCCCAGTACTTTGGGAGGCAGAGGCAGGTGGATCACCTGAGGTCAAGGGTTCAAGACCAGGCTGGCCAACATGGTGAAACCCTGTCTTTACTAAAAACACAAAACTTAGCCGGGCGCAGTGGTGGGTGCCTGTAATCCCAGCTACTAAGCTGAGGCAGGAGAATCACTTGAACCCGGGATAGGGAGGTTGCAGTGAGCCGAGATCGCACCACTGCACTCCAGCCTGGGCAACAGAGTAAGACTTTGTCTCAAACAAACAAACAAAACAAAAGCAAAAACAAAAGGCTGGGGGCGGTGGCTCACGCCTGTAATCCCAGCACTTTGGGAGGCCAAGGCGGGTGGATCACGAGGTCAGGAGTTCAAGATCAGCCTGGCCAACATGGTGAAACCCCGTCTCTACCAAAAATACAAAAATTAGCTGGGTGTGGTGGCGCATGTCTGTAATCCCAGCTACTTGGGAGGCTGAGGCAGGAGAATTGTTTGAACCGGGACCTGGGAGGCAGAAGTTGCAGTGAGCCAAGATCAAGCCACTGCACTCCAGCCTGGGTTACAAAGGGAGACTCTGTCTCAAAACAAACAAACAAACAAACAAAAAACCTAATTGCCCTTTATGCCTGGTTCCTGAAAAACTCAAAATCTGTGGAATTTCCTGTTATGGGAGTTCTTTGTTATTCATGATAGGCCCTAATGGTTTATACTAATGAGCTGTCTCATGGTGGGCCCCTAGATAGGTTATGCTAAGGACATGAATCAGGATGGGGGTGAGCCACGCCAGAAAGATCAATCATGTGATTAGAGGGTTAAAGCTTTGGCCCAGTTGATATCAGCCCGATAAAACCCCAATAGGAATTCTGGACACTGAAGTTCAGTGAGGCTTCCTGGTTGGTGAACACATTGATGTGAGAGTAGGCGCTGTGCCCTAACTCCTCAGCAGTCCCCACGGGAGCTCAGATTTTGGGACCTGTTCCAACCTTCCCAATGTATATTCTTTTTTTTTTTTTTTTTTTTTTTTTTGAGACAGAGTCTCGCTCTGTTACTCAGGCTGGAGTGCAGTGGCATGATCTTGGCTCACTGCAAGCTCCACCTCCTGGGTTCACCGCTCTTCTGCCTCAGCCTCCCAATTAGCATGGACTACAAGGACCCGCCACCACGCCCAATTTTTTTCTCCCCCCGCCCCCCCCCCCCCCCCCCGCCGAGATGGAGCCTTGCTCTGTCACCCAGGCTGGAGTGCAGTGGCATGATCTCAGCTCACTGCAACCTCTGCCTCCTGGGTTCAAGCAGTTATCCTGCCTCAGCCTCTCGAGTAGCTGGGATTACAGGTGTCCCCTACCATGCCTGGCTAATTTTTTTTGGTATTTTTAGTAGAGATGGGGTTTCATCATGTTGACCAGGCTGGTCTCGAACTGCTGACCTCGTGATCTGCCCGCCTCGGCCTCCCAAAGTGCTGGGATTACAGGCGTGAGCCACTGGGCCCAGCCAATTTTTTGTATTTTTAGTAGAGACAGGGTTTCAGTGTGTTAGCCAGGATGGTCTCTATCTCCTGACCGCGTGATCCGCCCACCTCGGCCTCTCAAAGTGCTGGGATTACAGGCGTGAGCCACTGGGCCCAGCCAATTTTTGTATTTTTAGTAGAGACAGGGTTTCAGGGTGTTAGCCAGGATGGTCTCGGTCTCCTGACCCCATGATCCGCCTGCCTTGGCCTCCCAAAGTACTGGGATTACAGGTGTGAGCCACTAGACCCAGCCCTTTTTTTTGTGAGTCTCACTCTGTTGCCCAGGCTGGAGTGCAGTGATACGATCTCATGTCTGGCTAATTTTTGTATTTTTAGTAGAGATGGGGTTTTGCCATGTTGCCCAAGCTGGTCTTGAACTCTTGACCTCAGGAGATCTGCCTGCCTCGGCTTGTCAAAATGTTGGGATTACAGGCGTGAGCCACCGCGCTCAGACGCCTATGCATATTCTTTATAATAAAACCACAATTATGCATATTCTTTATAATAAAACCACAATACCACAATCATAAGTATGGTGCTTCTCTGAGTTCTGTGAGTCCTTCTAGTGAATTATTGAGCCTGTGGGGATTGTGGGAACTTCTGAACATATAGCCAGTCAGGCAAAGTGTGGCTGACTTGGGGACTCTTGAGATTTGTGGCTAGTGTCTGAAATGAGGGGAGTCTTGTGGAAGATTCAGACCTTTACTTGTGGGATCTGACACTAACTCCAGGTGGTCAGCACCAGACTTGTACAGTACGTGTGGAGGGATGAGCGTCTGCGCTAGGCTGTTACAGTTAGGACAGGGAGAGATGAAGCCAGGATGAGCAGTGCAGTAGGAAAACAATAATATGGGGTGATGCACAAGGTGGAGGGGAAAAATGAAGAGCAAGTTCCAAGATGGAAGCCTGCTCAAGAAGAATGGAGATACCAGCCGGGTGACTCACGCCTGTAATCCCAGCACTTTGGGAGGCTGAGGCAGACAGATCACGAGGTCGAGAGTTCGAGAACAACATGGTGAAACCCCATCTCTACTAAAAATACAAAAATTAGCCAGGCGTGGTGGCACACACCTGTAATCCCAGCTACTCAGGAAGCTGAGAGGAGAATCACTTGAACCTGGGAGGCCAAGGTTGCAGTGAGCTGAGATCCAGCCTGGGAAACAGAACAAGACTCGGCCTCAAAAAAAAAAAAGAAAGAATGGAGACAGCAATGACAGAAAGGAGGAGTTGGAAGGTTTGGGTTGTAAGTAGGGCAAAGAGGACAGACGGCCTCTGATCTTTGCTGTTAAGTCACGAGATTGGGTACTTTACCCCCTGTCCCCTAGTTCTCAACAATGACAGAGGCACAATATGGACAAGGGAAGGAGGACTTTCCACATCTACAACCAGTCTATGCAAACCTACCCAAAGGCCAAGGGAGCTAAGAGGCTGAAGAGGAGACAGGCTGGGATTGGTGGCTCACGCCTATAATAGGAGCACTTTGGGAGGCCAAGGTGGGCAGATTACCTGAGGTCAGGAGTTCAAGACCAGTCTGGCCAACGTGGTGAAACCCTGTCTCTACTAAAAATACAAAAGTAGCCAGGTGTGGTGGTGTGCACCTGTAGTCCCAGCTACTCGGGAGACAGAAGAATCACTTGAACCCAGGAGGCAGAGGTGGCAGTGAGCTGAGACAGCGCCACTACACTCCAACATGGGTGACAGAGCAAGATTCCATCTCAAAAACAAAAAAAAAAACAACAAAAAAAAGAGAGACTGATGTATCCAGTTTTTCAAAAAGAAGCATTTAATAGTGACTTAGAAACAGAAGCCAGGCGTACCTGACGGGAAAGGTATACATGCCTCATGTAGAAATGCATGGTACCACTGACATCAACACCTCAGGAAAAGGCGCAGAATGCTATGTGAATCTACCTTAGAGCAGGATTGAAGGTCACAGTAGATGAAGTGGCAATCTTAGAAGCATTCCAGAACAGGGGTTAACCAGAGGACAACACGGCAGATCAGCATCCAAGATGGAGCAGCTTCATCCTCCACGACAACCCAGGCCGGGATCTCTGTGTCTGAAACCCAGTGGAGCTGGCCCTTGTTTCTTCCTTTGGAACCCTTAGAAGGTGCCATCTCTCTTTTTTTTTTTTTTTTTTTTTTTTTTTTTTTTTTTTTTTTTTGAGACGGAGTCTCGCTCTGTCGCCCAGGCTGGAGTGCAGTGGCCGGATCTCAGCTCACTGCAAGCTCCGCCTCCCGGGTTTACGCCATTCTCCTGCCTCAGCCTCCCGAGTAGCTGGGACTACAAGCGCCCGCCACCTCGCCCGGCTAGTTTTTTATATTTTTTAGTAGAGACGGGGTTTCACCGGGTTAGCCAGGATGGTCTCGATCTCCTGACCTTGTGATCCGCCCGTCTCGGCCTCCCAAAGTGCTGGGATTACAGGCTTGAGCCACCGCGCCCGGCCGCCATCTCTCTTAAGAGTCCATGTAGTCCCAGCCTCCAAAGCACCACATAATTTAGCTCTTTTCTTTCTTTCTTTTTTTTTTTCTGAGACAGAGTTTCGCTCTTGTTTCTCAGGCCAGAGTGCAATGGCTGCATCTCAGCTCACCGCAACGTCTGCCTCCTGGGTTCAAGTGATTCTCCTGCTTCAGCCTTCCTGAGTAGCTTCATGTAACAAACTGCTACTCATCCTTCAGGTCTCAGCTCACTCAGAGAATCCTTCCCTGATCCCAAAAGTCTGAGCCACATGCCCTTCTATGAGCTCCACGGTACCCTGAGCTTCCCCTAAAAGGCACTGGATTGAAGTCACTTGTTCCAAGTCTGTCTCCCTCGTGTGCGCCCCTCAGGAGGAGGCCCTTGACAATGTTGTTCCCTGAGTGACAGTATGGGCAGGGCTGTCTCACAGAGATTTGTCTCATTCTGTAGTCGCAGGCTGCCCCTCCAGGCTGACCAGGTGAGGGAGCTGCACAATGCCCTTCCTGCTTGGGGGAAGATGGCCCAATGCTGCAGGCACTCCTAGTGGACTGCTCACACAGAAAGGTTTCCTGAAGCCTACAAGACGCCAAGACCCAGGCTCCACTGCAGCAGGTCTCCGGTCTCTACCATCTGGCTGTTTGCCGTTCCCAAGTGTCCAGTGACAGGTTTATTTGGTTTCCACCACCACAGGGTCTTACATATAGCAGGTGCTGGAAGCATGATGCTTGCCAGGCACCGGGATACTGACCACCCAGCTGCCGTGGGAGATATTCCTTCACCAGGCTCACCACTGACTGATGCCCATCCCCCTTCTTTCCAGTCTTTCTCCATTATCTATGTTCCGGTTTGAGCAGTGTCCCAGACACACTTCAGAGCGAAGTTCCTTGGTGGGCTGGCCTGTTGGAGAGCAGAGGGTACCCTGGCGGGGAGCCTCTCTCAAACAGATGGCCCCCACCAGGTGATCCCATCTGGATGCTCTCACCCACACTGCTTCTTTGTGCTTAGCCCCTGCCTGCTGCCTCCCCAGCCAGTACTGCTCCTTCTAGCAACTGAGGATGACGTAATGTGTGCTTAGTTCAGTGTTGTGTCTTTTTCTGTGCAACGGAAGGGCCGTGTTGGCAGCCAGGCAGATGTTAAACTAATCAAGAAAAGAGGCCGGACGCGGTGGCTGTAATCCCAGCTACTCAGGAGTCTGAGGCAGGAGAATTGCTTGAACCTAGAAGCCAGAGGTCTGTAATTCCAGCACTTTGGGAGGCTGAGGCGGGCAGATCACGAGGTCAACAGAACAAGACCATCCTGGCCAACATGGTGAAACCCCATCTCCACTAAAAATACAAAAACCAGCTGAGCGTGGTGGTGCCTGCCTGTAGTGCCAGCTACTTGGGAGGCTGAGGCAGGAGAATTGCTTGAACCTGGGGGACAGAGGTTGCAGTGAGCCAAGATCACGCTATTGCACTCCAACTTGGGCAGCTGAGCAAGACTCCATCTCAGAAAAAAAAGAAAGAAAAGAGACTTACTGGTTCTCCCTGTCTTTCCACTTACACAGGGCCAGTCTCCTTGACCTGATAACAAGAACTCGTGACTTTAACTGGACAAATGAGGTAAAAAGGAGAAATGCTTGAGAAGTACAAAGTCCAACCACCCATGAACCCAATCCACTAATTCACTCTTGTATTAAGGGAAAAAAAAATATCAATATTTACTAATTTTAACATTCATATGTATTCATTTGTTCAGCATATATTTATTGAGCACCTACTAGGTGCGGGGCACTGTGTAGATATTAGGACATGGTGGGGTGCAAAAATGTGTCTCCTGATATCATGGAACTTACACACTAATAGGGAGACAGATCTTTGATCAAATAAACAGCTTAGGCTGGGCACAGTGGCTCATGCCCATAATCCCAGCACTTTGGGAGGCCGAGGCGGGCAGATCACGAGGTCAGGAGTTTGAGACCCGCCTGGCTAACATGGTGAAACCCAGTCTCTACTAAAAATATAAAAATTATCGTGCCACTGTACTTCCATCTGGGCGACAGTGAGACTCCCTCTCAAAAATGAAATAAAATAAATGAAAATATAAAAATTAGCCAGGCATGGTGCCAGGCGCCTGTAGTCCCAGCCACTCAGGAGGCTGAGGCAGGAAAATCACCTGAACCTGGGAGGTGGAGGGTGTGGTGAGCTGAGATTGCGCTACTGCACTCCAGCCTGGGCAACAGAGCATGACTCCATCTCTAAATAATAAAATAAATGAAAACAGTTCACAGTTCATTCATTGCAATGGTGAAAAATAAAGTACAACAGAGACTTGGGCTGAGAAAGGATGTATGTGGTGCTACTGAAATAACCTCTCACAAAGGATTTGAGCAGCGCTATTGACCCAGCTGAAACCCAAAGGAAGGACTTGTTCACTAGGTGTGTACGTTGCTGTAAATGGTTTTGCTTTTAGACCTCAGGTTTAGAGAACTAAGGTCATCATAACCCTTGGTTCATGGCACATAATATCACTGAAGGCCCACTTGGGCACCTTCTTATTAACCTTTCATCTCCATTTTTCCTTCCCATTCCCTGTTTCCCCAAAGGTGGTTAATGATGAACTTATGAGAGAACCTGTTCTGTCTGGCTTTCTCATAGGAAGCAGGTAGGTTGGGAGTTTGCCAAATGGGTATGATGAAAAAGTCATAGCTCAAGTGAAGGGGCTTTGGAAAGGCTGTCACTGGAAGCTGGATAAGGAGGGAAGAAAGAAATGGAGCAATGGATTAGGGTAAAGTAATTATTGCATTGGAGGTCCTAATTACTTTGAAATCTCAGAGTATTGTAGATAAAGAAGCAAGATGGAAGGAAAGGGCCGGGCACAGTGGCTTATGCCTGTCATCCCAGCACTTTGGGAGGCCAAGGTGGGTAGATCACTTGAAGTCAGGAGTTTGAGACCAGCCTGGCCAACACGGTGAAACCCCATCTCTACTAAAAATACAAAAATTAGCCTGGCATAGTGGCGCATGCCTGTAATCCCAGCTACTTGGGAGGCTGAGGCAGGAGAATCCCTTGAACCTAGGAGGTGGAGGTTGCAGTGAGCCGAGATCGCACCACTGCCCTCCAGTCTGGGCAACAAAGTGAGACCCCATCTCAAAAAGAAAAAAAAAAAAGATGGAAACAGGACGCCTGAATAAATAAATTTGGAGATAGAGCCTCATGGTCGGAAACAGGATGCCTGCATAAATAAGTCTGGAGACAAAGATGGTCCTGGGTGATGATAAAATCCAAGTGGGGTAGTTGGCTGAGGTGGAATGAAGGTCACTGTAGAAAAGTTGTGTTGGATGGTCACCGACATGGATACAGGATAACAGAAGGGGCTGAGGTGAAGCACGGGATGGGGACCCAGGGCCTAATACCCTTAAAGAATGAGAGGGAGTTAGGAATGGTTGAATAGGGTAAGGTTTAGCTACAAGGGATGGAAAACACCAAAATTAATAGTGCTTAAGCAAGACAGGCTGGGCGCTTTGGCTTACGCCTATAATCCCAGCACTGTGGGAGGCCGAGGCAGGCAGATAACTTCAGGTCAGGAGTTCGAGACCAGCCTGGCTGACCTGGCGAAACCCTGTCTCTACTAAAACTACAAAAATTAGCTGGGCGTGGTGGCACGTGCCTGTAATCCCAGCTACTCAGAAGGCTGAGGTGGGAGGATCGCTTAAACCCAGGAGGCGGAGGTTGCAGCGAGCCGAGATCACACCCCTGTACTCCAGTACTCCAGCCCGGGAGTCAGAGTGGGACTCTGTCACAATTAAAAAACAAAAACAAAAACCAAGACAGAAGTTCATTTCCTGCACTCAAGACATTCAGTGTTATCTTGTCACTCCTCAGTGTCAGAAGAACCAGTCTCCTTTGATCTTTTTTTTCTTTTTTAGAGACAGGGTCTGGCTCTGTTGCCCAGGCTGGAGTGCAGTGGTATGATCACAGTTCACTGCAGCCTCAACCACCTGGGCTCAAGTGATCCTCCCACTTTAGCCTCCCAAGTAGCTTCCTCTTATCTTGTTGCTCTGCGTGGTACCAATTCCCAAAGCTACTTCAGTGTGGCTGCTGAACTTCCAGCTGTCGTGTCTGCATTCCAGACAATAGGAAGCAAAAATGCATAAAGAGAAAAATGCATCCTTCTTGTAAGAACACTTGGAAATTGTATACATCATTTTCTCTCCCACTGGCCACAATTTAATCGTAACTAGGAGGGAAGCTGGGAGATGTCATCTTTACTTTCAGCAGCCACAAGCCCAGCTAAAATACTGGAACATTCTGGGTTTTTTTTTTTTTTTTTTTAGACTGAGTCTCGCTCTATCACCCAGGCTGGAGTGCAGTGGCGCGATCTCGGCTCACTGCAAGCTCCACCACTGGGGTTCACGCCATTCTTCTGCCTCAGCCTCCCGAGTGGCTGGGACTACAGGAGCCGGCCACCACGCCCGGCTAATTATTTTTGTACTTTCAGTAGAGACAGGGTTTCACTGTTAGCCAGGATGGTCTCGATCTCCTGTCCTCATGATCTGCCGGCCTCGGCCTCCCAAAGTGTTGGGATTACAGGCGTGAGCCACCGCGCCTGGCTCTGGAACATTCTCCCTCCCTCCCTTCCTTCCTTTCTTTTTTTGAGAGGGACTCTGTTGCCCAGGCTGAAGTGCAGTGGCGTGATCTCGGCTCACTGCAACCTCCGCCTCCTGGGTTCAAGCGATTCTCCTGCCTCAGCCTCCCAAGTAGCTGGGATTATGGGGACACACCACACCACCCAGCTAATTTTTTTATTTTCAGTAGAGACAGGGTTTCACTATGTTGGCCAGGTTGGTCTCAAACTCAGGTGATCCACCAGCCTTGGCTTCCCAAAGTGTTGGAATTACAGGCATGAACTACCGAACCTGGCAGGAACATTTTATTTCTAGAGAGGAATCAATTATTGAAGAATTGGCACCCTCTCCCACAGGGAGCACCAGAGCAGTCAGTAGAACACAAAGAATTGGGTGAAAGGGATGTAGTAAAATGGCATGAGCCTGCAGTGGGCAGGGTTTTCTTTGAACTGGGTGAACAGTCTGGCAGTGGTACGAGGACCCTGACTCCCTAGCCTGGGGAAGATGAGATACGTGAGGTTGAGGTTTGAGAAGAAAAGTCGCCACTTGGAGGGGCTGCAGAAGTGGCTCTCAGAGGATAGCTGGTTTTCCATGAAGGCAAGGAGGGTGCAGAGAGCTAGCCTGGAGGGTTCACCAGAGGGCCTTTGGGAGTGGGTGGGTGGGAATGGAGCTGGGTGGGAGTCATCAAGGACAGGGTTACATGGCTACTGGATGAAAACACGGATGAAAAGCCAGTGGACTTGGTCTTGATAGTGTCTGAGGAGGGTGGGTCTTACTTGGCTATTGGGACCCAAACCAGAAACTGCTCCCCCTTCAAAATCCACGAGTTTACCTATCACAGCCAACCAGGAGGTTACCTCGCATGCCATCCTTTGACTTTGGCATCAAGCCCTTAATAAACCTGGTATCTAAGCCTTGGTACCAGCCCCCAAATTGTACGTTTGATACTATAAATCTGAAAGACATACATATATCCTTTCCGAGTGTCAGGAAAGAACATTCGAATGTCAAAAATGATCCGGACCCTCACTCTCCTTTCGCTGCCTGACCGCCGCCATCATGGGTCGCATGCATGCTCCCAGGAAGGGCCTGTCCCAGTCGGCTTTGCCCTATCGACGCAGCGTCCCCACTTGGTTGAAGCTGACATCTGATGACGTGAAGGAGTAGATTTACAAACTGGCCAAGAAGGGCCTGACTCCTTCACAAATCGGTGTGATCCTGAGAGATTCGCATGGTGTTGCACAAGTACGTTTTGTGACAGGCAATAAAATCTTAAGAATTCTTAAGTCTAAGGGACTTGCTCCTGATCTTCCTGAAGATCTCTACCATTTAATTAAGAAAGCAGTTGCTGTTCGAAAGGATCGAGAGGAACAGAAAGGATAAGGATGCTAAATTCCGTCTGATTCTGATAGAGAGCCGGATTCACCATTTGGCTTGATATTATAAGACCAAGCGAGTCCTCCCTCCCAACTGGAAATATGAATCATCTACAGCCTCTGCCCTGGTCGCATAAATTTGTGTGTGTACTCAAGCAATAAAATGATTGTTTAAAAAAAAAAAAAAAAAAAAAAAAAAAAAGATCCGGAGGAGTCCCATACTGCTCAGGGTAGGTTTCAGAGGGAAATCTCTCAAACAGTTGTTTTCCCCATAGCCACCATTTACCATTGTTTCATTATTGTCAGTTTCTTCTTAGGGTGCTGCTCTACCAGGAGCACACAGAAGTGCTCAGCCTCCCCACCCGAGCTCTCCTAGCCCTCATGCCCTCAGGGGTCTGGGATTATAGTCTCCATTCTCAGGGAAACTCCTTTTATCAAAATGTTGAACATTCTACGGAGCCAACTGACTTGAGGTGTACAACACAACAGTCACGAGGAAGGGAACTCTATCCACGGTCCTGTGAGCAAAGGAAGCAACGGACAGCAAAGGAAGCAAAGACAGCCGCCAGCAGGAAGTCTCGACACACTGCCTCCAGGAAGTGAGACTGCAGGATGGTGGGAAGCAGATGTAGTCCTGGTGAGCCCAGCCCCCTTCACTATGTGTGGACCCCAAGCAATGCGGTCAACCTTCATTCATCCTTCATTAAAAAGGTGGGGAGGGGCTATCAAGTACTTTAGTAAGAATTAATTCAGATACATACAAAATGCCTCACACATGCGTGGATTGAGGTGTTATACACAGCAATTGTTTTTAATTCTATTACACATAAACTCCCTGAGGCCAGTGACAGTGCTCTGAAATAATAACTAATCAACAATAGTTAATGGAATAAGAGTAGAATTCCAGCATACAAAATGCCTCACACATGCGTGGCTTGAGGTAAGTGTTATACACAGCTATTGTTTTTAATTCTATTACATATAAACTCCCTGAGGCCAGTGACATTGCTTTGAAATAGTAACTAATCAACAGCAGTTAATGGAATAAGTGAAGAGTAGAATTCCAGCATACTAAAGGGTTAGGATCTAGGGATGAGAGCACCAACCACATCTATCAAAAAGAGAGCTGCTGGGCCAGGTACAGGATTGCAGGTTCCCACCTGTAATCCCAGCACTTTGGGAGGCCGAGGCAGGTGGATCACTTGAGGTTAGGAGTTTGAGACCAGCCTGGGATACATTGTGAAACCCTGTCTCTACTAAAAATACAAAAATTAGCTGGGTGTGGTGGGGGGCACCTGTACTCCCAGCTACTTGGGAGGCTGAGGCAGGAAAATCGCTTGAACCCGGGAGGCAGAGGTTGCAGTGAGCCGAGATCACACCACTGTACTCCAGCCTGGGTGACAGAGTGAGACTGTCTCAAAAAATAAAATAAAATAAAAAGAGCTGCTAATGTAGAAGCAAATATCAGGAATGCTGGGCTCTGAGGCCAGCCCTGAGACAGCCAGAAATGCTGAGAACCTTCCACAAGCAACAGTGCCTTCCATTCAGTACAGTGTAGCACTTCAAGAGAAATCCAGAAAGTTTCAGTTCCAGATGAGAACAATGAGGTGGTGAGGGGCTGATCTGCACACTATTGCTGAATTTGTTTGCACCCCCTAAACTCCAATAATGAGAAAAGGGAGCGCAAAACATCCCTCAGAGCCGAGGAGGCAAATGCATGCCGGTGATCACTGGGTGTTGTGAAGTGGGCAACAGAAGCCCCTGCTCCGACCTCAGGAGTCCTAACTTTTCCTTGTCACTCTTTTCTCTGAACCACATGCTATTTCCTGGGCTGAGAAAGGGAATGCCATGTTAGAGCAGAACCGAAAATAGATACAGCTGCGGAAGGAACATCAGCAGGCAGATCATTGAGTCCGCTGAGATTTTGTATTTTGGTCCTTGTCTGTCCAAGATGCTTTTGGAAATAACATGGGGTGCTCCTGAAAGTCACGGGGGAGAGGGCAGCACACACTCACGGGAAAAACCATGGGACCTAGGTGAGCCCCTGTGGCCAGTCAACAGCTCCCTTCCAGGGTCCAGTTTCGGGCATTGATAAAGAGCTGGAGCCAGGGGGAGGTGGTCAGAGTATCAAATGGAGGGGGTCGCCATGCCCACTGCCAAGGCCTCACGGCCCGCTCAGGGTGAGGCATGAGAGCCAGGTGGCGGCCATCACGGGAGCAGATGCCAGCCACGCCCCCTGGGGACCCATTGGGATTCAGAGGATACTGCTCTGTGGGGTTCCCGTCGTCATCTGCCCAGTGCAGTGGAGCCAAGCCCCTGGCCTCAATCTGAGCTTGGAGTTCCGGAGAAGAAAATGCCACGTAACCTGGGACGGAAGGAGGAGGGAAGTGAGAGTCAAGGTCCTTCACGCCCACCCTCGCCCCCAACCTTCCTCAGGCCTGACCTTCCCCGTGCGCACTCCACACGGGCAGCACGGCGCCCTCCATCCCTCGCAGCATCAGGGCTGGCCCAGGCCCCACACGCACGCTGGCCCAGCGAGACTCATAGCGCCCAGACAGGTTGTGGCGTAGCAGAAGGCCCGGCTGGGAGTCAGGGCCCATCTCCACGGCATCCTCATTGGAGTCGCCTCCTACCCAGCCCAGCAGAGCCAGCAGTTGACAGCCATTACACACGCCCAGGCTGAAGGTGTCTGGTCGCTTCCGGAAGCGCCTCAGCTCACCCCCCGCCAGGGGATGGAAGGTCACAGCAGCTGCCCACCCTAGCCAGGGAATAGGGAAGTCAGGGTGAGACGTGGAGGACCTCGGAAAAGGGAACTGGGAATGAAGGGGCATGGCTGCTCTTCTGTTGCCTTTCTTTCTTCCTTTTCCCTCCCTCCCTCCTTCCTTCCTTTCCTTCTTTTTTTTTTTTTGAGATGGAATCTCGCTCTGTTTCCCAGGCTGGAGTGCAGTGGCATGATCTCGGCTCACTACAACCTCTGCCTCCTGGGTTAAAGCGATTCTCCTGCCTCAGCCTCCCAAGTAGCTTTTTTTTTTTTTTTTTTTTTTTGAGACGGAGTCTTGCTCTGTCACCCAGGCTGGAGTGCAGTGGCTGGATCTCCGCTCACTGCAAGCTCCGCCTCCCGGGTTTACGCCATTCTCCTGCCTCAGCCTCCCGAGTAGCTGGGACTACAGGCGCCCACCACCTCGCCCGGCTAGTTTTTTGTATTTTTTAGTAGAGACGGGGTTTCACCGGGTTAGCCAGGATGGTCTCGATCTCCTGACCTTGTGATCCGCCCGTCTCGGCCTCCCAAAGTGCTGGGATTACAGGCTTGAGCCACCGCGCCCGGCCCCAAGTAGCTTTTTAATGAAAAAATTAAAAATTTATTACCAGCATTCTGTTGGCATGTGGCCCGGAACGAATGTGGCCACTCTCTCCTAGCTCGGTGGAGTGAGAGGCCAATCCCCAGCCCAGGAAGACAGGGCTAAAGGTACCTCTTCAGAAATGTAGGGGAAGGGAATGGGCAGAAGGCTGCACGCTGACCTTTGGCAGAGCCCAGGACATCTGCATAGCTGAAGCCGCCCACGAAGGCCACACCGCGGAAAGTGTCCAGCCCAATTGCCCCAGAGCAGAGGTCCTGCATGGTCACGTCCCATACCTGCGAAGATGGGGAGGGGGAGTGTGGGTGGGAGGACATGCAGCTGAGGCTGGAGAACCACCTCCAGCTGCCCCCCTGCTCACCTCAAACCCAGCCAAGTGGAAGGCATCAGCCATCTCCCGGTCTCCATTACTACCCTCCTCTCGCAAGATGGCGACTCGGGGGCTGGGACCACCTTGGGGAAGAATAATTGTCTTTGGGCCAGAAAGTTACTTCCCCACCCCAACTCCCCAGACACCTTTTCCAGGGCAGGCCCAGGCATCCAGGCTCAGTGCCCCCAGGACGCGAAGCCTCTGCACACACTCCCTCACCAGGCTCACGGGGCACGGAGGCTTTGGGAAAGGTCGGGGGCAGGCAATAGCTGGGCCCCGTCCGCTCCCTCAGGCCCCGTTCCTCCTCCGCCACACAGCGAGGCTCTGCCTGCAGCCGGTCCAGCTGGAAACTCGTCTCCTCCCAAAGGGCTCGCAGCTCCCCAACAGGCTCCTCCAGAACCACAGCCCCGTTCACTGACACCCGGACCTAGGAAGAGGAACAAATCTCCCTGGGCTAGGAGAAAGGATGGCCCCTCCACAGTGGGAGAGGGATGGACCATGGCCGCCCCACTCTGACTGCCCACTGCACACTGCTCTCTCCCTCACTTCCTCACCGTGGCATGGGGCCCGGCCTCGCCTGTGTGGCCCAGCTCCAGGCAGTGGAGGCCAGCATCCCAGTAACGCTTCAGCACCTGGGCCAGGTCTGGCTCCTGCACCTCCAGCACCAGGCCTGGCTCCTCAGCGAACAGCACAGACAGGACTGGGAGAGCAACAGGGGGAGTTAGGGGGATGCAAGAAGGGCTGAGGGAGTTGGAGCGGGGATCAGGGGAATGCAGGAAGGGCCGGGGCGGGGGTCAGAGGGACGCAGCCAGGGAGTTAGGGTGGGGATGAGAGAGGATGAGGGCTGGGAGGGCGGGACTGAGGATGTTTCATCATGGACATCTCAGGGATGGGAAGTCTCAGAGAGAGGCAGGAACATGGCGGGTGCCAGCCAGTTCCATCCAGTTCAGCTGTCAGAGACACAGCACAGAAAAGCTAGTCGGGGAAGACTCAGGGAAAGGGGATTAGAGGGCACTCCACTCTTTAATATATTGGAGATGGGGTCTGCAGGGTGGAGAAGGCAGCCCAGGCCGGAGACTAGACCCCAGGTTCCTTACCATCAACCCCAGCGACAGGCACATCCACCTGTAGCCCACAATTTCCAGCAAAGGCCATCTCCAGCAGGCATGTGACGAGGCCTCCATCGCTGACATCGTGGCCTGAGCAGAGGAGGCGATCTAGAGGAAGGAGAAGGAAGCTCAGCAACCTCGGGGCCCAAACCTGACAGGCCCCCTCCACCTTCCAGAGTCAGTCCGTCAAGAGCGTGTGTAAGAATGTCGGGGGATCTGAGGTACATTGTCCATTGGAGTCCCTCTTGCCCCACTGCCCAGCTGGTGAACGCCTGCTGCACGCCTGGCACCCCGTGCGCCATCTCCCCAGGGGGCTTCACTCACCTTTCAGCAGCCCCTGGGTGATGCTGAAGGCACGCACCAAGTTCTCAGGAACGTCCAGGTCTGGAGGGTGCTCCCCGAGCTGGGAGAAGCACTGGGCCAGAGCCGTGCCCCCCAGCCGGTGCTGCCCAGGGCTCAAAGGCACATAAAGCAGATGGCCTGGGGAGACAGGGAGGGGTGAGGGGAGGGGGACACCTCAGGAGGACCCGTCCCTGAGGTGCTCACAGCACTGCTGTTCCCAGCACTGCTGTTCCCAGCATGTGGTGAGACGCCCGGACAATCAGTCCCAGAAAACACCACGGCCCAGTGTTGAGATGGGGGCCCAGCACTCAAAGCAGGGGCCAAGCAAAGAACACACAAGGCGGTGGGATGGGCCACGAACATACCTCTCCCTTCAGGATGCTTGAGGTCTGGGGTCACGGTGGCTGTGATGTCTGGGCAGACGGCATAGGCTGAGATGACCAGTGACCCTGTAGAGCAAGGAGGAGTCCAAAGGAATGAGTTGCCAGGCCAGCCCCGTAGTTCCTCCTCCCCTCCCTGGGACCCCCACACCTCACCAGGAGCCCGCACGGTCTCAGCGCCAACCCGAGCAGCCATGCTAAGGGAGTCCTTGCCACCGTCCACTGCCACACCCAGGGCTGCCATCACTGCCACCATAGCCTCACAGGCGTCCGCCAAAGCTGCGCCCTCTCCTGGGAGCTTGGCTGCCCACATCCAGTTCCCGCTACACTTCACATCCTGGGGTGGTAGAGGCACGGCATTAGAGGGGAAGAGAGATGTGGAGAGGACAGGGGTGCAGGGGGACTGGGAGGTTGCAACATGAAATGAAGGGCTACAGATGGATGCCGGAGGGTCCTGAAACTGGGGGCTCCAGGGTAGAAGCTATGGGAGAACTCACCCGGAGGTCCGTGACCAGAGCAAACACCAAGTTGGTGAGGGCTTCAGCCACAGCCAGCCGGGCGGCGACCTTGGGGTCCAGCAGGCTCTTGACTGGCTGCTCTCCCAAGGCTGTGGCAGCCCCTACGAGCTCCTCATGGCTCAGTGCCACAACCGCTACATCTGCCAGAGGAGTCTGCAGGGGCCCCACACACTGCTGCTGGGCCACCAGGCCGCCCACGGAGCGGTCCACCTGTGGAACCAGGTGAGGTTAGCAAGAGAGCAAGGGACAGGGACAGCCTGTGCTCCTGCACCTGCCCCCAAGGGACCCAGGGCGGTGGGAGGCCTGGCTTTCCCCCAGTGCAGACAACAGCTCTACTCAGAAGGTGGGTAGCAGGGAGACCAGGCCGTCAGGGTGGCTGCCCTGCCCCTGTTGCTTCCCCCCAGGGCCAGGCAAAAACCCCCACAGCAGTCTCTAAGGGTGGGAGGGCAGAGGTGGGTGCACGGAGGAAGCAGGCAGGGGGCAGAGGAGGGGTGCAGGGAGGACCTTATTGGTGAGGTAGCGCTTGCTGGCCACAGCGGGCAGCCTCAGAACCCTCTCCAGAGCCTGGCGCATGCTCAGTCCTGGGGGCAAGGCCAAAGGCTGCAGCACAGGGGGCTTCCTCTGGAGGAAGAACTCCTGCAACACAGACAGCGACAGGGAGTGTGAGCACCTGCGGCGGGCCAGGCACACAGGTGACAAAGTGCATGTGAGGTAAAGGGTGGTGTGGAGCGGACCACAGGAGAAACCCATCCCCCCAACCCCACATACCTTCCGAGGCATCTTGCCCAGTACCCATTCGAGCTCCAGGTCCACAGGGGTTGGCGGGGGTGTCGGGGGGGCATCCCCCTGGCCATTTCTTCTGACAGGACACTCCCGATCGTCCACCAGCACTATCTATAGACCCCAGGGACCCCACCCGGGGGGATGAAACTGTGACCACCAGCAGGGAATATTCCTAGAAATCAGGGCACAAATGTGCTTTCCACTCCTTGTTTGGTGTCCGTATTGAGTCCCTGCCCTTCCTTGGCTCCTACATTCCCCAAAGCTTGTTTGCCACCACCTCCCATCTTCCTCTCGTCCCTCTCCCTTGACAGCTCTCCCTCTAGCCCATACCTAGGTGGCTCATGTCTGCCCCAGTGTCTGCTCCCGACTCCCTGGGCCAACTCACCCTTCGGTCTCCAGTGATGGTGCCCACGAAGCAAGCCGAGCAACGTTCACGGGCACTGACACGAGTCAGGAAGTTCCGGTCGGGGGACCTCAGGAGAAGTGCATTTGATTCCTGGTACTCGGCCCCCCAGATTTCCAGGGCATTCAGGGTCGGGTCCCCGAGCTGCACAGCCATGGCAGGGAGGAAAGAGAAGGGCCAGTGGGCACTCCCACGTCTCATGTTGTTGCAAGAGAGATGGGTGGGCGTGGGCTGGGGCTGCCAGGGATGGGAAAATGCCAGACTTCAGGGGATGAGACCCACCTGGAAGCGGCTGGTGTAAATGATGGCTCCAGCTGGGTCACTCAGCTCCTTTAGGACGTTGCCTGGTGAGAGGGTTACAAGGAGAAGTAGTGACCTAGTGGTGTTCAGGCAACAAAGGGCAGTCCCTGATCTCCAAAGGAGCCCCTAATTCTGTGTGTTCCTATGTCAACTGCTGCCTCACCCTCACCACCAATCAATCATCCCACAGCAGCAGGCTTTTACCCTTCCAACCCTGAACCTGTCTAGAATGTACAGAGCATGGAGAATGGGACCCAGAGCTGGGTGGTTGGTTGGAAATTCCTGATACCTCTCCCTAAACCAAACCTGGCAGGATACCAGGCAGGCCCAGTCTCTTGTTCTAATTCCTTTCCTCACCATTGCCACCAGCGCCCTGATCGTGAAGGCTACAGATGGGGTTTCCCTTGGGGGCCTCCACACAAGCCCTGATCACACGGTTCATCTTCTGTTCCATCTCCGGGTCTCCTCGCTGCACAGCCCCAAAGTCCAGGTCACTGGTGTTATCTCCCTGCACCTGGGGGCATATATGGCATAGCTTAGTTCAGCGAGGCTGGAAGCTCCTGTACGCGCTCCTATGCCTGGGGCCCGGTTATATCAAGGATTCTGCACCTTTAGCAATTCCCACTCACCTGCACAGACGAAGCAGCTCCACCTCCAACTCCAATCCTGTAGACGGGACCTCCAACCTTTACAACTTCCATGCCTGTAAGAAGGGAAGGCAGAATCAGAACACCGGGAAAGCCACGAGAAGAGGCCTCGAAAGCAAGGCAGCGTGAGGACAGAGGAAGCTGATGTTAGGGGAGGAGAAGCCTGACACTTTTTTTTTTTTTTTTGAGATGGAGTCTCGCTCTGTTGCCCACGCTGAAGCACAGTGGCGTGATCTCGGCTCACTGCAACCCCCGCCTCCTGGGTTCAAGCGATTCTCCTGCCTCAGCCTCCTGAATAGCTAGCATTACAGGCGCCTACTGTCATGCCCAGCTAATTTTTGTATTTTTTTTAGTAGAGACACAGTTTCATCATGTTGGCCAGGCTGGTCTCAAACTCCTGACCTCAGGTGATCCGCCCACCTCAGTCTCCCGAAGTGCTGGGATTACAGGTGTGAGCCACCCTGCCTAACCCAGAAGCCTTACCACTTGACTGGGTTGATAGGAGAGTAAACTGGTATCAACTACAGAGGACGATTTGGCATTAACAACCAAAATGACAAATGCATGCAGTCTCTGATTGGGTAAATACACTTTGAGGAAGTTACCCTGCTGGGTTTTGCACAGGTATAAAATCACCCATTTACAAGATTAAACACCATAGTAATGTTTGTATTAGCAAGGACACGAAATCATCTTTTTTTTTTTTTTTTTTGAGACGGAGTCTCGTTCTGTCGCCCAGGCTGGAGTGCAGTGGCCAGATCTCAGCTCACTGCAAGCTCCGCCTCCCGGGTTCACGCCATTCTCCTGCCTCAGCCTCCCGAGTAGCTGGGACTACAGGCACCCGCCACCTCGCCCGGCTAGGTTTTTGTATTTTTTAGTAGAGACAGGGTTTCACCGGGTTAGCCAGGATGGTCTCGATCTCCTGACCCTGTGATCCGCCCGTCTCGGCCTTCCAAAGTGCTGGGATTACAGGCTTGAGCCACCGCGCCTGGCCAGCAAGGACACGAAATAATCTAAAGGCTGACAACAGAGACCTGATTAACTAAACTGTGGTATGTCTATACAATGAAAGACTAAGCCACCAAAAAAAGAGAATATAGGAATGTAATGAAGTAATATGACTTCATCAGTATGAAATTATTTCTAAGATATGCTGCTAAGCGAAAAATGAAAAAGGCAAAAATATGTATGTCTATTTACAGTAGCATCAAAAAGAATAAAAACAATTAGGAGTAAATTTAAAAATAGAAGTAAGGCTTATACACTAAAAACTTTTTTTTTTTTGAGATGGAGTCTTGCTCTATTGCCCAGGCTGGAGTGAAGTGATGCAATCTCGGCTCACTGCAACCTCTGGATGCGGAAGGATCCTGAAGTGCAGGGACTCCAGGATAGAAGCTGTAGGAGAACTCACCCACACTCCCAGCACTTTGGGAGATTGAGACGGGCGGCTCGCTTGAGCTCAGGAATTTGAGACCAGCCTAGCTAACCCGGTGAAATCCTATCTTTTTTTTTTTTTTTTTTTTTTTTTTTTTTGAGACGGAGTCTCGCTCTGTCACCCAGGCTGGAGTGCTGTGGCTGGATCTCAGCTCACTGCAAGCTCTGCCTCCCAGGTTCACGCCATTCTCCTGCCTCAGCCTCCCGGGTAGCTGGGACTACAGGCGCCGCCACCTCACCCGGCTAGTTTTTTTTTTTTGTAGTTTTTAGTAGAGACGGGGTTTCACAGTGTTAGCCAGGATGGTCTCGATCTCCTGACCTCGTGATCCGCCCGTCTCGGCCTCCCAAAGTGCTGGGATTACAGGCTTGAGCCACCGCGCCCGGCGGTGAAATCCTATCTTTACAAAAAATGCAAAAATTAGCCAGGCATGGTGGCAGGAGCTCGTAGTCTCAGTTACTCAGGAAGCTAAGGTGGGAGGATCACCTGAGCCCAGAAGATGGAGGTTGCAGTGAGCTGAGATCGTACCACTGTACTCCAGCCTAGGTGACAGAGTGAGATTCCATCTCAAAAAACAAAAAAAGAAATAGGAAAGGATCTGAATAGATGTTTCTTTAAGGAAGACATACAAATAGCTAACTAGCATACAAAAACATGCTCAGCCGGGCGCGGTGGCTCAAGCCTGTAATCCCAGCACTTTGGGAGGCCGAGACGGGTGGATCACGAGGTCAGGAGATCGAGACCATCCTGGCTAACACGGTGAAACGCCGTCTCTACTAAAAAAAAAAAAATACAAAAACTTAGCCGGGCGATGTGGCGGGCACCTGTAGTCCCAGCTACTCGGGAGGCTGAGGCGAGAGAATGGCGTAAACCCGGGAGGCGGAGCTTGCAGTGAGCTGAGATCCGGCCACTGCACTCCAGCCTGGGAGACAGAGCGAGACTCCGTCTCAAAAAAAAAAAAAAAAAAAAAAAAAAAAAAAAAAAAAGACCACCTATACAACAGTGATCCCTTAAGATTATAATGGTGCTGAAAAATTCCTATTGCCTAGTGACATCGTGGCACGCTGGTGGGGATGCTATTTGTAAATAAACCGACTGCACTGCCAGTCACACAAAAGTATACTGCAGACCATTATTGTACATATACTACATAATGTTTCATAATGACAATAAATGACTATTGCTGGTTTATGTATTTACTATGCTTTTTTAAATTTTTATTTTATTTTTTTTTTCAAGACAGAGTCTCACTCTGTCGTCCAGACTGGAGTACAATCTTGGCTCACTGCAACTTCCGCCTCCCAGGTTCAAGTGATTCTCCTGCCTAAGCCTCCCGAGTAGCTGGGATTACAGGTGTGTGCCACCACACCAAGGTAATATTTGAATTTTTGGTAGAGAGGGGGTTTCACCATGTTGGCCAGGCTGGTCTTGAACTCCTGACCTCGGGTGATCTGCCCATCATGGCCTCCCAAAGTGCTGGGATTACAGGCGTGAGCCATTGCACCCAGCCTACATTTTTAATTTTTATTCTTTTTTGGAGACAGGGTCTCACTCTGTCACTCATGCTTGAGTGCAGTGGTATGATCATAGCTCACTACAGCCTTGAGCTCCTTGGCTCAAGCAATCTTCCCACGTCAGCCTCCTGAGTAGCTGGGACTACAGGTGTACACCACCATATCCAGCTGATTTTTATTTCTTAATTTTTTTAGAGACGGGGTCTGACTATATTCCCCAGACTGGTCTCAAACTCCTGGCCTCAAGTAATCCCCCTGCCTTGGCCTCCCAAAGTGCTGGGATTACAGGCATGAGCCACTGTGCCCAGCCAACTATACTTTTTACTGTTATTTTAGAATGTACTCATTCTACTTATATAAAACACTTTTATTTTGGCTGGGCACCATGGCTCACACCTGTAATCCCAGTGCTTTGGGAGGCTGACGCAGGAGAATTGCTTGAGCCCAGGAGCTCAAGGCCACAGTGAGCTAGGATAGAACCACTGTTCTTCAGCCTGGATGACAAAGCAAGAGAAAAAGAGAAAAAAAATCCTGCTTGAGAAAGAAAATGTAGATTAAAAATAATAATAATTAACAAAAAAGAGAAAAAAGTTAACTTGAAAACAGTATGCCATGTTACATGGACAGCAGCTTCATATATCTTATATTTACCACGTCTTTTCTTTTTTTTTTTTTTGACAAGGTCTTGCTCTGTCATCCAGGCTGGAGTGCAGTGGTGTGATCTCCACTCACTGCAACCTCTACCTCCCGGCTTCAAGTGGTTCTTGTGCCTCAGCCTCCTGAGGAGCTGGGACTACAGGCGCACACCATGACACCTGGCTAATTTCTGTATTTTCAGTAGCAACGGTGTTTCACCATGTTGGCCATGCTCGTCTTGAACTCCTGACCTCAGGTGATCCACCTGCCTCAGTCTCCCAAAGTGCTGGGATTACAGGTGTGAGCCACCCTGCCTGGCCCACCATGTCTTGATTGCATTATTTTCTCTTATGCTTAATTTATTCTCATGCTGTTTTGTTCATCATGGCTCCTAAGTGTACGAAATTCCTGGATAATGTTGCCAGTAAGAGGCCGTGTGGAGTGACTGTGTAGTAAGCTATACCATCTAGGTTTGTGTACGTACACTCTATGAAGTGGGCACAGTGGGCACAATAATGAAATTACCTAATAACCACATTTCTCAGAACGAGTGGTCCATCATTATGTGATGCATAACGTAAGCCAACACATTAAAAACTAACCACTGAAGTGGTCCCTAAGTTCCCCCACTGCAGTCATCCTGTGCTGGGGAAAAAGCTGGCTGGATCCAGAGAAAGGTGGCAGGCTCTTACCTGGCTCTGGGGCCTCCTTGCTTATGTGGTCAGCTTCCATGGACCCAATGCCCCCACTAAACATGATGGGCTTGATCCACTCACGCCGCTGGCCGTCTGGGAGCTGGAGGCCCAAAGAGCGGGCAAAGCCTGGAGGGTGAACATCAGAGGGACGTGTCACTCAGTTCCCTCAGTGCTCGCCCAATAGCACAGCCCCTGGGTAGCACACCCCACCCAGAAGCCCCTCTGGGTGTTTGTCGTCCCTCCACACCCCCAGTCTCACCAGCCAACACTGGTTCCCCAAACTTGTTGCCATAGTCAGAAGCTCCATTACTGGCTTCAATGGCAACCTCCAGGGGTCGGGCAAAGTTCCCAGGATACTGGAAGCTTGGATCCTCCCAGGGGAGATTGTAACCTGGAAGGGAAGGAGAGAGAACTCGATGAACTGAATGAACTGTGAAGACAGAGGCCAGAGCAGCCTGCATCCTTCAAGAAGGGTCAAGACCACCAAGGACCACCTGCATGGCTGCAATGTTCCACTTCAGGAAGTCCTGTTTTAGGAAGCCACAGAGCCTGCAGTGAGGCACTGGTCTTCTCTCCACCACCCACACCAGCCTTCCTTTTGACTCTCACAATCAGTTTCACAGGCTTTCCTTTTTTTTTGAGATCGAGTCTCAGTCTGTCGCTCAGGCTAGAGTGCAGTGGTGCAAACTCGGCTCACTGCAAGCTCCACCTCCTGGGTTCACGCCGTTCTCTCACCTCCGCCTCCCGAGTAGCTGGGACTACAGGCACCCATCACCATACCCAGCTAATTTTTTTGTATTTTTAGTAGATATGGGATTTCACCGTGTTAGCCAGGATGGTTTCGATCTCCTGACCTTGTGATCCGCCCACCTCAGCCTCCCAAAGTGCTGGGATTACAGACATGAGCCACCACACCCGGCCAAGTTTCTCAGGCTTTCTAAGAAACCAGATTTGAGGGGCAGGTGGTGATCATAAGACCAATCCAGTATCATGCTTTCTGGCTGAATGAAGGCTAGTTTCTAAAGAAAATCGTGGACCTGCAAAGTCAGTCTGGCCACCTCATCTCCCCAGGTCTACACTGATGATCATAGGTAGTGAAAGGCCAGCTATCTTAGAGCCCTCCCTCCCAGGAAAAGGCACCCAGGATGACCCTATGACCTAAGAGATAAAAGTCTGGTGCCTGCCAGGACAAGGAATCCGGAAGGGAAGGTGGATAGAGAGGAAGGAGATGGAACCTGGAATATGTAGATTTCCAAAGCAATAGCCAGCAGTGCCAGCCACCACATGGGCCCCACGGCCTGTGCACTGGACATCTCGAATCCGGCCCCCTGTACCAGTGGTCGCACCACTAAAGGGGCATACTCCTGCAAAGAGAGAGTGGGGAGAGGTTTGGGTGCCTCAGAGACAAATCCCATCTCTGACCACCCCCCTGAAAATAAGGACAACCAGCTTCCCTGATAATTTTCCCCAGGCCCAGCACAGGGCCCTGGACCTTTGCCCTTCCCTATTCTGTGATCTCACCTACTTCTCCAGGGAACCCAGCTCACCTGTGGGAAAGTTGTGAGTCTCTGCTGTGAAGACAACATGTCTCAGACCTTGCTGTTGCCGGAAACGGCTTGGCCGTGTGGGGTCCTCAGGCCGTAGGAATCGGACTTCCTTTCCCTGGATTGCACTGTGGACATATCCATCCTGGACCCTGCTTCCTTTCTGGGATCTACACTAACCCAAGCAGGGCCTGGGGCCTCCCCTCCCTGGGTCCTGATGCCACCCCAGTCTAGGGCACAACCCACCTGCTGTTATCACAGAATTTGAGGATGTTGTTGGGGTTTGAGGATTTCTGGGTGCTCATGATGGACTCAAACAGTGAGTGCTCCAGCTTCTGCCCATCCACGTGGAGCTGGCCCTTGAAGAACCAGTGTCGGCTGTGCTCGCTGCAGGGGGTGATTCAGGGAGGGGTCATTTCTTAAAGCCCTGTCTTCTCACCAGCATTAAACAGCAGAGTTACAGCCAAATTCATACTTAGATAATAGATCAAAATATATTCCAAAAAGTCATAATCTTCAAGTATTCTGTCATTTTGGATTATCCAGAGCCAAAGTGAAGATAAAACCAAAATTTGAATATAGACTCCTTGATGGATGAGGGGAGCCCAGGCCCTCAGAGACTCAGGGAGGCCCCTAAGCCAAGGGAGAGCCATGAAGGCGAGTCCCTGTGGTCTCTCCCAATATCCATGGGCTCAGGTATCAGAACAATCCCATTCCTCCCCACCTATTGGACTGCGCCAAGTCAAAGGCCTCCACAGTGCTCGGGTTCCGCTGTAGCTCCTGGAAGCGCTTGGTGTAGAAGTCTAGGTCCCAAGAGTCTAAAGCCAGACCTAGGAGACAAATCCAGGATGAGGTGACTATGGAACTCAGGCAGCCACATTCCAGATCTCAGCACCCCTACTGGCCTGTCCTGGGCCCTACACCTCCCTCCCCAGTTACTCACCAAGCTCCTGGTTGGCCTTCTCCAGCGCAAGTCGGCCCTCGCCCAGTATATTGATAGGGCCATTGAGGGGTTCCAGGATGCTCTCAGGGGAGAAACTCTGGATAGGATGGGGGAAGTGCTGCTCTGTCATCCGGTCGTGCAGGGTAGCCAGAGCAATGGCTTCCACCTCAGCCGACGGAGGGTGGGCAAACTAGGGGTGCAGACATACAGAGGGCAAGGGGTGAAGAGTTTAAGAATGGAGAGAAATGGTCCACCTTCCTACCCTCTTAGTCATGCAAGGCCAGCCCACTGCCACCCCATATGGCACTTTTTCTCAGATTATAAAAAGACGCCCTTTCCAGGTATGAATCCAGGCCAGGATGCACAGATTAAGGGAAGCATAGGCTGGATTTCTGCCTCATTTACCCTTTAACCAGGTACCTTCAGGCAGTGAACAACCTGTACAACCACATAGAGCAGGCCTAAAGCCAGGAGCACCTGTCCCTGCTTCTCTCTAGAGTTTAGCATCTAATCTTCTATCTCTGGCCCATCTCCTCCTCCTGATTCCCCACCACCTCACCGAGAGCCGGTAGCGCCGGGTGGTCTCCACACGATCCACAGGCCCCAGCCCAGCAGCGTGACACACTGACACGATGTTGGTAGATGTTGGAGTGGAGAAGTTCAGCCTGAGCAATGGGCCTGATGGTTAGGACTGGAGAACCCCTGGCAGGCCTCAGATGAGAGGGTGGATCCTGCCCACTGCTGTCTGGACAACTTCCCACCGCTATCCCCTCACCATTGGCTTTCAGCCTCAGGCTGGGCAACAAGAAACCTGCTTTCAAAGCTCACTCAAACCAAACCATAACTATCCTCTAGCATCAAAACTATTTTTTTTTTTTTTCTGTGAGACAGAGTTTCGCTCTGTCACCCAGGCTGGAGTGCAGTGGCGCATATCTTGGCTCACTGCAACCTCTGCTTCCTGGGTTCAAGCAATTCTCCTGCCTCAGCCTCCTGAGTAGCTGCGACTGCAGGTGCATGCCACCAGGCCCGGCTAATTTTTCGTATTTTTAGTAGAGACGGGGCTTCACTGCGTTAGCCAGGATGGTCTCGATCTCCTAATCTCGTGATCCACCTGCCTCGGCCTCCCAAAGTACTGGGATTCCAGGCGTGAGCCACCGCGCCTGGCCAAAACTGTTTGATTTTAACTTGGAGTCCAGTTTATTTTGCTTTGAGAACATGTTTTGGAGCAGGGTGGTCTTTGGAGGGACCTACCCAAATGGGGAAAGCACATGCATTTTTTCCTAGGCAGGAAGTAGCAAAGAGCAAAGGAAAAACAAATCTCCCAAGGATCACAAGAGGAAGCGGAGGAAAGCAGGAGAAAGGCGTGGGCAGGATGAGATACTTACCTGGGCCCGACCTCCAGCAGCAGGTCACTGGAGCCTGAAAGGAGCCAGGACTCCCGAGCAACATCATCCAGCAATAAAGGGCAACCAAACAGCCACATCAGCTTCTTCATCTCCTCAGCACTGGGGAGGGCCTCAGCTGCAGGAGACAGGGCAAGGACACCTTAAGACACCTTAAGACATGCCCCCAACACCGAGGCATGTCCCCCAAGAATCCAATGCCTGGGCCCAACCTGTCCAGTTCACATTGTAGCACAGTTCAGTCTCGATGCCCTGCAGCTCTGGCAGTTTCCCTTGCAGTTTCCTTCGAGTGTGTCCAGAGGCTGCCCCCTCATGGCCAGAGGGACGAACATAGAAGTGAAGGACTGGGGACATCTCTGCAGGTGTCCTTTGCTGGAGAGATGAATTAGGTTCCTAAAAAATAACATTAACTGAGCCAGGCGCGGTGGCTCACACCTGTAATCCCAGCACTTTGGGAGGTTGAGGAGGGTGGATTGTCTGAGGTCAGGAGTTCGAGACCAACCCGGTCAACATAGTGAAACCCTGTCTCTACTACTACTAAAAATACAAAATTAGCTGGGTGTGGTGGCAGGCGCCTGTAATCCCAGCTACTAGGGAGGCTGAGGTTGCAGTGAGCTTAGATCGCGCCATTGCACTCCAGTCTGGGCAACAAGAGCAAAACTCCTTGTCAACAAACAAACAAACAAACAAATAAATAAAATAAGATAAAAAAACATTAACCATGGCCTATCTGTTGAATTGATTTCAGATTTCAAGGAAAGTTGAGGTGTTAGGGATAGGGTAGCGGAAAGTGATAGGGACACTTAGAGAAACAAGGTAACCTGAAAAATGTAACCTTGGAGATTTTAAGGAATCTTGTAAAATGTGGTCTTTATTAATGTGGTCGGGAGGTGACAGATGCATGCTCGACACAGGTTCCCAGAGTACATGCACTTTGCTGGGTCCCAGGCAAGGTCTTAGGAACACTGCTGTGAATCAAGACAGAAACTATGTCTGCTCTCACAGGGTTTATATTTTATTGGGGGAGAAAGGCCAAGTACCCAGACATTTCCAGTCCCATGTAGTGAAGGTCAGCGGACTGTGAACACCAATCCTGCACTTTAGGTGTCAGGAAAAATTTCCTGAGAGAAATGGCATCAGCCATGGATGGAATGTTTGTGTATCTCCCTCTCCCAATTCATATATTGAAACCCTAATCCTCAATGTTATAGTATTTGGAGGTGGGGCCTCTGGGAGGTAATTAGGTCATGAAAGTGGAATTCTCATGAATGAGCTACTAATCTCACCAAACCTCTTATAACCTGCCCTTATAAGAAGAGGCCAGATTGGGCCGGGCACAGTGGCCCACACCTGTAATCTTAGCCCTTTGGAGGCTGAGGTGGGAGGATTGAGCACAGGCGTTTGAGACCAACCTGGGCAACATGGCAAAAACCCCATCTCTCTCAAAAAAGATACAAAAATTAGCTGGGTGTGCTGGCATGTGCCTGTAGTCCCAGCAACTGGGGAGGCTGAGGTGGGAAGATCACTTGAGCCCGGGGAGGCGGAGGCTGCATTCAGCTGTGATCAAGCCACTGCACTCCAGCCTGGGCAACACGGTGAGAACTTGAGATCAGGAGTTTGAGACCAGCCTGACCAACATGGTGAAACCTCATCTCTACTCAAAAAAATACAAAATTAGCCGGGCATGGTGGTGCATGCCTATAATCATAGCTACTTGGGAGGCTGAGGCAGGAGAATCACTTGAACCCAGGAGGCGGAAGTTGCAGTGAGCTGAGATGGAGCCATTGCACTCCAGCCTGGGCAACAAGAGCGAAACTCCATCTCAAAACAAACAAAAAAAAAAGGATCTCTGATCACAAAGCTTTTGTTTAATAATTTATTGGTTGATGATATCATGTCATAATTTATTTATTTACTTATTTTCTTTTTCTTTTTTTTTGAGATGGATTCATTCTGTCACCCAGGTCGGAGTGCAGTGGCACAATCTCGGCTCTCTGCAACTTCTGCCTCCCAGGTTCAAGCAATTCTCCTGACTCAGTCTCCTGAGTAGCTGCGATTACAGGCACGTGCCACCATGCCCAACTAATTTTTGTATTATTAGTAGAGACGGGGTTTCCCCTTGTTTGCCAGGCTGGTCTCCAACTCCTGACCTCAAGTGATCTGCCCACCTTGGACTCCCAATGTGTTGGGATTACAGGCATGTGCCACCATTCCAGCCCATAAATTACTTAAAAAAAAAAAAAAAAAAAGAATTGCTTAAGCAGGGCCGGGCATGGTGGCTCACATCTGTAATCCTCGCACTTTAGGAGGCCAAGACAGGCAGATCACTTGAGGTCAGGAGTTCGAGACCAACCTGGCCGACATGGCGAAACCCTGTCTCTATTAAAAATACAAAAAATTAGCCGGGCATGGTGGCAAGCGCCTGTAGTCCCAGCTACTTGGGAGGCTGAGGCAGGAGAATCGCTTAAACCCGGGAGGCAGAGGTTGCAGTGAGCCAAGATTGAGCCATTGCACTCCAGCCTGGGTGACAGAGCAAGACTGTGACTCAAACAAACAAACAAACAAACAAAAAAACGAATTGCTTAAGCAGATCCTGAATTCCAGCAGAACAGCTGACTCCACTCACCTCAAAGACTCCCACAGAAGCCAGGAGCAGTGGCTCACGACTATAATCCCAATGCCTGTAATCCCAGCACTTTGGGAGGCCAAACTCCTGCTTGAGCCCAGGAATTTGAGACCAGCCCTGGGCAACATGGTAAGACCCTGTCTTCATAAAAAATATTAAAAATTAGCTGGACATGGTGGCATGTACTTGTGGTCCCAGCTACTCAAGAGGCTGAGGCAAGATGATCACTTGAGCCCATGAATTTGAGGCTGCAGTGAGCTACGATTGTGCCACTGCACTCCAGCCTGGGTGACACAGCAAGACCCCGTCTTTCTTTATCTTTCTTTCTTTTTTTGAGATGGAGTCTCGCTCTGTCACAAGGCTGGAGTACAGTGACACCATCTTGGCTCACTGCAACTCTGCCTCTCGGGTTCAAGCGATTCTCCTGTCTCAGTCTCCCGAGTAGCTGAGACTACAGGCGTGCACCACCACGCCCAGCTAATTTTTATATTTTTAGTAGAGATAGGGTTTCACCATGTTGGCCAGGATGGCCTCGATCTCTTGACCTCGTGATCCGCCCGCCTCGGCCTCCCAAAGTGCTAGGATTATAGGCGTGAGCCACCACACCAGGCAGACCTCATCTTTCAAAAAAAAAAAAAAGAAAAAAGAAAAAAGAAAAAGACTCCCACAGTGGAACCAAGTGTGCATGAGAATCAGTTTCTTCATCTCCCTGTTTCATGACCTCACCCTGCACTCTTCAGTCAATGATTTTCACACTTCAGCCCAATCCTACTCCAAACCCTTAAAAACCCTAGCCTCAACATACTCTGGGGGATGGATTTGAGGTTTCCTCCTGTCTCCTTTGCAGCAGCCCTATGATTAAACCTCTTTTTCTGCTGCAACCTGGTGTCTTGGTGTATTTACCTCCAGTGTTTTAGCCTAACATTCAAAGGACCTCCCCATCTATCCCAAACTACCTATCCAATTTCTGGTTCCATTGCCTCTCAGCAAGACCCTGGCTTTACTCAACAAACTCTGCTGTTCCCCTAGTCTTGACATCTCAGTAAACAATACCATCATCCAATTTGTTGCTCAAGACAAAAACACAGAAGTCATGCTGAATTCTCTTTCCCTCAGACTCTCTAAATCCAATCCACCAGGAAATCTATTTCCAATCATATCTCAAATCCCTCATCTCTTCATCTCTACTACCTCACTCTAGTTCAAGTAAGACACCATCATCACTCACCTTGACCAATGCATTAACCTCCTGACCACTGCATAACCACAATTCATTTGTCACACATCAGCATAAAGTGGATTATGGCTTCCCATTACACATGGTATAAATTCCAACTCAGCATCCTGGTGTACCAACTGTGGCCACTCTCCGGCCTACCTCTCCAACCCTATCTCACACCATTCTCTTTTTCACCCACAATGCACCAACCACATTAGCTTCTTTTCTATTTCTCTAACTTGCCAAGCTCAGACCTGGAAGGCATTTTTTTCACCCTGACATATGCATGGCTAGCTCCTTCTTGTTATTTAGATTTCTGGTGATTCGCCTTCGTGGAAAAGGCTTCACTAGCCACTAAGTGGTTACTATCAGATGGCCCTATTTTTATTTCCTATATAGCGCTTATCACTATGGGATGTTTTTACTTTTCGCTCTATATTCCCCATTAGAAAAAAAAAAACTCTACGTGGGCATGGGATGTTGCTGCTTCGTTTCCATTGAATTACCAAGGCTTAGAACAATACCAGGGCTTGAAACGCAAAAAAAATTCTAACACTTGTGGACTGACTGAATGAACTCTTGATTCTCACCACTCTTCAGCCCCTCCCCCACTTTCAGGACAGTCTTCCTGAAGGCATTTTGTTTATTAAGCCACTTGATTTCCGTCTATCATTCCCAGTAAAATGCAAGTTTCAAGAGCTCAGAGACAGGGTTTGCGTGCATGAGCGCTGTATCCCAGTAGGCGGCCGGCAGACTTTATGTTAATTGAATCCATGAATGGGATAATGGGGCTAAGTTTACAAGGGGGTCGGCCATGCCTGGGGTCTGCAGAACGCACGCAAGATAGGATGAATGGACGCCTCCACTAAAGCAAATGGGCGGGCACCAAGTAGACACAGCTCAGCCTGGGGGGGATATTGAAGGGGCCAGACCAGGCTTGGGCTAGATGACAAAAGGCTGCACCTGGAGGAGGTTCCAGGTCCGAACGCGGTAAATATACTCACGTGGAAGACGCACTCGGGGCCACAGAGTACCTCGAATCGTCGCGCGCGCTTGTTACGTCATCCACGTGCGCCGCGCGCAGAGACTGGACCTGCCTGCGCCGGGGCGACTACGCCCCGCCCACTTTTCCCAGCCGGCACGCAAAATTCTAGGTTCTTGGAGGGGAGAGGTTTATCCCCAGGTGGTTTCTCCCAAAAATCTGTCTTGAATTGACGTTTGTGAAAATACATTCTGTTCCCCATCCCCGCGGGGACAGTTAAGTAATGACATCAGTTACTTAAGGCCGTAACGCAAGCATGTGAAAGGTGTACTTTGGAGGCATTACGAGGAAGCGCTTCTCTGCTTGGCAAGATCAAGGTGACTGAAAGATGCTTAGAAGTCATCCATCAGGCAGGCTGTGTTTGAGTTCCTGAGCTCTCCCACCCCATCCATGTGAAGGCCTGCGGGATGCCGGACAGGATGTCACTTAGAAGGGAGACGGAGGCTGGGCGCGGTGGCTCCCGCCTGTAATCCGAGCATTTAGGGAGCCCAAGGCGGACGGATCGCTTGAGCCCAGGGGTTCGAGACTAGTCTGGGCAACAATGCGAAACCCTGTCTCTAATGAAAAATACAAAAATTAGCCGGGTGTGGCGGTGCACGCCTGTGATCCCAGCTACTCGGTGGGCTGAGGTGGGAGGATCGCTTGAGCCCGAAAGGTCGAAGCTGCAGTGAACCGAGATGGCGCCGCTGCACTCCAGCCTGGGCGATAGAGCGAGACCCCGTCTCAAAAAAATCAGAGGGCCAGGGGCGGTGGCTCACGCCTGTAATCCAGGCACTTTGGGAGGCTGAGGCGGGTGGATCACTGAGGTCAGGAGTTTGAGACCAGCCTGGCACATGGTGAAACCCTGTCTCTACTAAAAATACAAAAAAAAAAAAAAAAAAAAAAAAAAAATTAGCCGGGCGTAGTGGCAGGTGCCTGTGATCCTAGCTACTCAGGAGGCTGAGGCCGGAGAATCACTTTAACCCGGGAGGCGGGGTTTGCAGTGAGCCGAGATCGCGCCACTGCACTCCAGCCTGGGCGACAGAGCCAGGCTTCGTCTTTAAAAAAAAATCAGAGAAAAGAGACAGGGGTATCAGGAGTTGGGATGGTGCACCGAGGCGCCTCGCAGTCTCCAGGGTGCGAGGTGGTAAGCAGCGAGAAGGAGCTGGAGGTGGCGACGAGACCCGCCCACCGGTGACGTCACCGAGCGCCCCCCCACCCCCAAAGGAGCACCCGCACCTCCCGGGGGCGGAGCTCCGGCGCATCATGGCGGCTGGCCGGGGTCAGACCTCTTCCTCGGTGAGTGCTGCTCTTCGTCCGTTCCTTTTTTCTTGTTTGTCACAGATATTCTTTCTCTTCCTATTTCCTCTGCCTTGTCTCTGTGGGCTCGCTGGCTGCGTCCGGACCATGGGTGAGGGGGTTGTGAGTCGGTCCGCTCCTACCTCTTACTGGTTCTGCGAATGTTTATTCCCTTATTCACGCGGCGCCCACTGTGAGCCTTAAACTGGCCTCCGTGCACTCTCTAGGGTTTAAGTCCGGTGGGAAACCAGGAGCAGGTTAATGGGGGAACTATGGGGCTGTGGGTTCCTGGAGAAGACCCTTGACGAGGCTACAGGGGAAAAGGGCAATCATAATAAGAAAAAGCGTCTGAGACCCGAAGTGCGTGTAGAAGGCAAAAAGCGCCGAAAGGGGCCGGGCGTGGTGGCTCACGCCTATAATCCCGGCACTTTGGGAGGCCGAGGCGGGCGAATCACTTGAGGTCAGGAGTTCGAGACCCGCCTGACCAACATGGTGAAACCCCATCTCTACTAAAAATACAAAAAATAGCCGGGCGTGGTGGCGCGCACCTGTAATCCCAGCTACTCAGAAGGCTGTGGCAGGAGAATCGCTTGAGCCTGGGAGACGGAGGTTGCAGTGAGCTGAGATTGTGCCACCGCACTCCAGCCTGGGCAACAGAGCGAGACTCCGCCAAAAAAAAAAAAAAGCGCCGGAAGGGGTTTCAGGACGGAAGCAAACACATGTTCAAAGGCAGGAGGATAGAGCAGGTGTCTGAAAAACTCAAAGGTTCAATTGGATGGTGGTGGAGGGGTCAGAACTGACAGTTTTGTACCTCTTGCAGAGCAGCGACTTTAACGTGAAGGTAATTGGGCGTGGTGGCACACGCCTGTAATCCCAGCTGTAATCCCAGCTGCTGGGGAAGCTGAGGCTGGAGAATCGCTTGACCCTGGGAAGTGAAGGTTGCAGTGAGCTGAGATCGCACCACTGCACTCTAGCCTGGACGGCAGAGCCAGACTCCATCTCAAATAAATAAATAAATAAATAAATAAATAGATGTTAAGAAAATACAATCTAAAGGATTGGGTTTGGGTGTTTTTTTTTTTTGAGAGACGGAGTCTAGCGTTGTCACCAGGCTGGAGTGCAGTGACGCGATCTCGGCTCACTGCAACCTCTGCCTCCCAGGTTCAGCGATTCTCCTGCCTCAGCCTCCTGTGTAGCTGGGATTACAGGCATACAGGCACGTGCCGCCATGCCCAGCTAATTTTTTTTATTATTATTTTTTAGTCGAGACAGGGTTTCACCATGTTACCAGGATGGTCTTGATCTTCTGACCTCGTGATCTGCCTGCCTCGGCCTCCCAAAATGCTGGGATTACAGGTGTGAGCCACCGCACCCAGCCAGGACTGGGAGTTATGTAGGGAAAAGAAGGAGTTAAGGAGGACACCTAGGTTTCAGGATAGAACAACTATTTGGTTAAGGGTACTGTTTGCTAAGTTAGTGAACATAACACTAGAAGTGTTCTAGATAAGGAGAGGGTTTTGTGAAAAGTTCAGTGTTGGGCATGTGTGCCGCCTGTGGGTTGGCCATGGAGAGTCTGGCAGATGGGTAAGACTAAAGCTCAGGAATGAGATCTCAGCTAAAGTAGACATACAGGAACAATCATCATCTGGCCATGGCTGTTAAACCCATGCAGTGGTTGAGATAATTGTGGGAAAGCATATTGTGTTCTTAAACTTCAGCCTGTATTAATCTGGGTCTTCCTCCCTCTTTTTTTTTTTTTTTGAGACAAGGTCTTAACTCTGTCACCCAGGCTAGAGTGCAGTGGCACCATCACGGCTCACTGAAGCCTCGACCTCCCTGGGCTCAAGCAATCCTCCCACCTCAGCCTCCCAAGTAGCTGGGACTACTGGCTGTGCTACCACGCCCAGCTAACCCGGCTAATTTTGAATTGTTTCAGAGTTTCACCATGTTGCCCAGGCTGGTCTCAACCTTCCCAGGCTCAGGTGATCCTCTCACCTCAGCCTCCTGAGTAGCTGGGACTATAGGCACGAGCCAGCACGCCCAGTTAATTTTTCTGTTTTTTGTAGAGACGGGTCTTTGCCTTGTTGCCCAGGCTAGTGGTGAACTCCTGGGCTCAAGCGATCTACCTTGACCGGGCAAAGTGCTGGGATTACAGGCGAGAGTCACCACATCCAGTCTGCTCCATTTTTACTCAGTAGATGAAAACATGAATTTACCTTTTTAACAAAACTTAGGTAATTTCACCTTATAGCCATGAGATCACTTTGAGAGACAATAGGACAATAGTATTCAGCGCACCAAGCAAAGGATAGGCCATCCGAGAAATGGAACTACAAAAGAATACTGGGAGAGGAAGACAAAAAGCGTGAGAGTGGGAACTTTGATGATGCTGGTGAGGCAACTCTGAATGGTGATATGGTCTGGTTTCTACAACTCTGACCTTGAATGAGTGTTTGGCTGAGGTGGGCTGAAGGTCAGTGGTAGGACTGTCCGTAAGGATGCTGAAGACATCTAAAACTTGAAGCCTTGTTTTTTTTCCTTGTAACTTTTATTTTAGATTCGGGGGACATGCGCAGGTTTATTATGTAGGTAACCTCATGTCACAGGGGTTTGGTATAGAGATTATTTCGTCACCCCTATACTAAGCATAGTACTTGATGGGTGTTTTTTCCGATCTCTCTCTTCCCACCCTCAAGTAGGCCCTGGTGTCTGTTATTTCCCTCTTTGTGTTCATGTGTTCTTGTTATTTAGCTCTCACTTATAAGTGGGAACAAACATGCAGTATTTGGTTTTGTGTTCTTGGGTTAGTTTGCTAAGGATGATGGTCTCCAACTGCGTCCATGTTGTAGCAGAGGACATGATCTCATTCTTTTTTATGGCTGCATAGTGTTCCATGGTGTATATGTACCACATTTTCTTTATCCAGTCTACTGTTGATGGGCATTTAGGTTAAGACTGGCTTTTCTACCTCTTTTCAAGCTCCTTAAGATTAGAAGAATGTGAAGAGCAGGGCCAGGCGCGGTGGCTCACGTGTGTAATCCTAGCACTTTGGGAGGCCAAGGCAGGCGGATCACTTGAGTTCAGGAGTTCGAAACCAGCCTGGCCAACATGGTGAAACTTCGTCTCTACTAAAAATATAAAAAATTAGCTGGGCATGGTGGTGGATGCCTGTAATCCCAGCCACTTGGGAGGCTGAGAGAGGAGAATCACTTGAACCCGGGAGGCGGCGGTTGCAGTGAGCCAAGATCGCACCACAGCACTCCAGTCTGGGCGACAGAGCACGACTCCATCTCAAAAAAAAAAAAACAATGTGAAAGATTGACCAGGATGTTAGTATATGAGCCTTGGAGGACCAGGGAAGGAGCTGTAATGGCTTAGAAGTAGCATTAAGGGAGAAGGATAAAGGACCTACTGTCAAGTGTGTTAAGCTGCCTGGCACTGGGAGGAGGCCAAACTGGTCCTTTTTCCTAAAGTTATCTACATATAATGGCAACTATGTGTCCAGAATCTGTGTCAGGTGTACAAAGATAGTCCGTATCCTCCTCAGGAAGCCCACACCTTTGCTGAAAAGACAACAGGAAACAAATCAAGTGAGGTTGTATCTTGCTTATATTTAGCTTGTGGGAAATGCATACATTTGAATTAAAAAAAGATTAAAAATTATATACTCTGCCTATGTCCTTTTTATGTAGTGTCCACTATTAGGCACTTATACATAGTAAGGCACTGTGTCCTATTCATTTTTGGTTTTGGTTTTTTGAGACAGTGTCTCACTCTGTCACCCAGGCCAGAGTGCAGCGGCGCCATCCGGGTTCACTGAAGTTTCAACCGCTCCAGGCTCTGGTGATCCTCACACCTCAGCCTCCCGAGTAGCTGGAACCACAGGCGTGTGCCACCACACCTGGCTTTGTGTATTTTTGTAGAGATATGATTTCGCCATGTTGTCCAGGCTGTTCTTGAACTCCTGGACTCGAGCAATCCACCTGCCTTGGCCTCCCAACGTGCTGGGATTACAAGCAGGAGCCACTGCACCTAGCCTGTCTTCTTTATGAACAATTTAAAGGATTGTTCAACAATGCTTTTGTCCATTCTCGCTTTTCAACGTACTGACTTTAGAACCAGATTCCATGTAAGATGGGATGAGTACAAGTTTGTTAGAGAAAGGGACAAGACCAAAACTGGATGGCCAGCTGTCTATGACATGGCTGGACTAAGACTTTTAAGGTTTCTTCAAGTTCTAAACTCCTTTACTTTTGATCTTCATTTCATGTGCCCTCTGGATGTACTTTTCTTTTTTTTTTTTTTTGAGACAGAGTTTCGCTCTTGTTGCCCAGGCTGGAGTGCAATGGCTCAATCTTGGCTCACCACAACCTCTGCCTCCCGGGTTCAAGCAGTTCTCCTGTCTCAGCCTCTCAAGTAGCTGGGATTACAGGTGTGCACCACCACCCCCGGCTAATTTTGTGTTTTTAGTAGAGACAGGGTTTCACCATGTTGGTCAGTCTGGTCTTGAACTCCCAACCTCAGGTGATCTGCCTGCCTCAGCCTCCCAAAGTGCTGGGATTACAGGCGTGAGCCACTGCACCCGACCTGGATATTTTTTCCTAGTCTTTTATTCTTCCCAAGTTTCCTTGGCGGGCCGGATAGTCAAGATGATTTAACTAAATTCACTTTCCTCAGGAACAAGCCTGGCTTGAGGATGCCCAGGTCTTCATCCAAAAGACCCTGTGTCCAGCTGTCAAGCAGCCTAATGTCCAGTTGACTCCATTGGTAATTGATTGTGTGAAGACTGTCTGGTTGTCCCAGGGAAGGAATCAAGGTTCTACACTGCCCCTCAGCTATAGGTAAGGAGAGGTGGCGGTTGTGGGGGCTGGGCAGGGGCGGGTACTGAATTCATGATTGAAAAGTAAGGTTCTGTAGTTAGAAAAAGGGCAAGTGAGAGAGTGAGCAGAGGACAAGGTAGTCTAAACATACCCCTTCTGCAGAGCTTTTCTGTTCTAACACTATCAAGCTTTCCTTTTCCTGAAGTTCTCCCGAATTGGCTTAAGATCAAAGAAAAGGAGAAGAAGAGGGGAAGAGAGAAGGAAAATTTGGAAAAAGAGCTCTCGTAGTGTGGAAAGAGGCTAGTGTTATCTTTTTTTTTTTTTTTTTTTTTGAGGCGGAGTCTTGCTCTCACTCCAGTCTCACTCCAGGCTGGAGTGCATTGGTCGGAACTCAGCTCACTGCAAGCTCCGCCTCCCGGGTTCCCGCCATTCTCCTGCCTCAGCCTCCTGAGTAGCTGGGACTACAGGCGTCCGCCACCTTGCCCGGCTAATTTTTTTTTTTTTTTTTTTTTGTATTTTTTAGTAGAGACGGGGTTTCACCGTGTTAGCCAGGATGGTCTCGATCTCCTGACCTCGTGATCCTCCCGTCTCGGCCTCCCAAAGTGCTGGGATTACAGGCTTGAGCCACCGCGCCCGGCCGGCTAGTGTTATCTTTATTTTGTGTATGAGGAAACAAAGATACAGAGAGCTGTTTGACATTACCAAGTGCAGACCATTGTGTTTAAGATGTGAGTTTTAGGGCTTCCGAGGGGGTGTGTGTGTGTGTGTGTGTGTGTGTGTGTATGTATGTGTATATATATATGTATATATGTGTATATATGTGTGTGTATATGTATATATACACATTTTTTTTCTACACTACCATTTCCAAAAGTGTTTTAGGCAATGTTAGTAAAGCACAATAAAAGGGGTTCATAGCTAAGTAAGTGTGAGGGAAATTGAATATGATAAAACTTCGCTGGGAGAGTCATAGGGTTTATTAACGTATTAGAGGCTATGACAAGTCCTGCAAAAGAAGCCTATTTATCGCCTCATAGAAGTAATCACTATCGGCCAGGCACAGTGGCTCACACCTGTAATCCCAACACTTTGGGAGGCCGAGTCGGGTGAATCACCTGAGGTCAGCAGTTCGAGACCAGCCTGGCCAACATGGTGGAACACCTCTACTAAAAAAAAATACAAAAATTAGCCGGGCGTGGTGGTGGTCGCCTGTAAAATCCCCAGCTACGCGGGAGGCTGAGGCAGGAGAATCGCTTGAACCCAGGAGGCAGAGGTTGCAGTGAGCCGAGATCACACCATTGCACTGCAGCTGGGCAACAAGAGCGAAACTCTATATAAAAAAAAAAAGTAATCACTATCTTGTAGATGAGATATATTATTCCAATAAATATTTTCATATTTTTACTACACATGCATCTATGCTTAAGCAATATAATGTAGAGTTTTGCACACATGTAGACCTTAAATAAATGGTACCATACCCTATTTAAATACCCTCTGCAATTTGTTTTTCTTTTTGTTTTTTTTGAGACAGTCTCGCTCTGTCCCCCAGGCTCTAGTGCAGTGGTGCAAACATGGCTTACAGCCTTTACCTCCTGGGCTCAAGCAGTTTTCCTGCCTCAGCCTCCCACATAACTAGGACCACAGGTGTATGCCACACTGGTCTTGAACCCCTAGGCTCAAGCAGTCCTCCTACCGTGGCCTCCCAGGGTATTATAGGCATGAGCCACTGTGCCTGGCCTGCTTTTTTTTTTCTTTTTTTTTTTTTTAAGACGGAGTCTCATTCTGTTTCCCAGGCTGGAGTGCAGTGGCACGATCTCAGCCCACTGCAACCTCTGCCTCCTGGGTTCCAGTGATTATCCTGCCTCTTGAGTAGCTGGAACTATGCGCCACCACACCAGCTAATTTTTGTTTGTTTCTTTTTTTTTTTTTTTTTTTTTTTTTTTTGAGACGGAGTCTTGCTCTGCCACCCAGGCTGGAGTGCAGTGGCCGGATCTCAGCTCACTGCAAGCTCCGCCTCCCGGGTTTACGCCATTCTCCTGCCTCAGCCTCCCGAGTAGCTGGGACTACAGGCGCCTGCCTCGTCGCCCGGCTAATTTTTTGTATTTTTAAGTAGAGACAGGGTTTCACCGTATTAGCCAGGATGGTCTCGATCTCCTGACCTTGTGATCCTCCCGTCTCGGCCTCCCAAAGTGCTGGGATTACAGGCTTGAGCCACCGCGCCCGGCCTCTTTTTTTTTTTTTTTTTCACTTTTCCAGTGAGTTTTTATTAGCAGGTAAGTCATGATTTAGGATCCCGGGGTGGGGGTCACTGGGTACTAGGTCCCCCTTCACCATCCTGGTAGAAGGACGGAGAACAGAGGAGAGGGAGGTACAGCCAGTTCAGATCTTTCCGGGAAACGTGCCTTCAGCCTGTTGGTCATCCCAGTCTATGACCCAGGATGTGGGGCAGAGGAACTGGTACACACACTGGTACCATTCACACACAGAGATGTCGCCTCCTTTAGCCATCATTGCCTTCTGACAGCGGTGGAAGTCCAGGTAGTTCTGCCAGCAGTTCCTGGTCTGGTTCTGGTTGGGGAAGCGGCTGTCAAAAGGGGCAGTCTTGTAGTTCTTGATTTTGGTCTCAATGTCTTCTTCTGCCATGGAGCTGAATCCTAAAGGCAGCCCAGATGCAACTTAATTTTTGTATTTTTTAGTAGAGACAGGGTTTCACCACATTGACCATGCTGGTCTCGAATTCCTGACCTCAGGTGATCCGCCATCTTGGTCTTCCAGAGTGCTGGGATTATAGGTGTGAACCATTGCACCGAGCCACTACTTGCTTTTTGTGCTTAACATTATACTTCTTTTTTTGTTTGTGGTTGGTTGTTTTTTGTTTTTTGAGACGGAGTCTCACCCTGTCACCCAGGCTGGAGTGCAATGGCATCATCTCAGCTCACCACAAGTTCTACCTCCCAGGTTCAAGTGATTCTTCTGTCTCAGCCTTCCAAGATGCTGGGATTACAGATGCCTGCTATCACACCTGGCTAATTTTTGTATTTTTGCAGAGATGGGGTTTCGCCATGTTGGCCAGGCTGGTTTCGAACTACTGACCTCAGGTGATCTGCCCACCTCAGCCTCCCAAAGTGCTGGGATTACAGGCATGAGCCACTGTGCCCGGCCAATAGTGTATATGCATATCTTGAGCCTGTATTTACCTTGGTTAAAAATTATTTTTATTTATTTTTGCCTATTTGGTAGGTATTAAATGATATTTTTGTTTTGTTAATTCCAAAGTAATTTTTTTTTTTTTGAGACGGAGTTTCGCTCTTGCCCAGGCTGGAGTACAGTGGCCCAGGCTGGAGTACAGTGTCGCAATCTCTGCTCACTGCAACCTCTGCCTCCCGGATTCAACCAGTTCTCCTGCCCCAGCCTGCCAAGTAGCTGGGATTACAGGCGCTTGCCAGCATGCCTGGCTAATTTTGTATTTTTGGTAGAGACGGGGTTTCACCATGTTGGCCAGGCTGGTCTCAAACTCCTAACCTCAGGTGATCCTCCCTCCTCGGCCTCCCAGAGTGCTGGGATTACAGGCATGAGCCACTGTGCTTGGCCTAATTCCAAAGTAATTTCTGAGGGTACTTGTACACGGGTTATTTTTTTTCCTTTTTATCATTTTATTTCACTGGACTGTTTTTCCTTTCTTTTCATATAATTCTTGTCCACGTCCATAACACTTAAGATTACTTTTTTTGGCTGGGTGCAGTGGCTCACACCTGTAATCCTAGCGCTTTGGGAGACTGAGACGGGTGGATCACGAGGTCAGGAGTTCGAGACCAGCCTGGCCAGCATGGTGAAACCTCGTCTACTAAAAATACAAAAAAATAGCCAGGCATGGTGGTGGGCGCCTATAATCCCAGCTTCTTGGGATGCTGAGGCAGGAGAATTGCTTGAACCCAGGAGACGGAGTTGCAGTGAGCCGAGATCATGCCACTACACTCCAGCCTGGGCGACACAGCGGGACTGTGTCTCAAAAAAAAAAAAGGAGATAGTTCTCTCTGGTTGCCTTTTCTTGGGCCTTCAGATAAGTAGGAAAACACAGAGAAAGAACATGGACTTTTGAATGAGACACGCCTGACTTTGCCACCCATGCCTCTGTGTACTGAGCCTCTGACTTTCCCCATTGATGATGTTTACAGAGTTTTGGGGAGAAGGAAATTCAATATTGAGCCTGACCAGACTCAGTATATTATAGTGTGCATGGCAGGGGCCAACATGTGTTAGTTTCTGTCTTTGCCGTGTGTCTTCTCCAAAGCCATTAGGGAAAGAGACCAGATGCAGAAGGGGAGTGGTCTTCTAGAACAGCATTCTCTCTCTCTCATTTTTTTTTTTTTTTTTTTTTGAGACGGAATCTTACTCTGTCGCCCAGGCTGGAGTGCAGTGGAGCCATCTCCGCTCACTGCAAGCTCCACCGTCTTCCGGGTTCATGCCATTCTCCTGCCTCAGCCTCCCTGGAAGCTGGGACTACAGGCGCCCGCCACCACACCCAGCTAATTTTTTTGTATTTTTAGTAGAGACGGGGTTTCACCGGTTTGCCAGGATGATCTCGATCTCCTGACCCCATGATCTGCCCGCCTCGGCCTCCCAAAGTGCTGGGATTACAGGCATGAGCCACCGCGCCTGGCCCATTCTCTCTCTTTAATACTCATTTGTGCATAATGTTCTTGAGTCCAACAGGGAGGATTAATTGTGATGTTTTATAACTTGATCCTTTTCATTTCCACTGAAAAAAAGTCATGGGGGCCAGGCACGGTGGCTCATGCCTGTAATCCCAGCACTTTGGGAGGCTGAGGCAGATGGATCACCTGAGGTCAGGAGTTCGAGACCAGCCTGGCCAACATGGTGAAACCCCATCTGGAGAGAGTTCAAGATTTTGGTCTTGATTTCCCTCCAGCCTGGGCGAAAGGGTGAGACTCTGTCTCAAAAAAAAAAAAAAAAAAAAAAAAAATCGGGAATACAAGCAAGTGAGAATAATGGTATTACAGAAAGGTGAATTTATCACAACTTGATAATTTAACTATTATTTGTATCACATCCAACACCCACGTCTCAGCCTCAGCTTCCCCCCTAGTCTCTAGGACTGTGCTATTCTAGACTAGAAAGGAACTTGGCTGGCGTCATTGTAGTTGGACCCTTAGATGCCTAAGTGGTCCCATTAAGTTCTCTCTGGAGCTAAGAGCTGAGATGCTTTCAAGAGAATTGCCTTTGATGGCCGGGCGCGGTGGCTCAAGCCTGTAATCCCAGCACTTTGGGAGGCCGAGACGGGCGGATCACGAGGTCAGGAGATCAAGACCATCCTGGCTGACACGGTGAAACCTCGTCTCTACTAAAAAAATACAAAAACTAGCCGGGCGAGGTGGTGGGCGCCTGTAGTCCCAGCTACTCGGGAGGCTGAGGCAGGAGAATGGCGTAAATCTGGGAGGCGGAGCTTGCAGTGAGCTGAGATCCGGCCACTGCACTCCAGCCCGGGTGACAGAGCGAGACTCCGCCTCAAAAAAAAAAAAAAAAAAAAAAGAGAATTGCCTCTGTTATTTACAAAGTGTTCTCCCCACACATTCATTTATCAGGCTGCTCATGCATTCCTATTTCATTTATCTGGGTCCTCTCCCTGGCACCATCTTGTTGAAGATACTGTTCAGCACAGAATTGGACTCAGATCCCATCCTTATTTTCTTTTTCCTTTTTTTTTTGAGACAGAGTCTCACTCTGTTGCCCAAGCTGGAGTGCAATGGCGTGATCTCGGCTCACTGCAACCTCCATCTCCTGGGTTCAAGCAATTCTCCTGCCTCAGCATCCCAAGAAGCTGGAGTTACAGGTGCCCACCACCATGCCCAGCTAATTTTTTGTATTTTTAGTAGAGATGGGGTTTCACTATGTTGGCCAGGCTGGTCTCAAACTCCTGACCTCAGGTGAACCGCCTCGGCCTCTCCAAGTGCTAGAATTACAGGTGCAAGCCACTGCGCCCGCCCGCATCCTTATTTTCTTAGGCCTTTAGCCCCAGGTTTTACCCCTTTAATCAAACTCACCTCTTAGTCCATGTTCCCCTGCAACCTTTCCTTGGGCTCTTGAGGGTTTGTCAGGGTTGAGGTTTACCTACTAGGCTTGGACCTGTGTTTGCAGGACCTCTGTTCCCTTCACTTTACAGCTTCGTCTCAGTACAGGACCTCAAGACTCACCAGCATCTCCCATGCTGTAGCCATCTGTCCTGGAGCAGTACTGCATACCAGGCCTGGGCCCAAGAGGCTGGACCAAATGGAAACCCCCTGCCCCGAGAGCAGCTGTTGCTTTTAGGGACACTAACAGACCTACGGGGGGACTTGGAACAAGAGTGCAGGAATGGAAGCCTCTATGTGAGAGATAACACTGGCGTCCTGAGCTGTGAGGTGAGTGGAAGGTGGAGGTCAGATGCCTCAGATCCTGACAAGAATGGTGTCCAAGGATCAAGACAATTAAGTCTCTGAGGAAACAGACGGGGAGGTGGGTGGATAGGGTGCTAAGGTCCTGATTAACCCTTGCTCTTGGTCTTTTTTAGCTCATCGACCTGGACCTTTCTTGGTTGGGCCATCTTTTTCTGTTCCCCCATTGGAGTTACCTCCCTCCTGCCAGGTGGAATTCCTCAGGGGAGGGGCACTTGGAGCTGTGGGATGCCCCTGTGCCAGTGTTTCCTTTGACCGTCAGTCCTGGCCCGCTCACTCCTATCCCTGTCCTCTACCCAGAAAGTGCTTCCCGCCTGCTCAGGCTCAGGTAATTTCCCCCTCTAGGCATGGCGGGGGCACTGTGAAATTGGAGGCTGATGGTGGGTCAGTGGAGGGAGAGAAAGAAGGGCATTGACAGTAATATAGATGGAATGTTCCAAATCAAGGGAATGATGGCCTTTGAATGTTAAGAAGGTAAAGAGAAGGGTTTTTCAAGGGATCTGTGCCTTATCTAATGGGGGCAAGAGAATTTTGAAGGTTTTTAGCATACCTAGCTTTGGGCTGTGGACATTTTGTATCACTACCAGGTTATTCTTTACTGTGGAAGGGACAGCATTTATAGGGAAAAAGAAGAGAAATAAAGATGACTGCTTCTTTTTTTTTTTTTCTTTTTGAGACGGAGTTTCACTCTTGCTGCCCAGGCTGGAGTTCAATGGCGTGATCTCAGCTCACTGCAACCTCTGCCTTCCAGGTTCAAGTGATTCTCTTCCCTCAGCCTCCTGAGTAGCTGGGATTACAGGGCTTTTTCTTCCTTCTTAGAAACAAGCTCAGAGGTGTGCAGCGAAACCTGGCTGGGAATCTGGTTCGATTGAGTGCTCTGGTGAAAAGTAAGCAGAAAGCTTACTTCATCCTGTCTCTTGGTAGATCAGACCCAGCTGACACCCACGTGTCTGTCATCGTGCAGGTGAGGATTGGGGTCATTTCAGCCATGGAAGTGGGGGAGGGTGTTAGAACTTTCAATAGGAAAGATAACATCATAGGAGAAGCCATGTAGGAAAGGAGGACAGTTGGGGAAAGCTGTTTTCTGGAATAGCGCTGTTGGAAGAAGATTCCAGGAAATGTTTGTGCATGGAGGAAATAGACTTTCCGCTTTGCAATTCACTTAAGCACACAGCTTTTAGATTGTATGTGACCTTTTAAAAAACTGCCACACTCACTTGTGGAAGATGACCAAAGAAATCATTCATCTTAATACCTTTGAGACATTGAATACAGGCATTAAAAAAAACAACAACTTGGTACTTACTGTTGACTCTTTTTGCATCACCTGGTACAATTTTATTTTCATAATTTCAGCTTTTAGACTCAGGTGTATGTGCTTGTTTATTAGCTGGGGATATTTTGTGATTCTGAGGTTTGGGGTATGATCGATCCTTTTACCCAGGTACTGAGCATAGTACCCAAGGTAGAAATTGTAAATCATTAATTTTTATTCTAATTGTTGTTTTATGACATATAAGTATCTGAATAATGTTTCTTTTCCTTTTTATAAAAAATTTAAAAATACGTGTATTTTGTAGAAATAGGGTCTCGGTATGTTGGAGAAGAACAGTTTATCATACTTCCCTTGATATCAGTCCCAATACCGGATACATATCTACTCAATACATATGGATTACATGAATGAATGTTGTTTGTGTGTTATGGGGTAGGATAGGGCACACTTTTCTCAATGGAATATTTATGTATTTTGAAGGAAGTTTTAGGGATGGTTTGTATGTTGGGGAAGTGGTTCGGAAATATTTGGCATCTCCTGTGAGAGAGGAGAGACGCTAAGATTTAATTGGCAGACATAAGGAAGATAGAAAAGTGAGGAGAGACTCACAGTGGGCAGGTCTCTGAGTTCAAATCGTGAGGGAAAGGGACTCTGTCAGAGCGGCAGTGTTGGGGTCTCTTGGGCCACATTGCCTGTCTCTGCACAAGCCAGGTCCCTGCCCAGCTGGTGTGGCACAGAGCCCTTCGGCCTGGTACAACCTATGTGCTGACAGAACTGCGAGTGTCCAAGATCCGTGGTCAGCGCCACCATGTTTGGATGACCAGTCAGTCGTCCCGTTTGTTGCTGCTGAAACCAGAACATGTGCAGGAGCTGGAACTGGAGCTGGAAGGACCCCTCTTAGAGGCTGATCCCAAGCCACTCCCCATGCCCAGCGTTTCCGAGGACGAGAACAATCCAAAAGGTCTTGTCCGGTATTCTAGACTCCTATCCTATTCGGTGAGCACGGAGAGATCCTAGAGCTTGAGGGGCCGGAAATGTGGGTCTTCAAAGAGGAAGAAAATAGCGGTCAACGGGACCTCGGCCTGTTTGCAGGGAGCAGTCACTGGCGTGTTGAATGAGCCAGCTGGCCTCTATGAGCTGGATGGGCAGCTGGGACTCTGCCTTGCCTACCAGCAGTTCCGTGGCCTCAGGCGGGTGATGCGACCAGGAGTGTGTCTGCAGGTATGTGAGATCAGGGCTGATAATGAAGAGACCTCTGCAGCTTCTCTTACCTTCACGGGCTCCTTTTCTGCAGCAGGGTGGTTATATAGAAATACAGAAATAAAAAGTGTGTGTTGGGGGTTACTTTTGTTAAGGATAACTTGGACAGAAGTTTACATCAAAAAGGAGTAGAGTCTTGGGCACTGTGAGGGAGTTGTGGCCAGAGCATCTCCTTTAGCGAAGGGCCTTTCACCTGGAGGAGGAGATGGCTGAAGCACAGGTCTGGGGCCGGGATGATCCCAGGCGACCTGGTGAGAAGCCTCAGCCATGTCTGTTCATCCTGGAGCCACCCAGCCCACAGCAAGACTGAGTGGAGCTCATGGGAGATGAAGGCTGACCGCAATGGGAGTGGGTTGTAATGGAAAGCAAGGCCAGCCCACGTGGGAGAAATTGTTTTCCTTCTTCCTGGAACCCAGGCAGTGGCAAAGTGCAGTGAACTTTGCCTGGGTTCATTGAGTTGGGGGCTTCATCTCTGCTTTTTCATTTTCTCTGCTTTCCCCCAGCTCCAGGATGTTCACCTGCTCCAGTCAGTGGGTGGGGGCACAAGAAGGCCAGTGCTCGCCCCCTGCCTCCGTGGCGCTGTTCTGCTTCAAAGCTTCTCTCGTCAGAAGCCTGGGACTCACTCATCCCGTCAAGCCTACGGGGCCTCCCTGTATGAGCAGTTGGTGTGGGAATGTCAGTTAGGACTTCCCCTCTACCTGTGGGCTACCAAGGCCCTGGAGGAGCTGGCCTGCAAGTGAGGAGGCTGAGGGCCCAGGGCGGGGAGGCAGTGGGAGTAGCACACTTCCTTGGCAAGGAGAGCAGGATTCTTGAAGAGACAGGCTCTTCAGGGGAAGTGACTGCGCTGCTTTTCCTGGCCAAGGCTGTGTCCCCATGTGCTGAGACACCACCAGTTCCTGCAGCATTCCTCTCCTGGGAGCCCCGGCCTGGGACTGCAACTCCTGGCTCCTACCCTGGATCTTCTAGCTCCGCCAGGCAGCCCTGTTCGGAATCCACACAGTGAGATCCTTGAAGAGCCACATCACTGTCCCCTCCAGAAAGTATGAGGATGTGGGGGAAGGATGGTGGCAGAACACTGGAGGACACCTGGGGCCCATGGGACACACTCCCGATTTCTCTTCCCTCCTTGACAGTACACTCGGCTGCAGACTCCCTCCTCCTTCCCCACTCTGGCCACCCTGAAAGAGGAAGGACAGTGTAAGGCCTGGGCCTCCTTTGACCCTAAGGCCCTTCTGCCCCTCCCGGAGGCCTCCCACCTGTCCAGCTGCCAACTCAATCGCCGCCTGGCTTGGTCCTGGCTCTGTGTGCTGCCCTCTGCCTTCCACCCAGCCCAGGTAAGGGGGACCCTTGGAGGACTCAGGGGACTTCCTTTTTTTTTTTTTTTAGAGACGGAGTCTTGCTCTGTCGTGCAGGCTGGAGTGCAGTGGCCGGATCTCAGCTCACTGCAAGCTCCGCCTCCCGGGTTTACCCATTCTCCTGCCTCAGCCTCCCGAGTAACTGGGACGACAGGCGCCCGCCACCTCACCCAGCTAGTTTTTTCTGTATTTTTTTAGTAGAGACGGGGTTTCACCATGTTAGCCAGGATGGTCTCAATCTCCTGACCTCGTGATCCGCCCATCTCGGCCTCCCAAAGTGCTGGGATTACAGGCTTGAGCCACCTCACCCGGCCACTTCCTTTTTTTGTCATCCTTATTGCCACGACCCTAGTCTCGGTTACTATCATTTTTTTGTCATTTTGACTACACTAGCCTTCTAAGCAGACCACTTCATCTGTTGTTGGCCCCTCCAGTTCATTCTCTCTGCAGCAACTAGAAAGGAGGGATATGCCAGGCACAGTGGCTCATGGCTGTAATCCCAACACTTTGGGAGGCTAAGGCATGAGGATCACTGGAGCCCGGGAGTTTGAGACCAGCCTGGGTAGAGACGTTGTTGCCACAAAAATTTTGTTGTAATTAGGTGTGGTGACACGCGCCTATGGTCCCAGCTACTCAGGAGGCTGAGGTAAGACCGCTTGAGCCTGAGAGATCAAGGATATAGTGAGCCAAGATCACACCACTGCACTCTAACCTGGGCAATAGAGCAAGACTCAGGGAAAAAAAAAAAGGAAGTTAAAAAAAGTGAAACTTGTATTACAGAACTCTCTTGTTTAAATCCTTTTTTTCGAGACAGGATCTTGCTCTGTAGCCCAGGCTAGAGTGCATTGGCACGATCATGGCTCATTGCAGCCTCGACCTCCCAGGTTCAAGTGATCCTCCCACTTCAGCCTCCCAAGTAGCTGAGACTACGGGCGTTCACCACCATCCCTGGCTAATTTTCTTTTTTTGTGTTTTTGGAACAGAGTCTTGCTCTGTCACCCAGGCTAGAGCGCAGTGGCTCTATCTTGGCTCACTGCAACCTTGCCTCCTGGGCTCAAGCAGTCCTCCCACCTCAGCCTCCCGAGTAGCTGGGACTATGGGCATCCATCACCACGTCCAGCTAATTTTTGTGTTTTTGTAGAGATGGGATTTTGCCATGTTTCCCAGGCTGGTCTTGAATTCTTGGACTTGAGTGATCTGCCTGCCTCAGCCTCCCAGAGTGCTGGGATTACAGGCATGAGCCACTGTACCCAGCCTGGGTTAATTTTTACGTTTTTTGATTTTTAGAGATGGGGTCTCTCTATGTTGTCAGGCTGATTTCCTCCTCCTGAGCTCAAATGATCCTTCTGCCTTGGCCTCCCAAAATGCTAGGATTACAGGCGTGAGCCACTGCACCCAGCTTAAATTCTTTGCATGCCTCTCCCAGTGCATATAAAATAAAATCAAACGTCTCATTGTGTCCTATGAGATCCCGCATGGCTTCTTACCTGTAACCTCTATTTGTACCCTTTCTCTTCTACAAAATGTGCGAATGCATGTGTGTTTTTTTTGTCTGTCTTCCTCACTTGAATGTAAATTCTTTGGAATCAGAGACATGCCTTTTTTGTTCACTTTGTAGCTTTACCATGTAATACAGCATCTGGCAAATAGTAGATGCTCAGTATTTGCTGAATAAACATTTGGTAACTCAACCTTCATCTTCTTGCAGGTTTTACTTGGGGTTCTGGTAGCTTCATCTCATAAAGGTTGTCTGCAACTTCGGGACCAAAGTGGCTCCTTGCCCTGCCTGCTCCTGGCCAAGCACTCTCAACCCCTCAGTGACCCACGGCTGATAGGTTTGGAGTTCAGATGTGGAAAGAAGATGGTGGTGGGGTGGTGGTTCTCACAGCCAGGGGATCCTGGGAGGAAAAGTCTGCTGGGATTTACTAGAGATGCTGAAGTGACATATGTCAATCAACAACTTCTGGGAGACGGGTATGGCAGGCTGAGAGCAGGAGCAAGAAGACCCCTAGCCAGAATTTCCAGCACGCATTTCTCCACCATAGCTCCTAACATGCACTCCAGGATTACAACTGTGTCTCCTACATTCTTAGTTTGGAGAGAAGGTGTCACCCCTCTAAGGTGGGGGTCAGGTGTGGGCTTTCATGTCATGTTAGGGCAGCAGCTCTGGCCTGGGATGGGGAGTGAGACTGGTAGGATGGTCTGCCTTGCAACCCACCCCACAGGTCTCCTTTCTTGTCAAGATAGAAAACTTTCTTCCTCTAGGCTGCCTGGTGAGGGCAGAGAGGTTTCAGTTGATCATAGAGAGGGACGTGAGAAGCAGCTTCCCTTCCTGGAAGGAGCTGAGCATGCCAGGCTTCATCCAGAAGCAGCAGGCCAGGTTGGCTGCTTGGGGTCATGGTTGTCCTGAGTCTGGGGGGGAAGGAAGGGCCTGGTGAAAGGAGTGGGACTCTGGGGACCAAAATACCCAATGCCTGCATCACTTAAGAAATCTATTCCTTGTCTCTCCCAACAGAGTCTATGTCCAGTTCTTTCTGGCTGATGCCCTGATCCTGCCTGTGCCCAGACCCTCCCTTCATTCAGCAACACCCTCAATACCTCAGACAGATCCCACCGGCCTGGAGGGACCCCACCTAGGACAGAGCCGACTCTTCCTGCTCTGCCACAAGGAGGCCCTCATGAAGCGGAATTTTTGTGTCTCTCCAGGAGCAAGTCCAGAGGTGCCCAAGCCCACCCTCAGTTTCTGTGTGTTGGGGAGCTGGCTTGGGGGCACCCAGAGGAAGGAGGGGACTGGATGGGGGCTGCCCCAGCCCCAAGGAAATGACGACAAGGATCAGAAGGTAAACTGGGACTCCAGGGACCCAGGACCTGACCTGTGCCCTGAGTCTCTGGCTGGGACCCCAGCACTTTGCTCTCCATCCTCACAGGTTCACCTCATTTTCTTTGGCGCTTCAGTCCGCTGGTTTGAGTTCTTGCACCCGGGGCAAGTGTACCGACTCGTAGCTCCTGGCCCCCCTGTGAGTGCCCTACTTCATCATTCCTTTCCCCAGAAAGCTTTTTTGGGGTTGGGGTCTAAAGAGGGCATGCCAGTGCCTGGTCACTCTAGGCCTTCTGGAAGAAGGCTGGACTTAGATATACCAGAAAGCCTGTGTGTGTTGACACACTTCCTTCTCCATGTTCCAGAAAGAACAAAATTGGGTCAGAATATTTTGTGAACCTCCCACTGGACTAGCACACACTCACAGACAGTCATCTTCCCATTTCTGTGCAGACACCAATGTTGTTTGAGAAGGATGGTTCATCCTGCATATCTCTGCGTCCTCTGGAGTTGGCTGGCTGTGCATCCTGCCTCACTGTCCAGGACAACTGGACTCTGGAGCTTGAAAGCTCCCAGGACATCCAAGATGTGCTGGATGCAAACAAGGCATTGCCTGAATCCTCACTGACCGACCTGCTCAGTGACAAGTAAATGTCCACCAAGCCCCTCTGGTTAATTTGGCCACTTTTTCTTCTCACAAGCTAGCTGGGTTTGGTGAAGACTTCATTTTCTTTTGCAGTAGGTATTTCTTTTGTTATTTTTTTTTAGGACAGAGTCTTGCTCTGTTACCTAGGCCAGAGTGCAATGGCCTGATCTCAGCTCACTGAAACCTCTACTTCCCCTGTTCAAAGGATTCTCCCACTTCAGCCTCCCAAGTAGCTGGGATTATAGGGGTGCATGCCACCACGCCCAGCTAATTTTTTTGTTTTTTTAGTAGAGACAGGGTTTCGCCATGTTGGCCAGGCTGGTCTCGAGCTCCCACCTCAGTCTCCCAAGTGCTGGGATTTAGGGGTGTGAGTCACCTTATGCGGGTTTCGAATGATCTGCCACAACCCTCTTTTTCCCGTGTTTCTCTTAGTGTGCAGTGTGGCGGGGCTCAGGGTTTTTCAGGACTTTATATATGAAATTCTAGCAGATACTTTAGTTCCATTTTCTGCCTTGGATCTGACTGTCTCCACGCTGTGCTTTCTTATGCCTCCATTCACAGTGTATTCCCCGACCTTCCAGTTTCACAGATTCCTTGGTGTCTTTCTCCGCTGAGATTGTGTCACGGACACTGTGTGAACCCCTTGTGGCCTCTCTCTGGATGAAGCTGGGTAATGAACCTTCCTTTGTGGGGAAAGTATGAAATAGAGTGATGGGCCTTTGTGGACTTCACAGATCCTACTAACACCCACCTTCCTTCTGTAGGGAACACAGGGGCCATGAGAAGGTGTGTGAAGCTAACCGTCGCTCTTGAGACTGCTGACTGTGCATTTCCCCCTCACCTGGATGTATATATTGAAGACCCCCACTTGCCTCCCTCACTAGGACTCCTTCCAGGAGCCCGGGTCCACTTTAGCCAGCTGGAGAAAAGGGTTTCCAGGTGAAGATGTGTAGTGTCACCTGCCTCCTCTTGCTACTGATGTAGCTCTCTGGAATGTCCATCCCTGCTTAACTTTGCTTCAGCGACCCCTTCTCTTTCATACAGCTTTCCATATATCAGTCTGCCATTTGTGCCCAGTACCCTCATGAGGTATTGCAGTCTGGTCCTCCTCCTAGTCTTTCCCCTAGCTTTGGTAGGGCCATAGCCAGGGTATGTCCCTCAGGGGGAGTGGCCAATCTGTGGTGCTTGATCTCTGAGTCCCAGCTTCTACTTCAATTTGCCTTGTCTTCCTGTTCACTCACTGTTCCTCTTCCACTTGCAGATCTCACAATGTTTATTGTTGTTTCCGGTCATCCACTTATGTGCAGGTCCTGAGTTTTCCCCCTGAGACCACCATCAGGTCAGTGCCCAGACCCCAACCCCTAAACTTCCTGGCTTCACATCTGCATCTCCCACATGTCCTGGTTCTGAAGATTTTGCCATCACTACAGTCTTCTCCAATCCCAACAAAATGTGTTGAGTTAGAGGAGCTCCTCTACCCCAAATAAAAAATGCTCTGTGCCTATCATTGTACCCAGAATCATTTAGTGTTCTAGGCTTTTGAGGGCTTTTCAGTCTAACATGCAAATGTTTCTTGGCTAACATCATGGTGTTCAAACCTGACAAATAACCAATGACTATCAGAGATCAGGAATTAAAATGGGGGCAGGGGATGGGGCTTCTAGGAGCACATGGAACCCACTGCTGTCCCCATCGTGATGCCCTGTATGTCCTTCTAGACCCACCTTGCTTTCAGAACCCCTTTGCCTGTTCTGTTTCTTGACCCCTGTGTCTGTGTCTCTGTATTTATTTAGCGTTCCCCTGCCCTACATCTACCTGGCTGAACTTCTGCAGGGTGGTCAGTCCCCATTCCAGGCCACTACCTCTTGCCATATTGTCTCCGTCTTCAGCCTTCAGCTCTTCTGGGTGTGTGCTTATTGTACCAGCATCTGCCCCCAGGTAAGGGAGGGAAGGAACAGGCTGAACTGGGTATGGAGTGCCAGAGGGATGTGATGGGACCAAGAGGACTTTTCCAACCACTGTGTTCATCTCAGGGAAAGTGCAGTCGCCTGGGCCCCACGTGCCCTACACAGACATCTGTAAGCCAGGCCACCATCAGGTGAGAGCACAAGGCAGGCACCCATTGTGCCATTTTCTTACTAGACCACTTTGTCTATCTGCAATTTCTACATTAGCATAATTCCTGGCTCATGAGAATTGCTGAATATTTTTTGAACGAATGAATGAGGGTAAGCTCCTAAATCTTTGAGCCAAAGACTGCAAACAGCGGGGAGGGAGGTATGTTGGGTCCGGGGTGTTGGCAAACTGGGTTGCTGTAGGCGTTTGTATTTCGTCCTGCTCCCCATAGGCTCCTGGTGGAGGACGGGACTGCCGAAGCTGTGGTGACCTGTAGGAATCACCATGTAGCAGCAGCACTAGGGCTGTGTCCTAGAGAGTGGGCCTCCCTCCTGGAGTTCGTCCGAGTGCCGGGCCGAGTGGGCTTGCAGTTTGCAGGGCCTGGAGCCCAACTTGAGGTGTGATGTGGCTGGGAGGGAGGGACTCAGTATACCCAGATTCCTGGGCTTTTGGCAGAGGATTTAGGAGCTAGTTAACCTTGACCTTCTTTTTCTAGTCCTCAGCCAGGGTGGACGAGCCTATGACCATGTTCCTCTGGACACTTTGTACTAGCCCCTCTGTCCTCCGTCCTATTGTGCTTTCTTTTGAGCTGGAAAGGAAACCGTCTAAGATTGTCCCATTAGGTAAGGTTGGAGATGAGGGGATCATGGTGATACCGGGATCATGGTGATACAGATAGATGGGTCCCTGGGAGGAAGAGGGATGAGAGACTGATGGGGAATTTCTGGAGTTAGGGAGGAGAATGGTGGGTAGGAACTAAAAGCCACATGCCTGAGATGTGTGTTTTTCTTCTCTTCCCACCTCAGAACCTCCTCGGCTACAGCGATTCCAGTGTGGAGAGCTCCCTTTCCTGACTCATGTGAACCCCAGGCTCCGATTGTCCTGCCTTTCCATCCGAGAGTCAGAGCACTCCAGCTCCCTGGGGGTCCTTGGTTCCTCCTGTTAACTGAACTGCAAGGATGGCCTGAGAGTCCTTCCTTGCTAAAACCCTGAAGGCCTAGGTCCTGGCTCCTCCCCCTACTTGCTCTGTGATTGAATCAAGGACTCCAGATTCACAAACCGCTATGCCACTATAATTTCCCTTTGGTGTTCTGATGCCAGCCTGCCTTGGCGAAACTGTGGAAACAAG